>NC_091141.1:38714142-39323070 GCF_041381155.1 Argopecten irradians | reverse complement strand
GGAATGGAAATCAATAAGCACTACCGTAGCAGCGGTTTTATGTACCTTTTATACATGTCTGAAACAAGGCAGAATTTAAAAAAATATATACTTTCTTAAACTAGATTTGTGAATGAATGTTTGATATTTACCAGGCATGCCTATATTTTTGAACTGATATTCAGTAGGGTTGCTCTGGGATTTTGAAAAAAATGGTCTGTCTTTTATAAAAATGTCATTTTTGACATGTTGTATTTTCATGGCTTTATGTACATTTGATTTATGTCACAGGGATAGAGAAATTGGGAAGCATTATTTTGCTTTTGAGTGGCAAATTGCATGAATCATATCTTAAGGCTTGTGTGTTTCTGATAGAGCTGAGAAACAAACTGGTCTGTACCGATGTGACTGAATCTAAGTGCGAGACATTTAAGCCAACTCCATCACTAGCTTTATGCTCCAATGCTGGTTTCATAGCCATATTACAGAGAAATCTATCTAATTTGAACACTAAATTTAAAGAAAATTAAATAGAATATCTGTCAATTAAGCTACTTTCCACTTTCTTTCCTCAGCTGAAATCTGGATAATTTTGATTATTTTCCCCAATACCATAGGTTACACTTTATTCAAGTTAATCCCCCCCTTCTTCTTCCTCCCCTACCCCACCCCACCCATACCCACACGTGCACCAGGCCCCCACCCACACTCCAATCTAGAATATATAGAATATCCACTAGGTCCAAATCATTTGTACATTATCAAACATTATGTCAGTTTTCAAAGGTTATTATGTAAAAGTTTGAATCATAGATTCAATAATTATCAAGCTCAGTTTCATCTATAATACCTATGATACCAATTTTTTAGATGCAGTGGGGGGCTGAGCCAAACTTTCTGATTTCTAAGCACCATACATCATAAAATGATAACAAATCTGAAACTTGATTATCTATTTCAGATGTACACATAACAGTGATAATTATTCTCCAGATTGCCAAGGTTGACGTTAATTGAGACCACAAAACATTAAAAAAAAACTAATGAGTAGATTCCTAATGAAGTTAGAACTCACCTGAGCCATATTACAGGTCGGAACGGTCTGTTATGTATAAAATCCTATCTGTCTGACATGATGCCAGTCGTGTGCTGCTCTCGTACTATAAATCAAGGTCTCTGTGTTTTAAGCTGGAAACAAAAAATGATATTTTCAACCATAAAACCTCAAAGCTGTGTTATGTTAGGGTGGCAAACATATTGAAAGGATTTGGGAGAAAACTAGGTATTTATTACACAATGCTACGGTTTAGACTCTAAATAACGAAAAAAAGGTTACAATTTAGGGTCATATTCAGAAGCCATTATTATGCTCAAATGTAGTATTGTTCTCTTGAGTTAAAACATTTTACCGTATTCGATCCAATAAGCGCCCATGTCCCTATAAACACCCTTCTCCCTTTTTGAAGCCTCGATTTCAATTGCCCAGGCATAAATAAAGACAAAAACTACAAAAAATTGTAAAGGTTTACAATGACTTCCATCGGTTTACAATTACTTCCATCTTATTAGCATTTTTTCATTTTTTAAACGCCCTGGGCGCTTATTGGGTCGAATACGGTAATTGAAAATATCTTGAAATATTTTAAATGTGAAAAATAACAGTCTGAGAAGTAATGTGGGCAGTAAACAAGTAAAGTCTAAGATTGGAAGGGTGGGCTGTCTGGTGTCTTTGGTTGTATACTTCAGTGAGATAGCACTATAAAAAGGTCAAAATTCCAATATTACAAAGAAACACAACACAAATGTACCACAGCCTTCCAAAAAACATACACATTCACATACACAATTCATCCTTAAACAATTCCTAAGTTGTTGATATCAAACTTATCCAAAACCTACCAACTTTTCATTAATTTGAGAGCTTAGAAAAAAATCTCAAAACACTTTGACCAAGAGATTTATTGTTTGATGAGTCTATACTCCTGGTACCATATTTTACCTTAATTTACACATGCACAAGTCATTTCACACAAGGGAGACCATCCTTAGGAAACCTAAGTTGTTGATAAGACTTGCACCAACTTAACAACTTTTCATTGGTTTGAGAGCTTAGAAAAAATCTCAGAGATTATATGTTTTCATTTTTTTTTCTTTTTTTTTTCTTTTTTGAAATCATTTTCATTTTTACAGACAATACATACAAAAACAATTAATTTAACATCATAGATACAAAAACAAAAGTACAGTCGAAACTCGTTATCTCAAAATCGTTTGAGTCGAAATTCCGGTTGAGTCGAGATTTTATGTTTTGATCAAGAGGTTTATTGCCATATTTTATCCTTTTTCTTAGTAGATGTGTTCTTACATTAAATACCTATCTATCTAATTACCTGCCGTCTGGTATGTGAGCAGTGTATTCCGACTGTTGGAGGACCCCTGGACATCAGTGTCCTTTAGCTAACCTTCAAGGATCTCCTCAAATATACCCGCCCATCAAACAGACACAATAGCATCATGTATCTCCGTCTCAGCCTGATGGTGTTCCTCGTCAAGTTTTAGAAAAACCAACTTTACATTTTTATGATGGATCTCCCTATACGTGACACTAAACTGTAGGAATGGTATTTGCTCGTAAAAGAAAATGGAATGATAATTTATGGAATGCATGCTATTTCCACAAAATATATTGTCTAATGAAAATGACTGTATCATTGTTGAGACACATACATTCTGTCTGTGATTTCCTGAAATAGTAGTCATTTTGTCTTTTGTTCATAAATTTTTCATGCATCCAACCCATCACGAATTTTTTTTTTGGAGTGGTGTGGAGCACAATGTTCCATGTCTTTTATTATTTAACTTCATAGGGTTACAGACCTATGTATGACTTACAGTCATTTCTAGTGTTTCTACACTTTCACTAATCATCTTGTTTCTTTTGATGTTTAAGTACCCTGGATTCACAAAACACCCCTAATTATCAATAGTGAATTGGTCCTGTTAATGATTTGGTCTAATCCATTGTAGAAATTAGGTGCCACAGCTTTATGATTTTTGGTAACCCTATCTAACAGATGGTACAAAACACTTATTTCCTTGAGTAGCAGATCCCAAGGGATTAAGTTTTAAAATGTCAGTAAGACAGGAAATGCTTTCTCAACATGTTGTCATGGTGTTTGGTTTAAGTGTGGTTTTTTACAGGAGTCTTCTCACTTGACACCATTTGTGTCAGTAAAGGCTCTGGGCCAGGAAGTCTCTATCCTACCATGAAAACAAATCTGCTAATATTCCTCATCCATGTCAAGATATTAACGTCAAGAAATAAACTTAAATGTCTGCCTTTCTCCCACTCATCCACTGGGCTGTCTTTGAATGAAAGATAAAAGGAAAAAAAAACGAAACAACATCACTATTCTTGTCTTGTCATAAACTTTTTTATAAATCTTTTATCATTTACCTAATGATATTTTTTGAAAATTCAAACAATAGATCCCCATTTCCCCTCCATACCCTTAGAAAAAACATAATAATGTAATCTTAAGAACCTTATTTTCTTGTTATTGGAGACTGAACTGTTGACCTTGCTTTTCAAGGACACTTACATTTCAAATTAACCTTACATTTCAAATTAAGGATATCAAACCTCCTGCTCACACTATACCTACTACCATCCACCTCCCTTTTTGCCTCCTTTCCTGCCCTATTTCCAAAATAAAAATAAAAACAATATGCTTTGCATTGCTCCTTTTCATCAACTTGTGACAGTAATCATGACCTTGTTTTTCTAAGGTCAAAGGTCGTCTCCAACAGGAAGTCATGTCTCATCAGCTGTTAGCCAGCTGTTAAACGTTTGAAAGACATAGACTAGTGTCTCTCTTGTCAGCCCACTTCACATCAAATAGATTCAGAAATTATAACACCATCTGGTGTCTATGATTAACAAATATGTAACTCTTTAAAAAACAGAAATCATAAACTTTTTAGAAATAGGTCATAGAAGTGGGTGTTCATTTCAATATGGCAGCCATTGCTGGTGCCGTTCAGGAAAAAACATTACTGCGGAATCTTCAGCATAGATACTTTACAACCATGACCTTTCTTCGAAAAAATATTGGGTATGTAATTTAAATGTAATTTTAATTTTAATTTTAAATGATTTTTATTTATTTATAATTAAATTTTTGATATCAGGAAATGAAAAGATGATAGACTACAAGCTGGCACATTTCATTAGAAATATGTTCAAATATAAATGTTTAAAAGAGATATGATTGATTGAAGAATTGATTAATTTGAAGTGTTAAGATTAATTACATATTTTTGATGTATGAGGTACATTAACAAAAATTTGAATAATTCATTTATTTTTACGACTTCTTTAATGTGTATTTAACACAAAACACTTGGAAACATTTTTTATTGTGTGATAAACATGAAAAACATATTTCATAACTGAGTATAAAATTAATTCCTGTTCGTGAATCATTATTTGGCTTGATCTTTATTTGAATTCTCAACAGTCAATATATTTTCTACCATAAAATGTTAACGATAAGTGGCAACTGTACAAGTAAATAGAAAGAGAAATATACAAGAGATATTTACCATATTAGCTATGATAAACAGCCTTTCTGTTGTAAGCATCCTCTTCCATTTCATTGGTAGTTTTTGCGATATATTTAGGTATTGTGGGTGGTTATTTCGGTAAACATGGTAACGTTAATAGTTCTTATCATCTTATCTATCTTTTGAAAACATTACAAAATAGAAATGATGGTAGATATGTGAAATATAATAGGAAGTTTTCACCGTTAAGAAATGTGATGCTTTCAACAAATCAATACCTTAGTCAGAGTTTTTATCACCAGATCACAATCTTGAGTTCTTGTATATATAAAGATGTGGATTTCTATCATAGGATTCTATCACTGTTGTTCTGTGTATATTAGAATTTTCTTCTGGTTTTGTTTGCCATAGGAAACAAGATATTGATTTATCTTGTAGCAAACACTTTATCTGTTCATTCAACTTAAAATCTTTGTGATTGAAAAAACACATTTAAGCTTTTGTGGTTTCTGACTGTGTGAATGTTTTATTGTGATATCCTTATATATAGATACTTTATCAAAGTATTGATGATGAATTAAATTGGAATTCCTGATGCTAATGGGGTCTGTAAATGTTCATAAATGGGCTACTGTGGCAATCACCAATACTTACATTGAGGCAGAGGTGCTTGAATTGCCAGTGGTTATATGGTTTGCCTCTTGGCCATGGTGGCTTAGTGGCTGGAGTGTTTGATATTCAACCACTGAAAACCTTCTGCATTTAAAAACAAATTTAAGAGCTACATAAAGCAGTTGAAATAGGTACTTATGGTAGGTCAGGGGTTAGTCTCCAGGGACTCGGGCTTCTCTCCTTTAAGATATTCTGTCAAGTCCTAAAATGACTGGAAAAAACATTGAAGGTTGGGCATGGGGTATAAATGGGAGACAACTTTAGGGAAATTACTGGAAATACAAAATGTTGGCCCCTCTCAGTTCAGAGAATCTGAATATAGAATCTGACTGAAGGTGTCCAATACTGCTGGGTTGTGTGTCTTATCTACAGTACTGATGTAACCTTAGCTGTATGTTAGTTTGTTAGTAACATGCTGAGTGACATGACAGCTCTCTGTACCATTTTACTGTTGATGGTTCTAGTGGCTTGATTGTACAACAGACAGACCTGTCTGTAGAGCTATCAGTACAAGAATCAGATTCCACTTCTAACACACCCCTCCCTCTGCTCACTGTGAACTCCCTGGCTAAAGTGACAATTATAAATCTGTTAGATAAGGCCATGTTTATGTAACACAAATATAGATGTTGTGGAGAATATTAGGTGTCTTCATATTTGATATATATGAAGGGTGTTAGTATTGGTAGTTTAGACTGAAAATCTGGTGGAAGCTGGAAGTTTGAGCAACAGTCCAGTCTTTGCTGTTGTATATGAATAAATGAAATACATGTATAGAGACCAGCTATCACAAGGAGACATTATGAGGAGATGGTATCCGTTAAAACATAAAGGAGGGTGCTCTTCTAATGACATTAAATGCAACAGTGAAATCAGCAAACAGGCTATATATTAAAAAAACTTTTTTTTTTTGAGAACCTCAGTGATACCCTCTGATTTAAGGTGAAATGTCAGTGTTTGAAGATTTGAACTTAATTAAAGTTAAGGCCCCCAATATTATTAAACTCAGGAGAGATAGCCTAGGGTTCGTCATTACAAATGAGCAGATAGTAGTTGGAAGTGTTTCTGATGTAACAAGCATTGTATGAACACAGAACTAATCAGGAACGTCCCTTGATATTTTCTATTAACACTATATGGATTTGGTTTGTCCCTGACGAAGTTCCAGCGAAGCCAGAATGTCTGGGAGCTCTGTGACTCAGAGTTTAGAAGTATACACCCTTTCTCATCACATAGACACACAGAGGCTGTTTGTGGCTAATTCTCTTCCTCAGAAACATGTGTATCTGCCAGTAGTGATATAACACTAACAGAAAACAGCGTAAAAAATCGAAATTGATCCTAACTGAATCTCAAGTCTCTGTCCCACAAGTATGAAATGAGTTAATGAAAACAGTTCTCGCTGAAGGTTGCTTTATATTTGTATCTGTATAGAATTTGATTAGTCGTAATTAAGAATTTTATTCAAGATTTAAGTTCGTGGAATTGTACATTAGGTCTTGAGCTGATGTCTTAACGGTTACATTTGTGGTGAATTCATGCTGCCAGCTTCTACATCAAGTGCCATTTTGTGCCAAAACATCATCACTATTGTCAGTGACAATGAGAAGCTGAAGCTTTATTGACAATTCTAAACAGTAATTTATATAAATGTTGAATTTTATTAAATCGAGGAAGTTGTAATTCAGAATGATAGAATCTGTTTTCAAGAAAATTCACTTAGAAGGATAAAGTAATTTGGAAGTATTTACTTTCAATTTTAATTAATGTTTCTAAAAAAGAATTGATTTTGACATACTCTTGTTTTTCAACTTATTGCATGGTGTTAAATTCCAACACATGTGCCAAACGAAAAATGTTTACAAAATCTGTAAGATAAAGATTCATTTTAAATAATCAATTCATTTAATTGTTATTCAATATAAAAGGGGAGATATATATATGAGACATTGAAGGGGAGAAAAGAGGATATTGATACGGGAAAATCAGTGTCTTAAATAAAGATATAAAGAAAAGGAATAACTAGATATCAGAAGAGAGATAAGTGGGTAATTCAAGGGAGATAATTGGACAGCACAAGGGAGATAACTGGGTATCACAAGAGAGATAACTGAGTATAAGAAAGGAAATAGTTAGATATGAGAAAGAAGATAAACAATGAGTAAAATTAATGGGAGATAAATGGTAAACCAAAAGGGAGATAACTGGATATTCAAGGAGAAATAATATTGAATTGGAAGGGAGATAACTGGGTTTAGTTATTGCAGAGAAATTTAATCATAAGATGCATAACATAATTACAAGTGTGAATTAAATTTCCGGATAACTGTACATGTAACTATTTCCATGTACAATCTACCTCTGCCTGATCTATATTTAATTTGCCTCAGACCATATCCTGTAAGCCCAGTCTCCTAGTGGTAGCCTGTGGTGCCTCCTAAATAATTCTAGCTGGAAGTAGTTTGTGCATGATCCAGATAAAAATTTTTTACTGTTTACCAATATAAGGCGGCACCCTGTGGATTAAGGGTTAAAGAATTAATAATTCATAATAGTAACTGTCGTTCTGACAGACCGCTCACCGTCCAAAACCACTAGAAAGGTTAAAAAACACAAATACCAGACTTGACCAGTAACATATGGCTTTCTTGACCACTGGGACTGATAGCAAGGTCGAAAAAAAAACTGTTCTTGATAAAACCCACTAAAGTATGGAACCTACATCAGTCGACCACTCGATTTGATATGCATTCCCGATATAACTGATACTGGCTCTGATTGGTGTAATTTGAATTTGACTATTTTTGATTGGTTTACGAGTGTTAGGTTTCTGCGGATGGTTATTTATGTTAGAATATCTAGATGCATTTCTTAAAATTGCGATAGTCCAGACGCCCATATGAAAACTGGTGATTTATAGAGCGAGAACTAGCAGACGTAGTTACCCTTCAGTGTACAAGCTGTTTGGGGATACAGTTTAACTAAGATAGGGTTTTTTTCCCTCCAAAATGCAGACAGCATGTCCTGGGGATTGCTTGTTTTTAATGTATATTTGACAGGAAAGACAGGCCACTGTGATAAATCTTGTTCTTACATTTGGGTCCAGTCTATATGTGAAATGAAACATGACAGATATAAGAGTTTTACATAGCCACACTGCAAGTACAACCAACATAATGTTATCAGTATATTTTATAGCAAAAAGTAAAATGTAGATTTGAAGTTGGGCTTTATCTTTGTTGGACAATTGACCAGGCAGTCAGCTGGTCAAGGGATAAGAAGATTTCCCAGGCTTGAATCAAATGATAACTGTATTTATATATGTTTATAGTATATGGAAAAGTAATTTTGGTTTAGAGAGATGATAAGGAAACTTTGTAGTAAAGAGTAAACAGTCTTTCATATTTGGACAGCAAGAGTCAGACATATATAGTCAAACCTGTCTGTAGAGATCTAGACCCACAAAGGGACAAGGGAAAAGTGGTCTTTATAATGAAACAAACCACAACAAGGATATATAGACTATATACAACATGTTCATATTTATTGTTTATCAATGCATATAATATAACAAAACATATTTTGGCAAAAGGGGCAAGCTTAGGTTCTATTCTCTCACTAAAACAAAAGCCCAGGTTCACTTAACTATATGCAGCTAAAAGGCCATGTCATATAATAGATGAATTATAAAAGATAGTGATATAGTTAAGTGAATCTGGGTATAAAGTGAATTACGGGAAAATTCAATCATTCTCAACTCGGTGTAGGAAATGACCGCAGCCAGCTATGGTACCTAGCGTAACCTGCGGGTTACGCCGGTAGTGTGTAGATATATCCTACAAGAGCCGGAAGAGAACTTCTTGAATACATAACCTCTCAACTCGGTGTAGTCTAGTTGTAGTGCTACAAGAGCCGGAAGAGAGGTATGCCCTAACGTTATAGAAATGGTCTTCACCGTCCTCAACTCGGTGTAGCAAGGCTATCAAGAGCCGGAAGAGGAGGTAGATGAATTGCACCGTCCTCTACTCGGTGTAGTCCAAGCTAGCAAGAGCCGGAAGAGGAGGAGAGAATATACGTACACATGTATATGTGTGTGGGTTGATCTAGTATAAACTAGAGTTAATTTTGGGGATTTTGATAATTGATTATTGTGATATCCCATGAACAAATAAACAATGATTAAAAATTAGCCAGCCATTAGCCAATGATTAAAAATTAGCTGATGCTAAAAAACACCTACAAATACTGAGTGGCTGTCCACTCCCTAAGCTTACCCAAAACATTACACGGATGAATACATACTTCCAAACAAACAGGATACAAGAGAAATGATAATACCCTGTATATATACCGTAAAAATACAGAACGTTCATAAAAGGTGCTAGTAGCTAGACAAACTTAAAAACAATGACAGTCATATAACAAAGAATTGACTTTAAACTAATGAATTTTGGCAAAAAATTGAGATATTATAAATGTTATGGACAAATATAAACAGATAATCAATTAAGCTGAATACTAAATTGAGTTATACTTGCACTGATGATATGTAAAAGAAATAAGATACATGAATACGAATTTAACAGAACTTCAGTCTAATTCTAGGTTGTGTGGCGGGGATGGTGGTGGTGAGTTAAAAATCCTGCCTGTTACAGAGGCTGTCGTGCTCGATAATGCGGTCAAGAGTACAACTGACCAATCAGTGACCTAGAAATCGAGGCCCGGGCTATGGACATAAGTGGACCAAGGGCTGACCAGGCCCTTCTCTTCAACATATGCACCTAACTGTTGATTTACGTAGATAATTAAGTACAAGTATAATGTTGACCAAATTATACCTGCAAAGATAACTAGAGGAATATGTTTGTCATTATAAACCTGGTTTATCTACATAAACCTCAATTTATAATGAAACAAACCACAACAAGGATATATAGACTATATACAACATGTTCATATTTATTGTTTATCAATGCATATAATATAACAAAACATATTTTGGCAAAAGGGGCAAGCTTAGGTTCTATTCTCTCACTAAAACAAAAGCCCAGGTTCACTTAACTATATGCAGCTAAAAGGCCATGTCATATAATAGATGAATTATAAAAGATAGTGATATAGTTAAGTGAATCTGGGTATAAAGTGAATTACGGGAAAATTCAATCATTCTCAACTCGGTGTAGGAAATGACCGCAGCCAGCTATGGTACCTAGCGTAACCTGCGGGTTACGCCGGTAGTGTGTAGATATATCCTACAAGAGCCGGAAGAGAACTTCTTGAATACATAACCTCTCAACTCGGTGTAGTCTAGTTGTAGTGCTACAAGAGCCGGAAGAGAGGTATGCCCTAACGTTATAGAAATGGTCTTCACCGTCCTCAACTCGGTGTAGCAAGGCTATCAAGAGCCGGAAGAGGAGGTAGATGAATTGCACCGTCCTCTACTCGGTGTAGTCCAAGCTAGCAAGAGCCGGAAGAGGAGGAGAGAATATATGTACACATGTATATGTGTGTGGGTTGATCTAGTATAAACTAGAGTTAATTTTGGGGATTTTGATAATTGATTATTGTGATATCCCATGAACAAATAAACAATGATTAAAAATTAGCCAAAAACTTAGGTGTATGATAGCGGAATAGCCTAAGTTGCCCCAAAATTATGTATTAAGATGTATATAAAAGTAAGATGTAAAGAAGTATTATAATATCATGCATATTACTAACTAGGAGTGCAGATAAATAGAGTAGGATACATTTCACTACACACTCAGTACCATGGATCTCTGAGCAGCCTTAATAGTATCTACAGAAGTCCTAATATATCTGCAATAGGCATCGGACGACCAACGCCCTAAAGTTTTAATCATATGATCCTCCATACGGACGGAGGAAGCAGACGTGGCTGCCCCGATGCGAAAAGAATGACCATTATAGGCACTTGAGTCTAAGTTCAGGCATTCCAAAGTATGTTTCAGTAAAGCTATAAACATAGATCTTGTGAGAACTTGACCCATGTTATTCACAAATAGAGGATCATGAGGTTGTGGTAAGGCCTGCATTCTAGATCTGTATGCCATATACTTAACACACATATTATACGGACAAACAGAATGGTTCGTACTAAATAAACGTATAACCACCCCTTTTCGGAAAGGGTCAGTCTTGGATGTTTTCAATGTAAGTAGAATACAATCTTCATCACGACTAAATCGTTAATACACAAGTGAATCGAGGGGTCAAAAGCCCCAGACACAGTAAATTCCCCACAGCGGAGAAATCCGAAAAAAGCTACAACACACACTGTCTCCATCATTGGATCTTTGCTGTTCTTCCTGAGGTAGTGACATATAGATTGAAGAATAGGAAAAGTGATAGGTAATCTAGGCTTAGTTGCGCGTATTTGTGATCTTTTAACTCCCGTAAGAGAAGCTTGAAGTCTAGGCATATCCTGAGAAAATGGATAAGCAATATTGTTCTCGAGGCACATGAAACGAATCCCACAGATGTATATCTTAATCGTAGCATAGGAAATGTTGTTTCTGAAACAATGTGCGACAAATTGTATCAAGTTGTTCTCAGACACAGGTAAATTTGGTAGACTGACATACGTGATAAGCCCCGCTAATAATAGGAATTTAATGTACTTATCAAATCCAACGCTGTATGTTCTTCTAGTACTCGGAGCTATGGACGCAGACAGGAGTTCTTGAATTGTTGACTCGAATGCCACATGACTGCTGATGGTGGTGGAACTCTGCAAGGATGTAGAGCAGCGTTCGGAGCTAGTCGTCGAAATCTTGTCATCTGTAACCGAGATAAAGAATCAGCAATGTCATTAAGGTGACCCGGAACATGTTGAGATAAAATAACAAAGGTTAAATTGAGCAGCACAAAGTGTCAAACTGCGAACAAGAGGCATGATGTGGGTGGATTTAGACCGCCCTCGTTGTAAAATGTTCACAGTAGCTATGTTGTCACACATGAACACAATACGCTGACCAACCCACTGATAACCCCAAATCATAGCCGCCACTACAATCGGGTATAACTCTCTGAAGGCTATAGATAGCTCACTACTGTCCGCGTAAGGGTTCTGGAGATCTGTTGGCCATGTTTCTGCAAACCATTGTCCTTGATAGTACCCACCATAACCAATAGTACCAGACGCATCAGTGTATAGACAGATATCGTCCGAGGTTATTACACGCGAGTTGTAAAATACTGACACACCATTCCAGTTTGATAGGAAATATTTCCAGAGTCTAATGTCTTCTCTGCAATCGTTGTTAAGTTTAACACGATGATGTAGTTCTTTAACGGTGGTAGACAAGATAATGAGATGAGACACGAAAGATCTGCCTTGCAGGACTACACGACTAGCAAAATTTAAATGACCTAGAAGCTGTAACAATTCTCGTTTGGTGCAAAACGTTCGTTGTTGAAAAGATTCCAGAAGATTTGTAATTCTTGTCAGCTTATCACTGGGTAGTCTCGCTTCCATTTTGTCAGAATCCAGCACTATACCTAAATACTCCATGACGGTGGCTGGACCGTATGTTTTGTGTTTGGCAACCGGAATGCCTAACCTCTGGAAAATGAGACTTAACAGTGCCATATTTCTATCACCACAATTAGAAGAGTGTTCAAAGGTAATAAAATCGTCTAGCAGATGGAGTATATGGTTAATTCCATACTTGTTTTGGGCTATCCAACACACTGCTTGTGATAGATTGTCAAATATTTTCGGACTAGATCTACAACCGAATGCCAGTTTGTTATAATAATAATACTTAGTTTTCCATTTAATACAAAATAGGTGCCACTGAGAGGGTAAAATAGGAATAATTTTAAAGGCGTCCGAAATGTCTGTTTTACACATAGTAGTTCCTCGGCCTAATTCCTGTAGTTTTTTGATAGCATCGTCTATCCTGACATAGGTTAGAGAACAAGATTCCTTGTCTATCAGTTCATTCACACTGGGATTCGAACCATCATTGTGTGGTGCAGATAAATCCACAATTAGGCGAGGTTTACCTGAATATTTCCCAAACGCCACTCCGATAGGGCTTACTCTATACTGCTGAAATGGTGGTAAGTCGAAAGGTCCATGTAAAAACTTTTTCTCAACCTCACTTAGAATTAATTTGTCCACTACTTCTGGCTGTGACACAGATGATAGAAGATTCTTGCATTCTTTAGTAGGTAAAGCAGTTGTAGAGACCATAGTATCAAAACCTTGGACTAAACCATCACATAAATAATCAACGAACTGTCTATCAGGATGTGTGGATAGTTCCTGCCTGAGTCTATCGATATTAACTGGAGTATGGACTTCTCTTTCCCTATCCAGTAGTCATTGAACTCCGGATTTTTGTTGCTTTGAATTTTGATTACCGTTGTTGCATCTATCTGCTCCATGACTAGTTGATTTACATGTGTAACAAGCGTGGTAAAAATTGCAAGAATCGCCTCTTGAGCATTTCCCAGAGTTAAAGTTATTGCAAACTTCCCTGCCGTTGATCTTAGTTTTTGGACGACCATACTTGTCTGTTTCCTTGTTTGGGTTTGTGCTGTTCTTCCCAAATTGCAGGCTTTTCTTGTGTCTTTGTTGTGGACAGGAAGCTGTAGAATGTGACGTCAAAGAACAGAGTTGACATGTATTGACCCTTGTGTTTCCAACAATCATGGCAAGTAGGCCGTTGTCACGAACAGACCAATCAACTTTGGCTATTCTATCCTTGAGAGCTGCTGCGGCGCGGGCAGAAAATTGGCAATGGTAATCGTAAAATTTCCCCCCATACACATTGGATATCTCAATAATGTTTGCTTCATATCTATCGAGTTCTATCCTTCTCTGGGGAGCTTTAATGCAGATAGTCCTCTTATATTTTCCGAATGCCGTTATAAATTCGCTAATCGTTAGCGATTTATTTAGTCGGGGATCTTCATTCTCGCCTATGTTGATTTGAATGGTTCCGTCTCTACTTTCGTTTTCCCGTACGGTTTCAAAACGAGGCATTAGAAGTTGAGCAAGATTAACGTCCTGACCTTCCCATATTTTTCTCTTAATCTTATCAGGTATTATGTCGATATGTGGTAGGGATTCTAGAGGAACCCAAATTCAGTTTGCGGTAATCTGTACCCACCTTGTGGAACTGTATGACTGAATCCGTCTAAAGTCATATCGGTGGACGAATGGTCAAACGATGTAGCCTGGGCCGTTCCGATGCGGTTGTCCCTGTTGATGAGACCATTGACCGTAGTTTGTAGACCCTGCACAGTTTGTTGTATGGTATGTACAGCCGAAATGAGTGTGGTCAGCGTACCAGATAGCTCAGTCGTGGGCGCTGCCATATTGTTTTGTGACGTCATTGTTTGCTGCGTAGAGATACGATCCTGTGTGAGAGGCGGATCACGCAGGCTGGCATCGGCAGTACTCCGCTCCGCTACCGAAAGTAGTTCATCGTCTCTCGTATTTCCAATCGTGTTGGGCGATGAGTTATGTATTATAACGTTGGCATTTAAAAAGTCATTCGATTCAGCTGATTGAATACAGTCACTAACAACCGAATTTACGTTTTGGGATACTGAAACTTCACTGGCATCGCGAGATATACTGACGTTTGTGTCAGGAGTTTGATGTTCACGATTACGTCCAATGTTCTCAAGATAAATGTTCTTTAATGTTGACTTCGGGATGTTAGGGGGCATGGCGATTCCCATATCAGATAACTTTTCTCTAAGTTGGGTAGTAGTCCAGTTAGCCGGATTCAAACTGTCCCACGGAGCCTTCCTAGTGGTCGAGCGTCCCCTTTGTCGAGTAGCCATTATGTAGAAAGGCACGATTACGTAAAGAATTAATTGTCCGTTAGCACCTCACACAACACATATAGCGCCTCTTTGATAGCAGAAAATCCATTATTCGTAACACAAAGTTCCAAAGAATGATGTAAAAGTCATAGGTTAAGATATTTTGAAGTTATGAGCACATATGAAGTGTGGAAAATTGAGTTAAAAATCCTGCCTGTTACAGAGGCTGTCGTGCTCGATAATGCGGTCAAGAGTACAACTGACCAATCAGTGACCTAGAAATCGAGGCCCGGGCTATGGACATAAGTGGACCAAGGGCTGACCAGGCCCTTCTCTTCAACATATGCACCTAACTGTTGATTTACGTAGATAATTAAGTACAAGTATAATGTTGACCAAATTATACCTGCAAAGATAACTAGAGGAATATGTTTGTCATTATAAACCTGGTTTATCTACATAAACCTCAATTTATAGCCAGATGGTCATTATACACAGGTCATATTGTGTAATAAATGTCCATTTGGGACCCTAAGGAAGTGGTCTTATTAAGCAGGCGGTCTGTATACAGGGGTTGTCACTAAAGCTACTATGGTCCATATAAATGAAACATCGCAAAGATGATAAGAAAGTCTAGCAATGCTTTGCTATGGAAAAGGCCTAATATAATTTTATACTAACGGACCATGGGTACTTTTTGGCCAACATTATATTGACAGTGATTTTTCTCCTCATATAACTGGGGTCGGTAAACGACCCCATTCCCAATGCCAAACACCCGTGGTTTTTCCCAATTACGATGAAAAATTCCCAAATCAAATCTCTGAAAAACCAACAAAACTGAATAGCTCTTCCCTCGTTGTGTAGTCTAAAACAAACTACTCTGAAAATGTAGTTATGGCCATCACCTTTTGATAAAATGAAACAATTCACTGTTTTACAATATCTATAATCACTTATTATACCATGTTCAGTAATGGGTAACTTTTTTCCAAAAGTGCTCTTTTTGTGATTAAAAATTCCCAGTTTGTTACAAAATCTTTTTCCCAAAATACCCTGAAAAATCACTGATTGAAGTAAACTACAGGAGGACCCAGTGATATTTATGTAATGGTATTACCAAACACCATAACAAAATATTATAAAAACATCATTTTTTGATCGAGGAGAAAACTGGTTTTCTGATGTAGGGTTGTCAGGTTCCTCGCATCTGTGATATTGTATATCTGGGAATCGTTTTTGGCAGAGAATTGGAAATTTAGGCATTAATCTTTCATCTAACATGTACTTTGTACCGTTGGAGTATCTGAGGCAGCTTTAACACAGACACATACCACATACTACCTACTATTCTGACAGATCTCAATAAGAGCAGACGGCACTCATATCACCATATCACCGACTACATGTCATTCATTATTGATACTGATCACTCTCATTTCGGCCAGCCTTGATCACTCACCTCAACTGGCCCTGATAAGCTTTTGTAGAAATCAAATATATTGATCCTGGTCACCTAAATGTTTGAATCCCTAGGGATTCTAGGTGTCATTTTATATTGAGTTAGTGATACATTAGTGTGTACTTTCGGACCAGAATCAGCCTGAATGTGTTCCTGATTGGACATTACTGGACACTATATTGGATGTCGCCTTCACTCACCAGTACAAGTCGGAGATATATTGGATTTCTATGTGTGTTTATAGACATGACTGGAAGTTGTTGACCATGGCCGTTAATGAAATTTACCTAATTATGGATCTCTAATAGGGTGACCTCTCGGGAGACCTTCCTGCCAACACCACCGATCTCCTCTTTAATGGTACAAACCAACAAACACTTCACCAGGCTCCTTCACCACTGACTGCACCAGCAGTAACCAGATCATCCCTAAAATCTGGTAATGGGCTCATCCGTCCATTCATTCTGAGGTTAAAACAAAGCCATGGAGGGGTGAACAGGTTTTGCTAGCAATAATTTGGTAACATAACACAGAGTAAAAATATTAGTATTATTGTTTAAAAAGGCTTATTTTTTATGTTGTATAAATTGGATATTGATCTGTTGTGTATTTGCCACCGTGAAATCTTGCAGAAGATAGATTGAAGGATCTGCGGCTAATAGTTGTGATAGGTGTATGGTGCTGGAAGTTTGGATTTATGATACCAGTATCTGTGTGATGTGCTGTAGTGTTGTCTGAGGCCTGGCCGTGTGTAGTACATTCCCATACCCACCATGTCAATAGGATCCTAAGGAGTTGTCTCACTCTCTCAAGTGGAGGAGGAATTTTACACAGGATCCATCATAGAGCCATTTCTGTCTCGTGGAAATTATATCTACACTTGAAATACTTCTACTAACCATACTTTAATTGGATGTTTTAAAAAATCAAGTGGTTGGAGCATTGTCTTGGACTGGTGGTCCTGTTGTAAAAGGAACACATTGTTTATATCTTATTTTGTGATTGGTATGAAAGTAAGCAGAGATTTGGACCTGAACTGACTATTATTGAGTAAGAATTATACATCAAATTTAATGTTGCTAGAGATTTAAGAGTTGCAATATTTACGTATTTTTAAAAATTTCAAAATGAAGTATGAGTCAATGAAGTTGACATATATGAATTTGATTGTGTTTAAAATACCTTCGGACCAGTGATCTCGACATAACTTAATTACTCACCTACATATTAAACTGCATGACAGTGTCTGTACCTGCTGTATCAAGTTATCATAAATATATACGCTTCACCGAACTCTGTGAAAATCTCCTCACAAAAGGATCTGCTGTGCTTGTGTGTGACAACTAATTGTCATATTGTCTGTGTTACTTTCACTAGATATGCTGTCGTGTTGTAAATTTAATCTTGCTTCAGATTTCTGTGCTCATAGACATAATATAGCGAATGTCACTGTGCGATAAATGGTTATACATTTACTTTTCATCAGATGCTGAAAAGTTGTGCTAATTATTATTTAAGTTTCAGTTCCGCTGGTGATAATTTATACAAATTTGTGTTTAAGATTCCGCTAAAGAAAAATTTCTATTTTACAAAATTTCTTATTTGCGACATAGAAATAAAAAAAAAAAGAGCTTCAACCTTGATAACAAGTTGCAGAAGGAATGTTCAGGACTCAGAATATTTATACGCTCATGAAACTGTCACAATTCCAATTGGATGGTGCCCTGGTTGGCTGTGAGGGATTATAAGGGACACGTAAATCGCTGTGTGGCAGCCTCAGTTGGTGTGCAGTGCTTTGTCTTATAGACCCGCATCAGCTGGTGACAGTGTGCCTACGGACAAAAGGACATGATCTTATAATTAGGAATTGGACATTTTAAGTGGGACAGCTGGTGTGTTTGGCTGTGAAATCGTGACACGCGACATTTACCAGCGAGGAAGTGCGACTACAGGCGATATTAGGATTCCTCTATTGGAATTCCTTGCAACATTAGAATGTGCTTGACATCGGAAAACGACATCATTAATTACCCGGAGTGATATTAACAATCCCTTAATTGGTGTTCTATCATCGCAAATAACATCTTCTGTAGAAATATAAATTTTTGATGAGGAAATAGTGGTTTTGAAGAAGAAATCTCACTTTTGGATACAAATATAATGAATGTTAAAAATTTCCCGTATAATAAGATTCAGACAGGAGTGAAATATTGCTGAAGGAAATATTTTGTGATAATTCTTGGAAACAGAAAATATGAATTTCAACAACCAGTCCATGTATATGTATACATACTCCTCGCAGACCTACGAATTCCACAGCTGTCACGTCGACTATTACTATAGGTAAGAATCGTTATTATGGTGTATAATTAGTAACGCTCGTTAGGGCAGTAGTGTTAGCCCTGGACATGTATACATACATCCAGTACACATCTTGGCACCTAGATACCACTAATTGATGGTATTTCTGTGACAAGCCCAGGAAGTCGTCAGTATGTTAACGACCTCGGACACTTTTTACACCGACATTGACATAGCAGACGGACTCCAAACATGACAATACATAGAAATAACTGGTCAGTTATTTGTTACTGTTAGGTGTGGTGTCCTATTATGGTAAAATAATGGATCAACCATACTACTTCATGAATAGATAATATTTTTTGTGAGGGGGGAAATGATATCAATAAAGGAAAGGTTTACAGAGTTTTATGAGATATTGATGGTTGAAAACAATGGAATTTTTATGGTAAATTAATGGGTCATCATTCTTTTTCATGAATAGATATTATATTTCTATGGAAAAAAGGATATCAATAAATGAAGTGTTTTGACAAAAATTGATGGTTGAAAAAAATGAAATAAAAACAATAAAACTATTAATTGGGTACCATAGATAAAAATACTATTGTAGATAAATGAAGGACCTTATATAGAAAACATACAAAGAAAGAAGGCAACTAAGATATTTAGAGAAACTTTGGATAATTGAAATAATACTTGAATATATTGTAGTGTACATGTATATGTTGGAATTAATAATTCTCCTGAAAGCACACTATTGCTGACTATTTTCTGCGTCACAGATTTTGCTGTGTTGTAGATTTTGATTGTATTTATGTTCAGATATAAGTGGCTCTCAATGCCTGTTCCATGATACTTATATATACATATTGTACTCATACTTGGAAACTTGTCAAAGTCAACGCTGGTTTTGTATAAATGTAAAAGCTGCAGGTGCTCTCCGTATTTAGGAGTCATCTTAAATCAAGCTTTTCATACAGAAACTATTACAATGGCATAGTAATAATTTCCCCATATGATTTATAACTAGGAGATCTGAAGAATTCTTCCTCTGACATATGTTGTGTATGAACCATTATTATAAGGATAGTTACGTTACCCATATTTTACTACCAGATTTTTAGGATGTGTTATATCTATTATAGACTGTATGCTTTTATTTGACTTGTCTACATTTGCGTAAAATATACCTGAGAAATCGGGACTTTCTTCTGCCAGTCTTGATTGGCCACCAGTCTCTAGAATATTTAACAAATTACTAAAATTTGGCTTGATTATTTTTGTCTCTACTACATGCCTGATTCTAAGTTTTAAACTAGGGGGAGATAATCTAGTAAAGAACTCTGCTGATAAAGTCTTATCGGCAACTTAGAGTCTGGTGGTCAGTCTCCTGCCAGTCATACTATTGTCGGCAGTGTTACAGCTCCTGTGTGTGTTCTCATGGTTGTAGAATTAGTCTTCTTCAGTGTTGTGTACTTTGACAGAGTACTTTTAAGAGTTATGGCCTTGGATTGGAATGTATGGAAGGAATGATGATGTGCCATTATGTCTTCACAGTGACAAAATACATGAAGAAGGGGGGGGGTAACTCTTCACTCGCACAATGACATAGACATTGAAATACCAAAATACATTGAGAAGGGAGATCTTAATTAACATGCATAACGATGTACAGATAGGGGAGGTAACTCTTAATTCATGCACCTGGTGATATGAAGATTTAATTAACACATATTAGAGAAAGGGGTAATACTCTTTAACCAAACCAATGTATAAAGACAGGAGAAAATAATTATAAATAAAACAAAAAGGAAGTAACTCTAAGACAGACAAACAAATATGCTGTGCAAGGGAAAATAACTCATAAAAATTTTAACTTGTGTGTGTGGTGGGAGGGTGGGGGGAAGGGGCGGTATTACTTTCTTACTCACAGCAATCAATGTACATGAAAATAGGGAGACAACTTTTAATGAGCATTGCAGACAATAGGTGGAAGAGGAATTAGCCATGTACATATTAAGTCATATATTTATATATAATCTAAACAGATAAAAGGAACATACTATCTTAATATGCATTCTGAATGACTTTTAATAAAAAGTTATTTAATCTGCCTAAATTTTAAAATAATATTTCAAACATTGGGCCTATTTTGTTAATCTCTAACATACAATATTCTGCGCATCTTAATTTCCTATTCTACATGTGTGAGTTACAGGAATATGAACAGCTGTGTTATGTTGACATTGATTGAGTCTGACAATTACATCTGTCGAAATATTTAATTTGTTCAAATAATCAAAATGCAGTGTACACATGTTCGATGTAGTTTATAGTTGACAGGTTGTAAAATTTACATAAATCAATGTACAGAGGACTCCACATAATCGAATAACGGTTATTCGAATATTTCGGTTATTTGCATAAAATTCTGCGGTCCCGATTTTTTCCTTCTTTATCTTTGTTTTTCAACTCCGTGTATTTGCATAGACTTTTACATGACCTCCGGTTATTTGAATAAAATATTTGGGAAATTCTAAAAATAAAATCGAATATTTTTCAATTTTGCAATATTTTTTTAGCGAAATTCGCCGATATATGTTTCAAGATACTTCGCTTTTACTAGAAATCATCCTGGTAACGATTAACGTTATAGTATGGCTTGTTATTTTATGCATGAATCTGCGAAGGTATTCGACGCTGTTACGATTTACATCAGCAGCGGTTGATCATAACTTTAGTATATTCACTGACTCAAACATCTAATTAAAGCATTTGCACTTTCAAATATGTTTATTTATTAACGTAACGTACCTTAGTTCGCGATCGGTTGGAGAAACCATGCTTCCTTACAACAATCGCCATTCATGAGTAGTCTCGTTCAACCAGAGTCTTGTTGACTACGACAGACATGTGCGTATCAAGCGTCTCGTTGAACGAGACATAAAAGCATGCAAAGTCGGCGTACAATGACTACCGCAAGTTTCGTACAGTATGTAAGCTTAGGATACAAAAGATACTTGCTACGTTAATTGTTTCATTGCTACTTGAATATGCATTAATTTCTGAAATGTTATCAAGCTATTCGCCGTATAGATCAACAATACAGGGAGAATTCTCAAAAGACATTTAGGTCGAGTGAACGCATGGCTTCATCACCTGCCGCCATTTTCGAATTCATATGCACATGTGTAAAAGCAACACTTTGAATCGGCTCTTTGAAGTTTAATCACGATCGTAAGTTCATTTTGTCAGGCAAATGTACGTAAATTTGTTTATTATTTAGGTTCAGAATTGTATACATAAATCCAATCCTGTTTAGTAGAATCTAACTGCATTTGATATTGATCGTTTAGCTGTTTCTCAAATATTCACGTGTCGATCTAACGTAAACAAGAATCTAATATTGGAATATTTTTTGTTATTAAATAATTAAAATCGATTTACAACTTCGAAAATAATTACTTGTGGTTCGTTTTAAGTGTAATTAATTTACATATTTATCAAGTAAACGAAACGATATCTATTTGCCTATTCACATACATATGTGTGGGGTCAAACGGAGGTGCAAAATGTCATCTCCGCCTATTCGAATACTCCGGTTATTTGCATATTTTCTTCTGGAAAATGACCTATGCAAATAAGCGGAATCCTCTGTACCACTAAATTATACACAAAAAGTTGATGAAAATTGAACAGAAATTTACACTTTTAGCTAAAATTTTGATCCGAATTAGGTCACCTATTGTATGAGTATTGTAACAGGACTAGTCTATTTTGCATTTGAGGGAGAAACTGTTAGATTAGTGTTCAATATGCATTAATTCACTTTCGCTGATAACAGGGTTGGCCTATTTTGTATTCAAAGGGGAACATTCCAGTGCTTGATCATTCAACAAATCATATTCATTTTCATTTGTGACAAGGCTAGCCTATTTTGCATTTGAAGGGGTAACAGGCCAGTGCTCGATCATTCAATAAATCAAATTCGTTTTCATTTGTGATAGGACTAGCCTATTTTGCATTTGAAGGGGAAATAGGCCAGAGCTTGATAATTCAATAAAACATTTGATTTTGTTTATAACAGGACTATCCTATTTTGTTTTAGAGGTAGGACAGGTCATTGCTTGTTCATTTTTTATCATTAAAAAGACATTCACATAAAATCCTGCTAATTGGTATAGTGGTTCTTTATTGCGTGACGCCAAGGCCAGAGAGCATGCCCTCAGTGATTTCTAGTCCAATCTAATAACACTGTCTTACTATTGATTATCAAAAACCATGAATGTCCATATATGGACATGCTACTACCACCAAGCCTAATTGATTAATATTGATTGCCTCGTCTAATATAACAACGTAAAAAAATGAAAGGAGAAGTATAACAAACAATAGCCCTAAGACACATAAATGTAATGTCGGTGAGATGAAGAAAAAAAAGCCGACGGCAAACCTATTAATGAAAAGATTTGAGTGATTGTTGTCATGGTAACCGGAAATCTGGAGTCCCTCTTTTGATTCACCTGCTTTCAGGTGTGTTGTATTGATCCAGGTTCATTTACACACATGTTCTTACTCACATGTGTCCTACGACCCGTACTGACACACGATTGTCTCCTCACATGTATCATCTTCGCTGTAGATCCATATCTGAAAAATCACAGTTCAGTTCCTACGTTTCTCATGAACTTCCCATGGATTATACACAATGAATAACAAGAAGAGAGGAGAAAAACATTTAGATGACCAGGATGTTATTTGTAACGTGAAGTCTAGGGGCCGAGCTCGTCACAGGAAGAGGTACCGTTGAATATTATTGATTTTAGTTCAATCTTTTGTTCATAGGTATCCGTCATCAAAACTGATATCAGAGGTTACCTGTAAAATGACTTTAATACAGATGTAATATGTAAGTCAATATCAACCCAAGGGATGGTTACTCATATGGATATGAATGGCTTTTAATGGAATCTATGTCATCTAATTGGAAATTCTTTTACTGATTTTGTTATGTAATTCTTCATCATATTTACTTAACCTATTAGGATTTTGGTGTCATTTTCAAATACAAGTTTAGTGTTTTTAAAACATTTTCATTTGTTTATATTAAATCCTGTGTTGTAATGTGCTAAATTTACGATATATGTCATATAGTAATGAATGGCGGATTTATTACTATAGGTAAATGTAGTGTATTGACAACTAATAATTTAAGTAAGAGAGGATACAGGCCCTCTTGGCCTCTTGTGTTTACCATCGTTGCCTTTGTTCTCTACCTGAGGTATGTCAGTGCCATCTGGTGGTGATTATGTTGCTAATGACTTCTCCCCGTTAAATATTAAGATGGTAAACATTGCATCCTTAAGACAGGTGCCGACTCCGAAGACTTCTGCATCGACTTCGTCTTCAGCATCGTTTGGGTGTTTTACTGCTGGTAAAAATAATTTCTCTACATCTCCACACCAGTGCTCATAAACATAATATCAAAAATTCTGTGGAGATTTTACCACAAAAATGATGAGTAATTCTCATCAAACTCCCTTCAAAGGACTGCATAAGACTTAGGATCGGCAAACACGACTGTGTCTAATTAATGCTACCATGTACTGTCAGATAGGACCTGGGAAAACCATTTCTACTCCTTCTGTTGAGAATCTTTTTATACCAGCTAGTTCAGAGTCCAGTATCCTATATCTGTTCTTTTTGGTCCACCAAATAAAAAACACCCTCTCTAATTAGCTGTTTTTTATTTGGACAGTGTCGGTTGTCGGACAATATTCCCCCTCATATACTCATTAGAGAACTGTATGTCAGAATTTGATCCCTGATAACCTGTTTGCCCTCTGATTTATTGCGATATAAGTCATAAAGCTGAATGGCTACCATCCTATGATGCGCTGGCAAAAATACTGATGAGTTTTAGATTTAGACCACATTGAGAATTGTGAAGATTTTGAAATGATGGACGTACCCGTAGGATATTTTGATTGAACATATTCTTTATTTGCATCAAAGTTTTATTATACTTTTTGGATTGAAGCATTAGATTTCCGTTACCAATGTTTGTGAAACATTAGATTTCCGATACCAATGTTTGTTTGTCTCGGGCATTTTCACTGATTACATGTAGAGATCATGAATGCACAGAGATTGTAGTTCCACTGCCTAATGGGAAATGTTTGGGCTGGGTAGTGGTGCTTTATCCATCAGATGATGACATCTCTGTACTTTATAAGATGCTGCTGGAGACTGCATGATCACCCTCGAGTTCAAAATCTTATCTCTGCTTCCATCTTTCAAATTCTTATTGTTGATGTACGAGTTCACAGTCATGACAGGAAGTGCCACAGCTACAATTAATGCACTATATAAGGAGTAGAGAAATGGGCAACCGGTACAGTCACGCTTGGCTGTGACACTGATTGCTAAATTTACAAAAAAACAATGGTCTAATTATATATATAATTATATTTTAATGTTATTTTTCGTTCAAGATTAAAAACATTTTCTTTGAAACTGCTCCAACTTTCTTGAATTTTTTTTTGTAGATATTGGTTTTAAAAGGAAAGCTGTAAGGATTTAGAAAATTTGAATATTTTAGATCTAATGTTTCGGTGTTTAATGCGTTTAACATAGAGGATTAAGAGCAGAGCCACTTCCTGTTTGGTTTGTCCGACCGATCAGACTTGGGTATCGGGAACTGTCTCTATCATTCATCTAGCAGACAATGCTAACGACCACAGACAGTCAAACATTCCGTGACACAGAGTTTCAAGAGCTCATTAGTCAACGAAGGGACCTGATTGCCGCAGGTTATAATGTTCGATATTTCAGTTAAAACATCATTTGTTATAATTAGTTTGATTCTCCGCGCCAACTGCAGCAGTATTTTAGGATCTAATGTCACGATAAATCAGCCAGTCACCTAGAAAAGAAGATGACATAGCCTAGAAAATAACGGTAATATTTCACGATCATACTGACACTGCGCATTATTGAAATATTGAATGCAAAACCCTGATTAGAATAAACTTTAGGATGAGCAATTAATTCTGCTTGTGTCTCATAGAGAGAAAAAAATCGGTTCTACGCTTTGAAAATTTAACCAGAAAAGAAGTGTAGGACATCTTTTATTTACAGTAAAACACAGTTATAACAAACATGCTTACAACAAATTCATGGCTAAACGTAGTTATTTTTGTGCCTGTCAAGATTTATATAATATCTTTATAATATTATGTAATGAATTATGCATATAACGAAGTGATTTCGTTGGTCCCCAGCTGTTCGTTATAACCACGTTTTACTGTATTACAATAATTAATGTTTTTGGGCCACGGCAGTGGAGTGGTTAATTATATAAGATTTCCTGACCTGTTACCACAGGCCCTCCACCTCTGGGTCGTAATTCAAATACCATGTGGGGCATTCGCCGGGTACTGACCACTGGTTGATGGTTTTTCTCTGAGTACTCCTGCTTTTTATCTATAAACCTGGGACATCCAAATCACCTTGGCTGTTAAAAGGACATAAAACAGATTGATTCAATCCAATCTGAGTGTGAAAGTATGAAAAATGAAATTGGTAACAATGAGAAGAGAGTTTGGTAACAACCATCTGGTTGATGATTTAGTTTGTATCCAGATTATGTGACTTTTATCCTATCTTGGCCAGGATGTTATACTTTTTTAAAGAGGCATCTCACGCAATTTATAGAGCAAAGTCTCTCGAGGCCCTTATGGCTTTTTGTTCTTCGGATAATTTGAACCTTATGATAAGATAGGAAAGAGAATGTTTGTGAGCCCAAGGTTTATTTGTCTCATGGGGAACTAAATTCTCCACCTTTACTGAAAGTCTAAATCACAGCAGTCACCATCCACAGTTTCATCAGACATTTCCACTGATCACTGGCCAAATAGCTTAAAACAAGTGCACTCTTAGGAAATCTCATTGTAACTCAATCACCCCTAAACATGCATCTGAGCTCTTCTGTTTCTGAGACTGGAGCAGTTCATTCAGAATATTTAGGGTTGGTTTTGTTACAAATCTTTCTGGCTCAATTGTGTGGTATTTTTTCTTGTTCTATACGACCGTCCTGATTTTGAATCTGAAGTTTTGTCGCCACCGTTGGACAATCAAAGGAATGAAACTTTTTGAGAGAATATTTATGACTAGATAATATTCTGAACATTTTTGAAAGTTTTGACAGTGTAAATGCAACACGCATATCTGATGGCAAACCATCTGCTTCTATTGAAATCAATGGACTCTTAAACTGGACTATATGTGACAGTGTTAGGGAATTAAGTATTTGCCTAACTTCAGCAAAATGACTTTCAGTATTTGCCTAACTTCAGTAAATGTGTATAATAAGAGTTGTTGCCTAACTGTTGAAAGAATATATATGAGTGTACATGTTTTTGCATTTTCATAAAAATATGATAAAAAATGTTATCTGATAATTTCACTTTTAAATGAAAGTTCTTAATTTGCTCTTCTGCAATATGTACTTAAGGTTAGGATTTGCATTTATGGTGAAATAGAAGGCAAAAAGGTGCATGACATATTTGTATAAACATCACCTGCTGTTTGTAGTTTACTAGGTAATACAATATATCCCAGTACATCTTGTATATATCTTTGTGGAGGAAGTAAACGTGATTGTCTAATATTGTAAAAAAGATTGTAGATTTGATAAAGTCTCATGAACCCACTTATACAGGCAGCTGGGTGGAATAGAAGTTGGATTGTAGGTTATGTATAGCATTCTCTTACATTTAGGGGAGAGAAAGCAAAAACAAACATCTGTACACACAATTTGTATCCTTTATTACATGTTATTGACCGTCCATTTTGTCATGGTCAAAGGTGTGTATAATCTTAAAAACTGAACATGTAAAGGGGCAAAGGGGTAAACAAGTAAAAAGGGGGGGGGGGATGTACAAAAACAGGAATAATGGGTCTAAAGGGGGGGGGGGGGGAAGGAAAGGAGAAAGGGGTTACCCATAAAACAGAAAGGGATGGGGGGGTCTACAGGAAAAATAGGAGAAATAGGTAAAGGGGTACCAGTAAAATAGAAAGGGATGGGGGGGTCTAAGGAAAAATAGGAGAAATAGGCAAAGGGGTACAAGTAAAATAGAAAGGGATGGAGGGGGGTCTACAGGAAAAATAGGAGAAATAGACAAAGGGGTTACCCATAAAACAGAAAGGGATGGGGGGTTTACAGGAAAAATAGGAGAAATAGGTAAAGGGGTTACTCGTAAAACAGAAAGGGATGGAGGGGGGTCTACAAAAATAGGAAATAGGCAAAGGGTACAAGTAAAATAGAAAGGATGAGGGGGTCAAGTAAAATGCAAGGAATGAAAGGGATGGAGGGGGGTCTACAGGAAAAATAGGAGAAATAGGCAAAGGGGTACAAGTAAAATAGAAAGGGATGGAGGGGGGTCTACAGGAAAATAGGAGAAAAAGGGGTTACAAAAACAGAAAGGGATGGGGGGGTACAGGAAAATAGTACAAAAAAAGAAAGGGATGGGGGGTCTAAGGAAAATAGGAGAAATAGGCAAAGGGGTACAAGTAAAATAGAAAGGGATGGAGGGGGTCTACAGGAAAAATAGGAGAAATAGGCAAAGGGGTACAAGTAAAATAGAAAGGGATGGAGGGGGGTCTACAGGAAAATAGGAGAAATAGGCAAAGGGGTACAAGTAAAATAGAAAGGGATGGAGAGGGGGTCTACAGGAGGAATAGATATAGGGTTATAAGAGTTGTTAGAGAAAAGATCTTTCAAGGAGGGATACAGAAAAGAGGAAGTTAGGATGGGATGAAGTAGGAGTGAAAGAAGGAGAGAGATGTGTGAATCACTACGTATATATATTTGTATGATTCATTTGTTGTCTTTCTATACATCACTTACATGTCTGTTAAACATACGCCTCACCATGATTGGCGTATTTTGTAACTGACAAGCTTGTAACTGAGATTTGCTAAGCGTTATTACAGATGTTTTGTTAAAAAGTGATAACGGTATCCATCCCCGACGCCATTACCTGATTAGGAGAGTGATTTGATGGTGATTAATGCCCACATACTTATATATTTCAGGCTCCCATGCAGACTTTACAAATCTACAGAGCTCTATAGTTATACTCAAATGTTCTCTAATGATGTTAGTGTATTGTGTTGTGTCATAATTCCTTCAATTTTCCTTTATTTGTGCGTTTATGACCCCATGAACACACCCTTGATGATTTTCAAGGACATATGAATGTTGTGCAGTAGCTTTTGGCTACAAAACATTGAAGTAGACCATTACAAGGTATCAAAATCAATGGGAATAAATCATAATATCTACGGACATAAGCACACACCAGCACAGACTAGTGCATTTCTCAATATCTATAAAATCTGCTATGGGTATGGAACATTAATTGATGGATGCAAATCAAATGATGACTGCTGTTATACATATATCAACACTGTAAAATGAGTTTCTGCCATTTATCTTCAGATTCACCTGCTTGAAGTATCAAATTAAAGTCGGAAGAATTAAAGGAAAAACTAACTGAAATGTAATTATTATTAAAAATTGATGAAATTCGATTATAAAGACTAGTCAATATTCCTATGATAAGTGAATGTCTCCAAGTTGTTCATGCTCCGAAAATCAGGGCCAAGGTTTTTAACATTCAAAACCAAGACTATTAAGATTTAAAATCACCAATTTCCCTGTATAATGTGTGCAGATTTGGTATATTTAGACATGAAAACCGCAGGACATGGAAAAGATTCCGGTGGTTTTATGATATGTTCCGGATGTCTATCGACAAATTGCAGCAGCTTCATCGCTGCACTGAAATCAATGAGTATACCCAGCATGTATTGGTTTGCCTTCCCTGATCATGTTAAGGCCATTGGCAGCGTTCCCGTAGAAATCGGATGGCACCGTTGTATTTGTTCTGCAGCGTCTTGAAGACACAAATAAAAACAAAACCTGCACAATTAAAGCCATGTTTTGTGGAATTACATAATATCGTATTTAGATGTCTTCTCCAGATTTATGTGGGATAGAAAAACTTTCTCTGGGCATGCTCAGTAAACTTTTGTTTGTTATTCTAGCTGCAAAATTGCAGATGAGATTTGAGAATGTTTTTATAATAGAATGACTAGCACATGTATAGAAGTGTTGTTGTCATCAGAACTCAGGCCCTGAAGAATTAAGATCTCCATTAGGTAATGACTGATGGTTTTACTTAAAATGTTGTTTTAACATGGAGTCATTTGATCTACCTGTACTTATATAACTTTATAATGCTGCTGACTCACCATCGATCCTCACCCCTGTAGGCATCCCCAAAATGTCATACCAGGTTCAAATAGAACAGTGAGAATATTTTGTAAGACTGCCAAAACTAATCTTTGTTTTTTTCTCACCGCCTTACAGAGAAACCAATATCAATATTACAGAGAACTTGTCTACTTCCAAAGTGTCATGTTTTAATCAAAATTATTACTATTTCTGTAAGGGCCTGATTGCATCACAAATTCTACTGGAAAACAAAAAAGTATTGTGAAGTGGAGCTGCAGAGATATTCTGTGACTACTGCATAATTCACTAGCATTGTACATTGAATGTAAACCGGTGTATAACAATTAGACCACTAAAAGTCTTTTTGTATAGTATTTGATTATGTTCCTGATGCCAATGAAGTTCAATAGCCTCTACTATCTGTAACATACTAGTCAACTTTATAGTGCTGTCTCGCCGAAACGTACTGCTAAATTTGTCACAAGCTTTTCAGTAAATTGTACATAAAGACACCATTACATCTTTTTTATTTATGATGACAACTAATTTATTCAATGTGTAAATAGTGTAGCTAAAAATATTTTTGATAAAAATTTTCGGTAAATAGTAAACATGTTTATATTTTATCCACACTTTAATAAAGTTTTACTCGACTGTCATTAAAGCTGAGTTTGCATTTTCCATGATTTTCTGGATCTAATTTATCAGAAAATTGGAAACATAGCAACTGCACTAGGTACAAAACTGAATTACTCGCTGTAATTCTTAAAGTTGTATCCAATAAAACCTCATCTCCCCTTCCTTCAAAGGTAAAATGAAGAACGTCTTAAATGGATGAGTTCATTTTACAGAACTTCAGGGGGAGAAAGCTTGATGAATTTATACATATAGAAGTAAGAGGCATAATGATTTATTAGAATCAATCGACAAAAGTCCAGCTAGATAGAATAAACTCTGGAATATTGAATGTATTTGTGTAATGTGCCACAGATGTTCATACTGACTTTCCCAATAAATTGACAGTTGGTGTACTTCTTCAGTTGTATAATTTACAGCTCTGCCAAAAACATGGACTAATTACTTTAAGCATTGTTTTTAGGTACATCTGAGTGGTAGATGAAGGTAACAAATTACAAATTTATCCGCACAAGTGATATCAACTGTCATTAAAAAACACTACATCTACACAAATCAGAAGTCTAATTGATAGAGGAATCAACTCAACATGCTGGACAATTACAACCAGATGGAATTCATGTTTTGTCTGAATGTTTATTTGAATTTTTAAGTCATTAAACTGTTTAATTAATGAACATATGGATGTAGTATAGTCTTTCTTGATGCCAAATTAAAGCTTTTGGAACTCAAAATCAATGAGTCATTGTGAATGATAAACATATGTTAAATTGGACGGGTATTGATTTATATGTGCCAATATGTACTGTCATTAAATAACTTTCCATCCAACACAATCATACTTTTGTTAAAAGTCTTCATAAAAACTTTACGTTGTCCACTTAGACCTACTGAATTCCGTTTTTCGATATTATAGAGTTATCTCCCTTCTGGGTATAGTTACAGTAATTCTGTTGTGGCGTCATTATATTGTGAATGAAAAACTCAATTTGTTTTCTTATATAGTTCTGTTCGCAAGCACATGCTGTCACAATTACTTCCTATGGGCAAGTGCAGATAAATCTGTAACGTGCAAAGACTACGATTCTGCAAGTTCATGATAAGGGGAGATAATCCAACTTTTAATATTCTACTGAGAGAGCGATATCAAAGGTTTTGATATGATGGACATTACGGTTGCTTGTAATGATTGATTTTATAATTGTGTGCATTGTACTTTTAAAACGAAAATGACTAATGTTGAGTTCAACAGATCGACAGTTTTCTGAAATAATTCACAAACAAAGTAACTGAAGTGTGATTATGGCTTCAATATAAGCCCAAGAAACAAATCAAATAATATGTACTAAGGGGGATAACTCTGATGATATCTGTCAATGTGAAGAAACAGAACATCAGAATATTTTTTGGGAAGATGAAAGTCGCAAGGCATGCTGTTTACTTTGGTGATTGATGAAGACGTTTGGATTTAGGTTATTACGTTTTGTACTTATATATAAATTGCTGTGTGTGTATCTTATAGCTACATCGTTCAGGATTAAAAATTTCCTATTTTGTATTTTGCAGCAAGAAAACCGATGACAATCAATGGTGGGAACTGTTTGACCCGAATACCTCAAGGTTTTACTACTATAATGCCACGAGCCAGAAGACGGTCTGGCATCGGCCCCAGAACTGTGATATTATTCCTCTCGCTAAGCTTCAGGTTAGTAAATGAATACCTTTGCTAGTCACATTTTAGACCAATTTTCCATAGTAATAATAAAATCTATTCTAGTCCAGTTCACCATAGTACCATATCCGACCCAATAAGCAGCCAGGATATTTAGAAAATTGAAAAAATGAAAAGGTGCTTAATAAGACAAAATTATTGCAAACCTACAGCCTACAGTTTTGTGTAGTTTTGGTCTTTATTTATGCCTGGGCAATTAAAATTGAGGCCTCAAAAAGGGAGAGTGGCGCTTATAGGGACATTTCCAGGTTTCTTTTTGAAAGGCAAAGTCTAAGTTTAATTCAATGGTTCTATATACAGCAACAAAATTTCTGTTTAAAAAGTCATGATAAATCGCCGCATCTATTTTTTAATTTGAATAGGAAAAACTAAACACTTTCTTATATATTTCTTAAGATATAGATTGAGTTTTTAAGGCTCGATCTCTATTGATAGTATACCCTTCAAACAAACCAGATATGTAACGTAAGAAGCTATTCTTTATGCTGGATGTTTTAGTTGTTCTTTAATACAAAAGACAAAAATTTACTTATAATCATCATTGGTTTTGAAGTTAAATATATATATTTCTCGAAAGTATGATAAAAATCTATTTCAGAAATTCCTTGGAGCATATAGTTTTGTTGGCATGGTATGTGATGCGGATAAGAAATTTGAAATTCAGATTTTTGATTGGACATTTTTGGCTTATTAATTTCAATGATCACTTAATGCCTAAACATTTTTTGAGATTTTCTTTTTTGAAATTAAATCTAAAAGCTGCCGCAGCACACTTGTCTTTCTTTTCTCTGCTTTCATCAAGATGGGCAAAAATCATGCTTTAATTTTCACATCACTACTTCATCTCAAGCTTGTACTTTGAAGTTGAACTTTTATGATATATTGCTTGCTGTCAAAATTATATCATTTGAAATCAAATAAATATTTGGAATGCTGAGAAAGTTTGAAAATTAAAGTTAACAGTTTTGATAACGGAGAGATACATGATTGCATGATGTTTCCTTAAAATATTATAAATTATATATATTCTAGTTCTTACTATGGTAAAGAATGTCTAAACATGATGCATATATATCATGGATGAGAATAAAGGGAGGTAACTCTAACATATCATTACATTTATTTAGCCAATGCTTTAGCATAACATATAAACACCTTACAATAGGTCAAGTCATGTAGGCAGTAAACTGGTAAACAACCCAGTCTATCTATAGTCTTATATGTAGAAAACCTGTCTATTGTGAAAACAGTTTACAACAACATAAATTTTCACACAACTGGTAACATTTAACTTATTTTATAAGTTGTAAAGGTAGGACTGTAGTTGATGGCCTTTAATTATGTACCAATAAATCTGTGAAATCATTTTTAGCACTCCTGAACTACCGGAGAGATAAATCTTAATTCCATGTATTTAATTTGATTATCCCCACTTCTGTTATAGTGAAGGTTAAACTTTCAGTAAGTACATGACAATGTAAAGCTATGTACAAGGTCCTATTCCAGGAAGCGTAGAAGTTCTTTTCCTTTACTTCACAAAAATAATTCGCTTTTAACAATGGTTAGCTAAAATCTTTTATTTGTAAATTCTGACTTTCAAATAATTTTTTTTAAATCCTAATTTAGATGAAAAAAATAGTCGTATTAAGGAATTTAACATGTGAAAATCTTTTCATTTGTTGAATTTGTCAAGTTTACCATGCTTTTGTCAAAACGACTAAGATGTAAAATGTCAGATTGTAACAGTTGAAGGTAGTTATAGACTGGAGGCTGTTTAAGCCGTTCAGAATTAGGCCCTCTGTACTTAAATCAAGGTCATTTGTTTGGTGATGGAGAAGGTGAATGTAATCGGGCCAATCACCTACGGCCATTCAAGTGGAAATATTTACTTCTGTATAGTTTGTTCTAATGTTATAAACAGAAGGAATTTGTTTAAATTTTACTTAACTACAACAGGGTTGTTGTTTGTCAACTTCACATCATATAATATAAATGTGTAAATATCACCTTAGCTGAAATGTAGAGGAAATCTTAACTTTGAGAGGAAATTATGCTTTCGAATGTTAACATTGATTATTCCCATATAAGAATGGTTAGAATTATAAAGAAATCTTAACTTTGAGGTGAAATCATACTTTTGAATGTTAATTGATTACTTCCATATAAAAATGGTTAGAAATATTGGAATGAGAAGCTGAGTTCCAAATTATTATGTGGTTTCTGGGCATTATTGCCTTTCTTGATATTCACAGAAATATCATGTGAGTTATACAGGCCATATGGACCTCTTGTACATGAGTAAATGCTTTACACAAAAGTGAGCATGTCAGTTGACGGTTGATGAACCGGTTACTGGTCAGTGGTGCAGGCCTTTTGGACCTCTTGTACACTTGTATTACACAAAAGTAGAACATCAGTCGGGGGTCACTGGTAAATAATTCAGGCCCCATGGACCTCTTGATTTTAAGTAGTGGCAACACAAATCAAAGGGAGGTCACTAGGAACTAATGATGACAGGTACATGTAAATGTTTTACAAGCATGGACATAAGGGGTCAGTGTCTAGACTAATGGTCAGGGTCATGTTTTATGAACAACACTAAATCACATGTACTGTATGTAGATATAGGTATCCTTCACATATATAAGAAAAGGCCTATGTACTTACGGTATGGCAAAACAAGGGTTGTGCTTTGTGTAATATATTAGACAGAAAGTAAGGACATTTTAAAAGTATACAGTAAAAAACATGTTTATAACAAACACACTTAAACACTTTCATGGTCAGGATGTAGTTATGGTATTTCCCTGCCAGGGTTCCTATAAGATGTTTGTAATATATGTATAACAATTACTTTGCTTAGGTACATTATAACCATATTTCACTGTATATAGTTATGATATTCGACTGACTTAATTGAGCTTCATATATATAAAAGGCCATTAATTTATAATCTTATGTTAAAGTGAATAGTCGGGCAAAGAAAACCAGTCTAAATGCGTTCATTGGCCTTCCAAAAGTTCTCACATATTAATACGACGGTCAAGTTCTGCTTAGTTTCCCAGTTCTGACCATTAAAGTAAAGAAAAGTTGAAAGCATTGAAAGCGAGGCTGCGTGGAAATGTAACCACGGACATAGTGAGCCGGGAGGACGTTTTAGAATTCCCATACTTTAAATTAATTTCTTCGTACGCAGACAGATTTTGACGAGAGATTTTATTTTTCCATTTCATAAGAAATTATCCTGGATACATTCACACCATTTTACCGACTTTAGCCATCCTTGCCCGACTGTTCACTTTAAAGACAGTAAAGGGAAGGAAGCTGTTATCTTACCAACATGCTGTATTTTCTGATAAAATTATCTTTAACGATTTTGGGTATAACTTATTTTGTCAAAACAGTTAGAAATTTCACTCTTACTGTTTAGAAAAATAGGGAAATATTTATAGAAATAGAGTTCTGTGAATCAAATTTGTATTTGGTGTGTTTGGATACTAACCAAGATTCAGCTGTGAGAATATTTGGTTGTGTCCCTTCCCATCTCTGAGGTGTTTTAGGGCCGTTTTATTCGTTGATGAGGATCCATTGACAAAGTGAATGAATACCTGATTCAGTATGATTGTGTATGTTTGTAAAGTTGACCTTTATATCCTCCCCGCACAGCCCGAGGAAATACAGGTAATTAAGATTACCTGTCACCTCACCTGTGTGCGATACTATATATAGCTACAGGCCTCTCTGACGTTCTCTCACCGGAAACAAGGGGTCGTGACAGGGTCCCTATAGATACCCATGGGACTTAGCAGCCATCACTGTTATAGGACTGTCTGTCCCCGTAAAGTGACTCATCGTTACGGACCTATCGACAACCTAAGGTGTACTTCAGGTGTGAATGCTGTACCTTGTGAAGCTGATCAAGAAGTCATTTATATATATATATGTGTATGCGTGTGTGTCTTGGTGCATTTTCTATACCTGTCCATTACCTGCAGACAGGGCTATAGTATTCACACAGGTATACTGGACATTTCTCAGGTGTGACAGCGACAGGAGGTGTGCTAGTATATCGCGTGACAATTATAGCAACAACATTTGATCTCATTTACATGGACAATTACTTTTAAACTGCAATTAGAACTTAAACGACTGGTATTTCATGCAGGTAACATAATGCAAAACTGATTTTTTTTATTTTGCTTCCGTGGAATTTTACGCAAGCTATTCACTTTCCTGTTTACCTGGACAATACCTGTATTTTCTATTTACCTGGAAAGTCTACCTGTATTTTTACCTGAGATTTTGTGATGTGGGTGTGGATCATGTTATGGGTGCTGACATAGAATTCTGGGATGTATAGTGAGTAGGGGTAAAGCTACACACTCGACCACTGACCACTGACCACACCATGGACTAGAGAAGATGGGCCGCCGCATCAGTACCAGCACAAGCTGTGCTAGCTGTTTCCCCTTTGTAAATATGATTTTTTATTTCACCATTCAATTTCGTTGATAATGTTGTCACCCAGACTTTGTCAATTTTAATAACTGTCTACACGTGTACTTTCTGTGAATATGATATAACAGTCGTTTTATTCTTTGATATTTATGACAGTGATGAAAAAACATAAAGGGAAGTTCATTTGATAAAAGAAAAGACGTAAAAATCTAAGATATAAATGATTCCGGCTTTTTCAGCCTCTTTTAACTGTTGCCATTAGTCATAAAATGGCTGTAAATTAAACTACAAAGTGTAGTATTTTCATCAAATCTTTCACTATCACAGCTAGAGTATCAGTTATATTCTCTAGAGCAGTTTAAATAAAACATCTGTCAATTTTCAAGAACTTAGAACATTGGCTGTTCCCTACAACATTACCTCGTAAAATGTTCTCAGGGAAGGTTACAGTTATGTCATTATTGTCTCAAAGAGGAGGGGGGGGGCTTATTTGAGGACATTGGATTATAAGGATAAATTGGTGTCCAAAAGGAAGGGGGCTTATTTGAGGACATTGGAGGATAAATTGGTGTCCAAAAGAAGGGGCTTATTTGAACATTGGATAAGGATTTGGTGTCCAAAAGGAAGGGGGGGCTTATTTGAGGACATTGGATTATAAGGATAAATTGGTGTCCAAAAGGAAGGGGGGCTTATTTGAGGACATTGGATTATAAGGATAAATTGGTGTCCAAAAGGAAGGGGGGATTATTTGAGGACATTGGATTATAAGGATAAATTGGTGTCCAAAAGGAAGGGGGGATTATTTGAGGACATTGGATTATAAGGATAAATTGGTGTCCAAAAGGAAGGGGGGGATTATTTTAGGACATTGGATTATTAAGGATAAATTGGTGTCAAAAAGGAAGGGGGGCTTATTTGAGGACATTGGATTATAAGGATAAATTGGTGTCCAAAAGGAAGGGGGGATTATTTGCGGACATTGGATTATAAGGATAAATTGGTGTCCAAAAGGAAGGGGGGATTATTTGAGGACATTGGATTATAAGGATAAATTGGTGTCCAAAAGGAAGGGGGGCTTATTTGAGGACATTGGATTATAAGGATAAATTGGTGTCCAAAAGGAAGGGGGGGATTATTTGAGGACATTGGATTATAAGGATAAATTGGTGTCCAAAACGAAGGGGGGATTATTTGAGGACATTGGATTATAAGGATAAATTGGTGTCCAAAAGGAAGGGGGGGATTATTTGAGGACATTGGATTATAAGGATAAATTGGTGTCTCAATGGAAGGGGGGATTATTTGAGGACATTGGATTATAAGGATAAATTGGTGTCAAAAAGGAAGGGGGGATTATTTGAGGACATTGGATTATAAGGATAAATTGGTGTCCAAAAGGAAGGGGGGGATTATTTGAGGACATTGGATTATAAGGATAAATTGGTGTCCAAAAGGAAGGGGGGATTATTTGAGGACATTGGATTATAAGGATAAATTGGTGTCCAAAAGGAAGGGGGGCTTATTTGAGGACATTGGATTATAAGGATAAATTGGTGTCCAAAAGGAAGGGGGGATTATTTGAGGACATTGGATTATTGAAAGATAAATTGGTGTCTAAATGGAAGGGGGGCTTATTTGAAGGCATTGGATTATTGAAGGATAAAGGAGTTGATATGATAGGACCAGTATTTTGCCTTAATTTTTCAGGCCGAAAAAAATTAACTCTGATCCCCATCAATTTCATATCAATAAATACTCTCATACTTGCCATTCATCAAAACATAATTTTTTATAACCATGTACACGATGTGTCCCACCTATGACGTCATCAAATTGATGATTTTCCTCTTCTCGCCAAATTTTGCTAGAAATTCATCATCTTTAGGTTAGAAAAGGCTTGAAATGGATTTGGCCGCCACCTTGGAGCAACTTCACATATTGCATGGATATGCATAAATACACGATACACAACGTGTGAAAATCTCTTTCTGCTCCACGAAGGCGGCCACATTCATTTTCAGAGAAAACCAGTCAAAAAGTATGATTTTTCAAGGATTTTTGTGAAATATGGCGGGAACCTGCATGTTGATGACGTCATAGTGAACATAATTGGCACACTGCGGGATATTTTCTAGATGTAATGTGTTAGCAAATGTATTCAGCTGTTATATGGCAAAATATGTTTTTCTTTACTGGAGAATTAATTTTGAGGCCATATTCGAGTCTTAACGTACCTTCTCCTTGGTGTCTCAAAAGAGGGGGGGGGGGGGGGGCTTATTTGAAGACATGGTATTAAGGAAGGATAAATTGGTGTCTCAGTGGTGGGAGGGCCTTATTTGAGGATGTTGGATTATTGAAGGATAAATTGTGTCTTAAAAGAGGTGCAGCTTATTTAAGGACATGGATTATATTAATTGTATATTATTGGCCTTGTTGTTTCTGAATTTTCTTTGAAGATTATCTTTTGACTTTTCAGTGAATGTTAGGGACAGCGGGGTTTTTTTGCGAGAATTGTAAAGGATTTTGATGAACATGTCAGATATGAAAGTCAATATTTGTTTTCACTCCAGGTGTATGTTAACTTTACCAGACATCAAAAGCATGTGTTAGGATAAGGACTAGTACACATACCTGGCAGAACTGTTAATGTTCATAGGAAGTATTTCTGCTAGATTGAGGTTTTGTCAATGAAGACAAAAGTTTGTTTTAGTGACATGAAGGTTAAAGTTTGTATATTTTATTGACAGAAAAAAAAGTTTATAGATTTGTCAAGGAAGACAGCGGTTTGTATATTTGTGTCAATAGTTTGTATAAAGGTTTGTCAAAGAAGAAATATCTTTGAAGATATATGTCAATGTAGAAAAAGGAGTTTATAGATTTAGCCAGGAAGACAAAACTTAATAAGGAAGAAAAAAGTTTGTGAAGTTAAGGAAGAAATACTTCAGAGGACTGAATGAAAAACATTTGGCATTTAACTTAACCCAGTGAGTGTATGGTTTATATCGGTAGACTGAGGGTTTAGGTCTTCTTTAGATTAACATAGCTGAGGACTCTGGTGATCGTCTCTTATCAGATAGGAACCTAAGTATTGATAAGATATCAGTCTGATATAGAATCAAAATCAATATTATTGAAATGGTAGGTGTCATTCTACAGATATATGAGACAATATTGTGAGTCAGGTGTTATTGAAATGAATTTCACAGCAAGAGGAATGAAGTCGAAATATCTAAAAAAAAAAATGTAATTTTGGAAAAGAATGAAAAGTTGATCGAATGATATTGCAGTGGAATCGATTTCAGATTTACTGGAATGTTATCGACAGAAGAAATGTTATGTGACAGCTTGATTGATGTGTCTGGTCTATGGATTGGGTACAAAAATCGCTGTTCATGTTTATCATATGTCACAGAGAGCCAGACAGATAGAATATTGACTCCATACAGGGGAGATAGCAGGTTTTGTTTCCCATGCAGGCAGATTTGTAATTGAGGAAATTTTTGTATGCCAAAATTGTCGAAAACATGGTATGTTATTGGAACAAGTTAAAAGATAATTTCTATATGATGTACATTTATAATCTTCCAGTAAAGAGTACAACGCTATTTTATTTAAATTTTTTATTGTAATAGCTATTATTTTAAAATTGCATCATTTACCTGGAAAAATCCTAGAAATTTTTATATAGTTTTAGGAAACATCACACAACTGTTTTAAAATACATCCTGTTATATACTGTAATTATTATATGTATCATGTGACACAGTAAAGTGTAAAAAGTAAACAAATCCTGGACATCTCCCATATTTTGTTGATTACTAATATTTACTTTCCATCCAAACAAATAATACCTTATCTCTTATATACACAAGGGATGAGTAATTAGATTTTTAGAGTTGTCTCCCTTGGTAGTACGAGCGAAGTTGCTAATATCTGATATTCTGCCACATTTCCTCTCACTCTGGGTTGAAAGTTCAAAACCTGCTAATTGGGCATGTAAATCTGTAATATGCAAATACAGAATAAAATAATGTTTACTCTTTTTGTACCTGTAGGTTTTTGTGTCGCCTACAATGCAAGGGCAACACTTAGGTATCACTATTTCGGCGTTGGCATCCGGGAAACGGTTTCCGTACGATACCTTAATTATTTATTAACCGATTTCAACCAAATTTAATATATATTGCTTTAAATGAATGAGATCTCGGATAAGTTAGATAAATGGTCAAAATCCGTCAATATTTGCAAGAGTTACAGGAATTTAAAATTGTCAAAACAGATAAATCCATGGTGTCCGCTCCATAACTTAAGTATTTATTGTCCGATTTCTACCAAATTTGGTAAATTGCTTGACATTAATGAGATCTTAGATAGGTTTGATACTGGTCAAAATCCATCAATATCTGCAAGAGTTACGGAACTTGATAACTTCACTTAAGTATTAAAAATATTTTCAACTGTAAAAAACTATTTTTTGTGATGATGTGCAGACGACACACCTACTTACGTTGAATTTTTTGTTTCAGGTAATTGTAATTATTAAATACAAATTCTATCAATATTCTGTTTGGCGGTTAACAAAAATACCAGAGACACCTTCTCCGTTTGATAGGTCCTTGGAGGCAATTTTGGGAAATCTTAACCTTTAAATGACAAGGATGAAGGTTACATATCTCAGAAAACTGAGATAACCTTTATCGGAGGACGAGGGATTAAAGGAAATCTACATTCTCAGTACATCCCCACCTATAGTACAGTCATCAGTACGATCGCCTGGAATGTTTATACATGTAACATCTGGTTAACTATTGTTAACGTGTTCAATACTGATTCATACTCAACGATTCGCACATTTTTCTGCAAGCCTTTTTGTCAAGGGCAGATGACTGACCCCATTATGGATTGTTTTTATTAAGATTTCTATCAAATATGAAATATTTGCAGTTTTAATTCTTTTTAAAACCTCTTTCAAATTTAATATTTCATCAATTTTCATTCAGAATTTGTAATGCCAGGTCCCCATGTAATGTGTAATCTGTCTATATTAAGGCCACCGGAGAGACAATAAAAAAAAATGGTCTTTAAAGCCAAATGGTCCGTATAAAGATGCCATTTCGTCTTGCGATTCCTGAAGGGGATAATATTATGCAAGTGGTCTTTATACAGAGGTGATCGCTAAGACAGTTTTTACTGTATCGGGGCAAGAAAATAAATGACACAACAGTTATTAACTTTTTGGTGTATTGTTATACATGCGATTTTAATAACTATAGACCGTAATTTATAGCATTTATTATGATGTCATTGAAATGGGGCACCATCATTACAGTTTTTACTGTATCGGGGCAAGAAAATAAATGACACAACAGTTATTAACTTTTTGGTGTATTGTTATACATGCGATTTTAATAACTATAGACCGTAATTTATAGCATTTATTATGATGTCATTGAAATGGGGCACCATCATTACATCATCAGCGTTTGTAAATACCAACAACGATGAACAGTTGTTAAATTATCTGTTATGATAATGATACATTTTATATATGGAGCAAAATTGTTTGCAGTATAAATAAAAGGTCATTAGGAAAATTATCTTTATACATGGTGATATGCTTTTTGAAAGCATTCATAGGTCTATAAATGCCAACTGAAAGCAGCTTTAAAGTGCTGACGTTAAGTTGAACAAATAGTGTGCTTTAATTTGTATTATAATTCTGAACCTTGTAGAAATTGTGAACATATTACATCAAAATTCATGAATTATATTATTATAAAATGCAGGCATAATTTCTGTAGCATACAAAGGAGATCGTCCTTACATGACCTTCTAATAGGACATATGGAAATATTTTTGGGCTGGACTGAATATTATTTAAATTTGAGGAACTGTAAAAACGTTAGATTTAGAAATGAATATTTATATTCGTTTAAATTTACAGAACTATTTTCAGTTGACTTTAATTCAAAGACACCTTGATGTTTTATGGTTAACTAAAAGTTTGTTTTTATAACCGGAACTCAAAATTGGGAATCAGACGGATTTACTTTTTTTATTCCGCTGAAGAATCTACAGCCAAAATCATGAATGGCCGGGGTTTGATTTCTTGTAGTAAAAATCTGCCAAACTTGAATCAACAAGGAACCAGTTATATGCAACAAAGACACATTGACTCGTTATCTGAAGCACATCTCCATGAAGTTTGACAGCTCCCTTCACATTTCTGTGAATGACGGCTTTATAATTGTCATTAGATAAAATACATGTATGAAATATGCAATGTGCATCAATTTTGTCCTACATACCATGAAACTTAGTCATGATACTGCCTACATGGATGAGAAGAATAAGGTTTTATATCATTGAAACCACTTTATTCCTTGAGAGAACATCTGGGTTGTTCAATGTAAAGATGAGTGTGTTCTCCACATGAATGTATTAGCATCAGCAGTTGGTTGTACTTCGAGGTAAACGCCCATGCTCTCAAGGGGACACAACTTAACATTTGACTCACAAAGCACTTCTGATCATCACATATGACCTTATAGCTGTTGATATGGCATGATATCTTAACAGCCAGGTCATTTTGTTTCCTCCCGTCATGACATTAATTCATTCACCCCTGAAACTCCATAATGGACTATTCTAGTCTTTGATTTAGAAGAGTCTAAATGTGTTTTCAGGGGTGAAAAAGATGGTTATAAGGACTATTAGTGTTTCTCCTCTGAATATTATATAGGGTCAGTTGCCAGGTACTGACTACAGGTCTGTGGTTTTTCTCCAGGTACTCTGGCTTTCCTCCAGCTCTTTAACCTCACATTCCTTAAATGACCCTGGTTGTTGTTAGGTATGCTAGGGCCATATGGATGTGTCAGGTTTATTGGTGGAGGAAAACCTGAGTACCAGGAGAAAAAAACATCAACCAGTGGCCCATACCTGTTAATTACCCCACATGAGATTCAAACATGTAACGCAGAAGTGAAGGGCTGGTGGTAGTGTATTGGGATAGGTTGGCACTCGGCCACTGTAGCCTCATTCTATTGATTCCCTTATGGGTAGATTTAAGTGTGATATGTTAAGGTGTGGAATGAGAAATTTGATCTATTACTGGATAACAATCTGATAGTTTTATATCTCTCAGGTTTCTGTATATCTCAAAGGGCATAATCTATATTGATATGAATGGTACATTTCTTTTGAAAAATGAAATATAGAGTGACATTTTCACATATCAGTAATTAGATGTTTAAACAGTCATATATATATTCACTAACTTTTTTTTCATTTTATCTCCTGGATATTATACTAATGCTCTTCTGCAGTGCAAATTAATTAACTTTGAATATTTTTCTGAAATCAATTTCCATACCAAGAAAAATCTCCTAAAAGTGATTAAGGGATCGTTTCTTTTAATAAAATTTGAATTTTGTTCAAAAGGATATACTTTCATTCATAATCACACTGAAAGACATTAATATTTTAGTACCCAGTAATACTACTTTTTCTATATCAGAATTGTCAAATGATGAAAAAGAAAATAAAACACACATCAAAAAAAGAGCCAAGTTCCAAGTTGACACAGACATGAATGCCTTTTGACAACTTTAAACTAACACGAAGAGTATTATCTTTCTATCAAATTTCATTGGTGTGTCTTTATCTAACTTTACAGACCCTAAAACAGAACACTGAAGTTCGTGACGAGGAAGAGAGGGCGCAGCGACGGCGCGAGATAGCAACACAAACACCTGTACCTCAGACAGTAAGTACTACATCAATTTTTTTTTTTAATCCGCCAGGAACCGTTTGTCTGTCTGTATCAGTTGTCCTTGGATCCTTTGGCTGGGTGGTTTAAGGGTGTTCTGACATGACAGCACTTGTCACCCAAATATATCTTCAGAGTTTTGAGTTGTATACCCACATTGGAGAGCTACAAGGTACTGACCATAGGTTTGTGGTTTGTCTCTGATTTTCATTCACTTTTCTAAATCCTGCCACATTCCTATATGTATTTGCCTGTTAATAGGATGTTCACTCATTCACCCCTGAAATTTCATAATGGACTGGTCTAGTCTTTGATTTAGAAAAGCCTAATTGCATCTTTAGGGGTGATTGAGGTAAACAATATAAACCCAAAACCTAACTCTGGTTTCTATTTGCTATAAAAACACATCTCCATGCTGACTATCAGTGGGGTATGATTGAATTGTTTTGTAATTTTAGATAAAGTCTGCATTTTGCTGAAATGTAATATGTAGGTGAGATTTTAAGTTATACATCGTTTTAAAGACTGTTGCCGCTATGAGCTCTTAAGAATTATAGATTTGATCTAGCAAACTTGCTAAAGAATCAAAATATTCGAAACTAATGTTTTAAAAAAATGATATACACTATAACAGTATCATGATAGCAATGGAAGGGAGATAACTCTGTGATTCATATTCCTCTTTGGCAGCTAGACCTAAGAATATCGTGACCATGTACTGGGAATGAAGCCAAGTTTAGGAGGCACCCTCATAACAGAATGCTAAAATCAAAATTAAACTACTTGTTTTCGTGTTTGCTAATATTCAGGGGAGCAAGTGTTATTTGTTTATGAAATAAAAAGATTTCTGTCTGTGAATTTGATTGTGCAGATGTAATGTTGAAAATAGAACAAGTCTTCTATTACAGTATAACATGAATTTCCAAAATACATAATCAGGTTGATTTTTCTTTAGATGTTATAAATCTATGAAGGTAGGTTTCTTTGTCATGAAATATATTGCTTTTGTCTGCAAAATTTATATTGGAGTAAGCAAAATTATATTTCGTTGGTATAATTCTTTCATTGTTGACAAACAAACACTGCCTGTTCGTTATAACATAAATCTAATTTAGAAAATGCTGCCTAAAAGTACTTTTGATACAAAGCCTAGTAATAGAGGTTTCTATTTTAAGCAAATCTTATCTCAAATCCAGATATTTCTGATATATTAATTCTAAGTTTTATTTTTGGAAATTTATACACATGTTTAACAGCAATACATGTAAAACATGCCAGCAGCTTTTCACAATTGGCAAAACTAGAAATGTTGCATAATATAGAAAGTGAACACGTTATTTAAGTTGAAAATCTCCTAGCATGTGCATTATCTAATTCTAAGGTTAGTTGGTTTTTATTCGACATCCTATGAACTGTCGGAGTCACCCAGAGAAAAACCACTGACACAATTAAGTTATTACATGACATTTAAATACTGGCCTATAATTGATGTCAAACTCTGCACATGTACTAAAGTTTAGAGGGCTGGTTAAAATGTGTCAAGACATCAAATATCACCAAATATCTAAGGATACAGTTTGAAAATATGTATGTGTTATTTGTAAAATGTACTAAAAATGAAAATACTTGCTTGAAAAGTTTGATTATGTTTATAACTAAGGAAATTACTGCACTATACATTCTGTATTTTTATATTACAGAGTTATCTGCCCTTGCGTTTAGCTATTGATTGTGACGTCATGTGTTTGCGAGCATAACCTCTTACTTTTCCGAGAAAACAAGGTCAATTGCGCTCACAAAATTATGACATAACAATCAATATCTTCTTGCAAGGGAGTTAACTCTGTAAATGTGCAAAGATGGAATACCATTGTAAGCCTTAAAAATAATCTGTGTCCAATTTAGATGATGTTTGCGATGATGTTAAAAGTCAGAATTTATTTAGTTTTTCAAAGTTGTATAGAATTCCCGGTTGAAGTAGTTTTAACAAATATCGAGAGAGATGCTTAGCATTGATATCCTAGCTGTACACATAAATGTCACTGATGGAGACAATTACAACCAAATGTTAAAATTTACATTTAATTTGAGTCGAATCTCTGTCAAATTTAAAATAGAGATTATAAAACAATTGTGGGAATATAAATTTGTGTAAATTGTTGTAAAATCACATCACTCATGTTTTTCTGAGTTTTTACTAATTTAGTATAAAAAATATTTCTATTCATGTATATGAGAGTCTGTTCAAAGATTCTGTAGTAATTTATTAAGCTCAATATTCACATCCAGTTGACGACTGTAATTTGTCAGGAAAAATGTAAGTGACAATTTTAATGTTTTAGGTACTGGTATCCAGTCTAGGTATAGTAAATATTTCACAAATTTCAAAGAATGGAAGTTGAAATTTATATACTTGTCAATGGTGACCCAAATGGAGCTGGCTTCTAGTAGACCTGGGCAAAATTCATCAGTCCGTGTTAATATATATATGGCATATCAACAATCATTGACGTCTTGGTGAATGACAGATACTCATTTCTCTAAAGTAATGAGCTAGGCTAGGGTATAGCTAGGCCTACTAGAACATCTTAGCAGCAGAATAGACAGATTTATATATATATATATATCTATTTGGATAGGGAACCACATCCAATCGTTAGAACTGTTTCCATAGCAACAGAAATTATATATATATATACAGGTTAGGATTTAGAATGTCTGGAGACATTAGTCAATTAAGGTCAGTCCTTCTATTAAGAATTGTTGGTAATTTGGTTCTAGAAACATTGTTTTTTCCAGGATAAAACCACACATAAATAAATGGTTGTGAAAATCTGAAAAAATTATCAGATTTTATAAGCAATCGATGTTTTGTTGATCATCATTTGAAAGCTTGAGGGGGAAATGATGTATCCTGTAGAAGGAAGACTTTATACAATATTCATTGAGAGTGTGTACAAATAATTATATGGTCTCGCACTCCGTGTATGTGGAGTTTGGATGGGATGTGCTTCTTTGTTGTCTTTGGTAGTATGCTTCATTGAGGTTGCACTATAAAATATATACAGCAAATATGCTATCACAATGAGACACAATATGTATAGACCACAGCGTTTAAAACACACACTCATCAAACACATACACTAGAATCTAGTTCATATGGTAGATCTGATTATTTTGCTGGAATGTGACATATTCAGGATTTAACAAGGCGTTGCAGACCAACATGGTTTGGAAAATTTTATTTGTAAACTGATAAGACAAGTGTAAAGTATTGTTCTTGGAACGCAGATATTGAAATTTTAATATATATAATATTTATTTGAAAATATCAAAATTTTTAAACATTTATTAAGATAATGGGCTATATAGCATTGCAAGGAAACACATTAAAGATGCTCCACCACCGACAGAGCATAAATGATATTCATAATTTGAACAATAATTGGTGTTTAATCGTTTATTTTTATGCCTAATTAACACAAAAAATAACATTAAATAATTTTTTTGCCTTTGGTGCATTCGCAATCATTACTTCATTCCATGTATGATGTAGTGTCACGGAAATTTTTCGGGATGCAATTAATTATTTTTCATAGTTTTAACTTGAAGTAAAATTGGAAGCTCAAACTTTTTAATGGTGGTAATGACGTAAAGTAAGTAACTTTTGTACCAGAAGAAAAATACTAAATCGTCTGCTCTTGTTTTTTAATAGTGAAAAAAACCCATTTGTCAGCAATGGAGCATCTTTAAAGAGATACACCAGTCTCCCAAAACACACACACACACACAACAAAATGCAAACATTTCACACAAAAGGATGTTATCTTCCTGTAAAATTGAAAACAAAACACTGACACCATTGTTAATATGGGTTGAGGTTAATGACGGGGACACAAACCGACATGACTCGGGACACAAACCGACATGACGTGGGGACAGGGTTGAGATAATTATATATGACAGGATGGGGAGTCGCTGTGTACAGATGTTTTTCAGGAAGTGTATACCCAGTGTTAGTTAGAGATATGCTCAGTGATACACTTGAAAAGGTCACCATGTGTGATCGGTGACAGTTTGCTATTTTCCATGGTATTTTCACATGTGTTTTTACTACAGTTATATACATACACACAAACCCATGCCTTTGATTTAGACTCGTTTTGTTACAGAGCTCTTTACAGAATGCGCTCAACCCTGGTGTTTAGTAACTTGATCACTAGTCCATGCAGTATCAAAATCAGCCCTGCCTCATATTATATCGCCACTGTGTAGGTCGTAGTATAGAAGATGGGTGCTAGAACTCTTCCACTGACTGCTAAATTAGCCTTACAGTAATGTCTTCTTATCTCCTAATGAAACTCAAGGACACTATTGAGCTCATCGGAGAGCCCATTGGAGCTTCCCTGACTTCTCCAAATCCATTGGAGATTTCCTGACTTTTCCGACAAAGCTCAATGGAGTTAAGACATGATGGAGATGTTACACACCTTGTACTGTGATCAGTTTAACAAGTCATACAGAAATAGTACTGTAATGAACTGATGACTGGGCTCTGGCAGTGTAAGGATGACGGTACAACCTCAGATGTGGGGTTAAGACAGATATTTATGTCTAGAGACAGATATTTATGTTTGAGACACTTTCGGATCATTATTTTTTACAAGATTGTGTGAAATTCAAACCTGAGATACCGACGAATCAACTGAAATCTGGAGAGAGATTTGATTAATAAACAATTCTGTAAAAGTTCATACACTGGATACAATGCGAGATTCAGGTGCAAAATATTTCTGATCTGTAAATGATTGGTTGAAAGTCGAACACAGGATATATATATATATATTACATACAACGTTAAGGATCAGAATAAATTGTGTTAATTCACAAATGTTTTAATGAAAGTCTGACAAAAACACAAGGTCTTGACAGGAAGGATGTGTACAGGACTTGATGAAGAATATGTACCTCGGAAATGACTTGTTTGTCAGTGAATGACCGCCGGACATTATTAAGTACAACAATACACAGTGGCAGTGGACAAAGACACACTAGATCATTAGACAAAGCTGCGGAGTAACAGTATTCTACAAACGTTATCGGGAATTTATAGTATCAGATCTTCAAACAATAGGAAAGATCTAAGTGATGATCGTTCTGAAATAAAAGTAAACACTTCAGTTATAGGCATTTATATAAACAGAATTATCGATTTAGCTTTAAAAAAAACTTTTTAATTGAGTTCAAAGTTGAAAATGTGTAGCATTTTAGTGGCAGAAGCAAGAATCTGAATATACAATCCACACTGCTGTTGATTCATCTCACGTCAAGCAAGCATGGTGGTGATGCCAAGAAGTTTTTGTCAGAATTTCTCGGGACGGAATTTCTCTAATGATCAAAGTGTGTGGTAAAACATTATATTGAACAGCTCCCAAGGCAGACTTTCTTATCCTTTTAGGATGAAAGGTTGAAGAGTCAGTCAAGGGAGATAACTTCAGTCTTTTGGATATATCATACTCAGACTTCATTATGCGTAGAAATAAAACAAGAAGAAAGAACTAAAACAAGAGAGATATTAGATGTGTAGGTTGTAACATACAGAGTTTCCGCAAAGAAATACATATTTCTGTAAATGAATACAGTGAATTGTTAGGTGTGGTTAAAATGAAAGCAATAAAGATTATATTTAATCAGATAAGTTGGAATCTCTAAAGGGATACAAATGAAAAGGCACAGAGAAAGAAGTAATTCTTAAATTGAATATAGTACAAAGAGAAATATTATGATTCAATATCATTAAACAGCACAGATAGATAAATTGACTGAGCTTCATTTACAAGTAAACATTAATTCATCTGAAAAGAAAACCAAAGAATATAGGTATGAGAAATCCTCAGGTGGGGGGGAAGACGAAAAAAATTCATAGACAGAAATAGCTAATTTGGAGTGGACAATGATTAAAATTCTACAGAAAGAGTAATTAATTTATGATAGAAAGAAGAAAATATGCGATAGAAACGAAAAGTGACAGAAATGAATGGTAGCTGTTTTGGACGAGAGACAAAGAAGTGTTAGGGATATAGATATTGGACTGGCAGGTTCAATAATTGCTGAAGACTTGTGTTGTGTAAGTGTGGCTATGCTACGTACAGAGGCTGACTGATGCACCTGATTAGCCCAATGTTACTGATACAGCATTGTTTGTGGTCACTGACGGTGGGAGCGGGTGCCCTCAATGTTCTACAACATGTAGACTGACCTCAGTTATTGTAAACAAGCTGGCTATCATACACCTTCTCCGGAGAGTAGACTTATATATACAGACTCAAAGGATATTATCTTAAACGTGCATTTTCTGATACAGGATGTATATATCCTTTGTGTTTTACGGATGTTACATGTACACTTTCCTGGAGTATAGTCAATATCTTAGCAACGGTTGAGTGAAATTATCTAGTGAATATTCCTGAACATTATTGAATATGACTGGAGATTTGTATTCAATATCTTAGAAATGGTTAAGTTAAATTATTTAGTGAATATTCATGAACATTATTGAACATGATTGGAGATATGTATTCAATATCTTAGGAGCAGGCAGTGCAATTATGTGAATATTCTTGAATACCATTGAATATGCTAGGGTTATTGGAATATTGTAGATTTGTATTCATTGTCTTCAGGGAATGTGACTGCAGACTGCATATTATTCAGTGAATATTGAATATGTTGATCATTGGAAAATTAACAATTTTCCAATAAAGATTTAATATTTTTGCATTAGGTGGTAAACTAAGAAATGTTCGTGAACTGTGGTAGAAATTGAGGAAACATTTATCTGACTATTCCTGTGAGAATGTCGCAATCAATGAACTAGGAATGGACCATTTCCTTGTTTCTTGAGTTAATATCAGATTGTGGTATATTATGTGAATATTCCAGGAATCATTATTTTGGGAAATCAGAAAAAAATTGATAACATCAGCCAATATTTCTGAAATAAGATATTTTTATTCAAAGTAGGAAATATTTTCGTACATGTGTCAGTTTGTCTGGGTCAGTGTTGCGGTCAGTGACCATAGGTGGTGACCATTCGCCTCACTATGTAGGTACAATGATCAATATTAAACGTAGACTCGATACGCTGGACCGCCGTACACACGATATATTGACATTAGTATTGAACATCTACAAATGAAGTTGCAGCGCCATTGTGTTGCAGTGTAAACCAAGCCGACTAGATCAATGATTGTCGGCTGATGAATGATATACACCTGTATATGATCCGAGTATGACCAATAGAAGAGGAAATGATATACAAAGTGGAGTTAATGTGTAATAGGTATATATACATTGTCTGTGGAGTGTATCAGCTGCTCATCTTCAGACACCAGCTGTAGCCGGTGACTGTATACTTGTGGATGGTGACATCTCACCAAGTAGCTCCATTGTCATTAGGTCATCATGTGTGTTTTACTGCGGCCTGCAGGATTATGTAACACGGTCCTCCGGATGTTTGTTAGCAGTACAATATTGCCTTCAATCCTTACCTGGGATGATTAAGTGTTTACAAAACAGAGAGATCTATTTTTGTCGGAATTATAATACTTCCATGAAGCTTTAATGTGTCGTTGAATGCTGCCACATCTGCAGCAGAGATCTGGAGTTTTATGTAAAATGTGAAATACTAACTATCTTTTATGATTGTGTAATTTGACATTCCTTGCTGGATTTTTTTACCCAAAATATTTACATTCCCAGTTCGCTAGGGAGGTGTTGTACATAAAACCCTGATGCAGTCTCTTTAATCCCGATTTGTGTTGTGTACCTGTCGGGATTTAATTCATGGAGAAAATCCGTCTTTATTCTAACCATTTTTAATGGATCAGATAGTTGAGCTGTTTCTGTTGTGTCTGTATCCATGGTAACCGATGTTGACTGACATTTCTGTGATGGGCGGCAATACGTCGCTAGGTAACTATGCTACCATTTTCGTGATCTTGTTCTGTATCACTACCCTCCCACTCATCTACCTCTTTTTCGTCTTTTGCCAAAAGCGGAGGGAACACACCAAGCATGTGAGGACAGGGTCTCTCAAGTCCACCAACACCACCCAGACCAGTCCTAATGTCTCCAGGAAGGTGAGTACTAGCATGTATCCCAGGGGGCGGGGTAACCCAGCGGGTGGGGGTAGTTCAGGGGGCGGTGGTAGTTCAGGGGATGAGGGGAATAGTCCAGGGGGCAAGGGGTAGTCCAGGGGATGAGGGTAGATGGTGGATGACTTAAGGAAATGGGGATAACTGACCCCAGAGATGATAACATATCAAGGCTTGGGAAATGACCCAGGAGTACATGGATGACCCAGGGGGAGAGGAGAGTGACTCAAGAGCAGGGAGGATAACGGACCCTGGAGGTGTTACGGGATTAGGGAGATTTTTTCTAAATTGACAATCATCGACTGAAATTTGTCCAAATAATTTAGACCAATATTTGGTATCCACAATTAGAATGTTTTATGAATTATTACTGCACATTGTTTTAAAACAAATCCCATCAAGTTGAACCCTACCACCCCTCTGTAACTTCTATAGGATATCTCATTCATGCTATCTAGGTTATTCCACTCTGTTATACAGGGTGGACTATCTAAAGGAGCTGATATCAGAGTGATTTGAGACCTGCTAAGTGATATGAACTTTGACCTAAACATTGCAGTGCAGTACTATCTATCATGTTGTGGTTTGTTTTACTGCACTTGGAGAAAAGTAGCTCTAACCTTTGACCCCTGTGGCGAGATATGCACAAGCTTTTCTGGGATTCCCATGCCCAAATAGTTCGGTAGCGAGCTACAGAAAAATGTTGGTTTTTTTTTTCAATTCTAAATGTCTACTTGTACTAATCTATGAAAATCCCCTATTCTCACGAAACAGATACTAAAACTATCTACTTTGTTTTGTGTTGTTTCTTGTTTGTTCTTTTGGTTGTCCAGTTTTTCCATCCTCCATCTTTACACTATCACGTGCCACTTCATACCTGTGTATCGATCAAGCTAATTTCATGGGGGAAAGGTAGAATGTTATTTGTAATACCAAAAGAAGATCACTGTGACCTACATTTTCATTGCATTAAAAACCTTGTTCCAATGTTGAGTAAAAATGATTGAAGTCTGGTGTTTTCTTTGCCAATTTGAATCAATGCCTTGCAATTATTTAATCATAGACTTGAACTCCAATCTCAGATTTTTGTGGATATCCAGGAATTAGCAAATTGATAAATATCTTTAATAAAAACACACTTGATCCCCTTTCTTAATCATTACTTTATTCCCCCCCACCTCCCCCCCTCTCAAATCATCACCATCCCTTCTCCCTTCTTCACTATGCCCCCTGCCTTCTGCTCCATCCCTTTTTATGGTGTTTTTCACCACATCCACACTGGACTGTGTTTTGAACTAAACAACTCCCAGGAGGAAATCACATCAACCAACCCTTTCACAAATATTTTTACTCCCAAAATAGCCAGCATCTGTATCAGACATTACAATGTATTGTTAGGGAGTTGACAGTTAATTAGTAAGATCACAATATAAGAGATTGGTCTTTATACAAATAAATCTATAGACCAGAAGGCAGGTGTATACCTGCTGATGGGTCAATATAATCTATGCATGTTACAGGGTTGCCTCCCTTGTGGGAAGATAGCAATTGTGATGTCATTGTTTTATGAGCAAACCACAAGTTGTTTTCTCTGAAAAGAATTATGTTTATACATACACTCACAAACAAATGACGTCAATCAATACTTATCTACAAGTATATAACTCTTTAATATGCAATAACTTAGCTGTAGACTCAACACCAGATTCAAGAATATAAAAATCCAACCTGTCTAATTCTAGATTCAAACTAGAGGAGATTATTTATCATTATAACCAAGTGGTTAAGATGTCCTGACATATTATCACAAGCCTTCCACTCTGGGTTGCAAGTTCAAATCCCATGTGGGACAGTTGCCGGGTATTGTCCACTGGTTGGTGGTTTTTCCTTGGGTACTCTGGCTTTCCTCCACCAACAAACCTGGCGTGTCCTTAAATGACACTGGCTGTTAATAGGACATTGAACTTATAATAATACATTTCCTTTTGAATTGTGTTATGAGATTTACAGCTTAATTGCAGTTGTCCCTGACCTTGATTGAGAACATACATTGTTTGCTTTGGTGCCTGTATTATACAGATACCAGGTACTGGACCACAGGATGCTGACACACATTCCTGTCCTGATTACAGCAGTGGAGATGTAATTGGCTGTAGGCAGTGTGACATATGGTCAGACTGACCGCTCAACCTGATTAGAGCCACACTTGTCTTATCTATAATTTAATAACCCCCTCTAGACATCTTCCTTCCTAGCCTGGTCCTCTTTTTCTTTTAGTTTCTCCATCAAAGGAAAACATATCCATGTAATACAACATGAACAATATTATTGACTACAGTAAAAAAAGTAATCAAATTTTATTTTGAAAAACGAATACAAATGGATATAATTTTGGTAAACAATTAAAAATGCTCCACCGCTGACAAATGGTATTTTTCACTATCAAAAACAGAAGACGACGATTTAGTATTTTTCTTCAGTTGCAAAAGTTACCTTCTTTACACCATTACCACCATTGAAAAGTTTGAACTTCTAATTTTACTTCAATTTAAAATATGAAAAATAATTAATTGCATCCCGAAAAAATTTCGTGGCACTATATCCTATATGGAAGGAAGTACTGATTGCGAAAGCACTAAAGGCGAAATGAATTATTTTATATTATTTTTTGTTTTAATATGACATATATATACACGATTTAACACCAACTATTGTTCAAATGATAAATATCATTTATGCTCTGTCGGCGGTGGAGCATCTTTAAGAAAATGATCCTTAGGTTTATACTCTAATGTGATATTGGTTATATGGTGATTGTCCAGATGATGGACAGTACTGGTCTGCCCTGGAGTGGACTCCTGGGGCAAACATGATGAAGTGTATATCTCAATATCTCCATCATTACTCCATCCCAAGGGACACATCTGGTGGATAGATCTGTACAATAGACCATCACCAGGGTCATTTCAGGTCCCGCATGTTATATATCAGGTGTATAGTGCCCTACAGAGTTATACAAAAAGTCCTAATTCATTAGGTGTTATCTCATTCACCCCTGAAGACGAATTTGGACTCTTCCATTTCAACTGATGGAACAGTTCATTATGAATTTTTAGGGATGAATCAGTTAATTAAAAAGAGTGCAGTAGGATAGGTTCAAAATGATCAAAGTCGATGAAATATTTATATTCTTGTATCAAATTTTGTCCTTGTATATTCATCTCTAATCATGAAAAGATGAATATCACTGTTTTTTTTCCCTGCCTATATATTTGGTGCAGAAATAAGGCCCCATTCCCAATTGTATTTCTTGCTATTTTTTCCCAAATCTGTGTCTAAATTTCCCAAATCAGTGAGTTGACACCTACTTTGTTTCATAACACGAAGAAACTAAAAAATTACGGAAATCCCAAGTCTGAATGTCGTATTTTAGTATCCATTCTTACACTTGAAGCATAATTTTCTATTTCTACCTTTTCCAAAATTTTCCATAAACACCGTTTAAATTTTTCATTTCCTACTTTTATCTCAAAAAATTTCCAATTAATCACCAGGTGGCAATTTTCCAAACAAATACCAGGAAAAACACTGAATATAAGTTCTATTTAGCTACTGTGAATGTACAATATATTGTCTTTGAACCTTCCTTGGTTTTGTTTCCTTCTATATACACCTATGAAGTTTCTCAACATTACATCGGAAAAAATTATTGTATTTTTTTCCCAAATAATTCAATATTTGATAAATGTTTTAGATTCATAAATGGGCCAAAATATTCTTTAAAAAAAGTACTCTCACGGGAAGTGCTTGAAATTCTTGGTTGTATACCCAAGTATATACTATTATATCACAAAACAACAGCTTTCTTGCTGTCTACTCCTTCACATAGCGTGCATGAAATAGTTTTGCATAGAAATAGATAATGCATCATTCATCAAATCTCACGGAGATCTTTGTGGAAATACACAAAACATTCCTTAACTTAACAGAGTGTGCAATACAAAGGTTTTTTTTTTTTTTTTTTTTTTCGCAAAAAAAAAAAAAAAAAAAAAAGCATCTTTCAGCAATTTCTTTCTTCTTGCATATTTGTGTAAGCTTGAGATGAAGGTCTGTATTTGTCAGGTAAAATAAAAGTTGGTCAATAAAAATTTATATAAATGTAATATCTTTATAAACTGCTGTGGAAAGAGGAATAAGCACTGTAGCTACAACCATATTTATCATTGATAAACCCATGCTCAGGAATTCCCCTTTTTAATTTAGTAAAAAAAAAATGCTATTATTTCTTGACTGTGTTTCTACTCCATAAATGCCCCTCTTTAGGCCAAGATTCTTTGAACAATTTTAGGATTGGTATGGGTCAGGTTGAAGGAGTCCGAGAGAAATGTGACAGATCATGTTAAGGGGGTTATGGGGTACTTGGGGTTATGAGGGGTCACCTTGAGCAGAAACTAAGAGGGTTAATTTGTGAGGGGTCAGATTGAAGGGGTTGATAGAGTTCAGATTAAGGGGTTGTGACTAGTTTGATTTAGGGGGTAAATAAAAGTAGAGGTTCGGGTTGAAGGGGAACTTGAGTTAAGTGTGAGTTGGTAAATAATGGTAATTGATATGGATAGAAATGTTTGGTTGTTTCTACCATTACACTGTAGTTACTGATTGGTAAGGCTGATGCACATACTGATATTACTGGGAATGAGAGGTCAGTTAGAGGTCAGTTTGAGGTCAGAGTTGATGATGAGATAGAGATCATGAAGGTTGTGTCAGAAACATACCTGGAGGGCTCATACTTTCAGGGCAACTATAGGGATTGTTTCTTTTATTCTGGCCAAAATTGAGTAAGGATTGCCAACATAAATTTTGATACTTATCTCCCTTTGATTTCAAACTTTGTCTAGAATCAGATATAGACACAAAAAATCATTAATACACATTGAAACTTTTTAAGGTCTTTCTTGAACTGTTTTGTAAGTAGGTGATGCCTGAAACCTCAAGGTATTAGCAACATTAAGCTTGCACAATCTGTTGTTTTTACAAAACCTGAAGTACGTACATTTGAAACGTGAAACTGATCATTTGTTTGCATGTTCTTCATTTCAAATGTTATTGCCAAAATCAACCCTTGGATTTGTATCTTTTTGTATTTCCCTCTTGCCTGAAATTGCTGGGTTTTTTCTAAGATTGATTGATACATCAGAAAAAATCCCTAAAAGTCGAGTATTAAAATTTCTTTGTAAACAACTTTTGCAATAAGAACCTGTGCTGTCTGGTGGTAAAAAGCTTTTAGAATATAACATTTCAAGCGTTTCAATTTGATTTTTAAAGCTGACATTTGTTTCTTTTAAAGCCTAGCAGAATAATGTATTCTCCACATAAAATTGGATACCTTTTGTACTTTACACAACACTAAACAACAAACACTAATTGGCCTGAACGATTTTGGTCTGCAGATCCAAGAGTTCCTTTGTTTGATGGGGGAGCTACTGAACCTGTGAAGTGGGCAGCATTCCTGTCTAATCTATTACTCATCATCAGTGAAATTTATTGATAAACTTAAAAAAAAAGTCTATAATTTAAATTGTATGTGGGAAAGGATGTTACTGGTTTGTACTAATAGGTAAAAAATTCACTATCAAAACACAAAAACCTACGTGGGATGGTGAAATGTTAAGGCTATAATCTTTGTTTCTGTTATGTTTTACATCCAAGCACCTGTTTTCCAACACATGTTAACATTCTTCTACATCAGATATGTATTTTTCTACCTTTCTTCCATTATTCATCCATTCCATTACTGGTCTCTTAGCTGTATATATTCAATACTATGGGAATCAGCTGTTTGCTCTCCTTTTTCTCCATTCATTCCGTTTCATTTATCTATCTGTTCTTTTTATATGCTTTCATTTTATCATTCTCTTAGCTTTCCTTCCATTTTCCTTCCTCTGCCTTTCTCTCCCTTGGGTATTCCCCAGTGCTAGCCCGACACTCCTTGGTCACCTCCATGATTCCTTCCTTCCATTTTTCCTCCCTCTGCCCTTCTCTCCCTCGGGTATTCCTCAAAGTATTGCTAACCCCAGACCCTCCTTGGTTACCTCCATGATTCCTTCCTTCCATTTTTCCTCCCTCTGCCTTTCTCTCCCTTGGGTATTCCCCAGTGCTAGCCCGACACTCCTTGGTTACCTCCATGATTCCTTCCTTCCATTTTTCCTCCCTTTGCCTTTCTCTCCCTCGGGTATTCCCCGTGCTAACCCAGACCCACTTGGTCATTTTTTCCTCCATTGCTAACCCCTAACCCCAGACCCTCCTTGGTCACCTCCATGATTCCTTCCTTCCATTTTTCCTCCCTCTGCCTTTCTCTCCCTCGGGTATTCCCCAGTGCTAGCCCGACACCCTTGGTTACCTCCATGATTCCTTCCTTCCATTTTTCCTCCCTTTGCCCTTCTCTCCCTCAGGTATTCCCAGTGCTAACCCCAGTGCTAACCCCAGACCCTCCTTGGTTACCTCCATGATTCCTTCCTTCCATTTTTCCTCCCTTTGCCCATCTCTCCTCAGGTATTCCCCAGTGCTAACCCGACCTCCTTGGTCACCTCCATGATTCCTTCCTTCCATTTTTCCTCCCTTTGCCCTTCTCTCTCTCCCTCGGGTATTCCCAGTCCCCAGATCCAATCAAGCCCCCCTTTGGTGTATATATCACACCTAATCATTACCACCCTATCAGAACTAGAGCCACCATTCATCTAGATTCCAAACAAATCTCTCCTCAGCTGTTATCTATCTCGCTGGGAATAGCTGTGCTATATATAGACCCGTGAATCCCCCTGGAGGGGGAAGGGGATTAGATTATTAGATATAGGGGAATATTTCACCCCTCAACTTCCTGTAGGCTGTCTGTATAGGTATAATGGAGGAGGCAGGATGGGATTTGTAAAGCTGGCTTACCTGTGGAAAACAAGGGTAGGTTACCCTAATATTATCAGAATCAAACCTTAGAATATTTTTTTTTTGTATTTAAGTTTTTGTAAAGAATGTTTGGTTTGTACAAAAATCATTCTATCAAATTACACTAGGACTGCATCTGTTCCTGATGTGTTGCAAAGTTTTACACTGTCGGTGAGATCAAAGGATTTTCCTTATAAGGAAATTTTGGGAATATTGGATACTGTGTGGTATCGGAGCAGAATTGGTGTTAATCTGTATAAATCTCCAGGACATAAATTTGATCTTGGAATGTGGTTCACTAGGGGAAGTACTATACAGAAAATGTAGGTTAATGTTATCTTATATAAGTCATATAAGTTATAGAAATAGGTTATACAGCTGTTGTACTGTTACTATAACCTGTTGATGAAAATCTTAAATGTTTCTGTATATTCGGGGTTATAGGTCAAGTACAAATGTATACCAAGTTTCCCAACGAGTCAGATTCAATCGATAATGTTAGCTGTTTAAGTAATTCTTTAGCAGTTAGCTTAGTAATCTTTACAAAGTTTTAATCAATGTTTAATTGAATAGTTCACAAAACATATGCTAGTAATAATAATGAACTTTATTCTCATTTGATTGCACATTGAGTCAAAGACTCTTTTCTTTTATGGTAACAAAAACGCTTTCCAACTGCTTGTTATTCAATTCATTCTATTAAGATCCGAGTCATGTATTTGGAATTTGCTGCTTAATGCAAAACTGCTTGTCAACTACTGGTTTTATGATAAGCAGTTTGTGTTGTTGTAAGATAAACTAAAGAAGAATTCAGCCTAGGTTAAATTTTAGGACTATCTTTCTTCCTGTAGCCTTATAACACAGGAAGTGGTACAACAAAACAACTATTCAACGTGAAGCTTATTTTGTGTATCATCATTTGTATATAGAATATACAGTTTTACCACAGTGTGCAGACATTGTACTGAATAATTACAAGTAATTGTACACAGTAACCTTGGCGACCGAAAGCTCAGGGTATACCTTACAGCAAGGGTCATTTGAAAGTGACTTACAAGTAGTATTATGGGATGTTTAGATAAAAAAAATCATAGAGATATCATTGTGTGTTTCTACATGAATACATCCATTGAAATGTTTGTGTCCCATCATAATAGTGAAACCCTCCCCCAAGTTTGTATATGGAAATAATGTAATGACCTTGACAATAAAAATGCCGATAGAGCAGTTACACTGCTCGCTTAGAATATAAATAAAACAAAAATTAATTACTGTCTAAATATACGACAGGTAGATGCAGAATTTGGCCATAAAGTTAGACAGTCTTCTGTCAGCATAACGACTTGTGTTGTGGAAATGTTCATCTTATGATTTGATCCATATGGGAGCCAATTTGTAGATAGCCATGTATGGTAAATAATACATGTGGTATGAGGACATCACTGTTAACTTAGTGTCAAGGACGTACCTCTATTGGAATGGAACTCTTCAGTGTGACCCTGTGTATTGTGGAACCTGTCTATGGGGACTGTCTCGAAGAACCCCTTTTTTATTACAGAACCTGTCTAAAAAGACTTTAAGACTGTGATGTTCAGTCTGTAATAGGAATTTCTGTACAGAGTGACTTCCTGTGTATTGTAGAACCTGTGTATTTAGGAACACCCTGATCTATGTGACCCTGTGCACTGTGGAACCTGCCTATAGAGACAGTGTATTTAGGAATTTCGTGTTCTGAACATTGACTGTAACATGTACTGGAAAGCAACATGCTTACCAGTCCTGATTCAGGATTTGTTTTACCTTCTTATTGTTCTGCCCCAGGTAAAAACTAGACAATTGTATAGCTTATAGAGTAAAAACTTCATATGAACATATAACAGATATCTGTCTGTTAACACCTACCTGACTTCAAAGTATTGCTGTTTTGTACTATAGATATTTCAGTCTAAAGTGTCAGACATTCTACAGATAGTTCTGTACTGGTAGTATTTACATGGGAAAAGGGAGACAATTTACTTTCGAGTTTGACAAAATGGAGACAATCTGCTTTCCAAATTAGGCTTGATTAAGGAAAATATAGATTAAAATTTAGTGTTTTTTCACAAGACTAACTTATCCTTATTATATTATATTGTAGATAGAGAAGTCTGTGTTTCATTCAGACTGTATACCTTATTTCATAATTTTATCATGTCGATATTAAAGTTTTGTATTTTCTGTTTACAGCAGCGGTTCCAGAGGCAGGATTCCAACTCGTCCCACAGTAGTTCTAGTCACCATGACAGCCTTAAGGACCGCTCCGTCAATGGTGACCGTGTGCGGAGACGAGGCAGCCAATCATCTCAGTCGACCACTGCGGGCTATTCCTCGTCCAGTCCGACGATCTCAGGGGGTATCATTCGGCGGGACTCCTCCACCGAGATGTCCCCACGTAGCATGGACTCACCACGTCTCCACCGTGCACAGAGCATGCAAAGAAACGTGATGGAACATAGTGCTCCACCGAGTCGGTCCAGTAGTTACCGTTACACAGACCACCGGGCACGGGACGATATTTACCTTACACACGGACACCCACACCGTGCAAACCGACAGGGTAGTTTTACAGAGCGTGACTACGGAAGTAAGTCAGATTCATATGGGACCAGATCCGAGTCTTATACACCACCAATAGGTATGAACCCAGAAACTTTTATGCACGATCTGCATGAACGACTGTACAGTCCAGGTTTATCATCCGCGTCATCGTCTCATGGAGAACCTGAGTGTATACCGTTCAGTCAGGATATCGTTAACCAACAGGGCAATGTGAGCCCAAGTCCACTGAAACCAAAGACAAGGTCATTTCCTCGAACAAACCCAGCTTACGTAGGTGTGCCAAAACGTAATGGTACACCGTCTGTTATGTATAAGAGGCTAAATGTGGAACAACAAATGTCGGAGAACCACCCCGCAGAGCCTATGACTTACAGTTCCGCGGGCATTCAAATAGCACCTGGGGATTATGTAGACAATTATTACTACCCACATGAACGATCTGATAGTGAAGCCTCCCATTCATCAACCCGGGCGATAAAACACGAACGAAATGATAGTCAAACATCACATTCATCTCGGAATCGTGAACTTTCTGATTCTCAGTCTTCCCAAGGTTCATCGCGGAATACCTCCGATATTCATTCTTCTCAAGGGTCATTACGACTTCAACATACCCATGACAGTACAATATCATTTCAGGATAGTGTTTCGTCTCGTAGTTCAGCTCGTAGTTTTCAGGATCAAGAAATGCTTCGGGAGCAGGCCGGAAGTCGACTATCACAAAATTCCTATAGGGCTTCAGACACTGAACGCAACACCGATTATGCAAATATTTCCTCAAAAAATGTACCTGTGTATCCCACGTCGTACCAACAAGATACGAACCATTATCGTGAGGTCCTCAAAGACCGACAAAACATCCTTGACAATGTCAATTACCTTGACGGTATTCCCATCTCCACATTGGAGTATAACCAACACTTAGACATGGGACATAACTCTGTTCAGAACTCAAACTTCCAACCAGGAGGTAAGTTTAGTTCTCTTTCACGTATCAATTAAAAAGTTGCTGAAAGATAAAATAAGAATTTGTCTAGAAAGACAGAAGCTTTTATTTCAACTGATTTTGAAACACTTTTTAGCCTCTTTGAAAAAGGATTACCGTTAAACAATGTGATTAAAAAGATGAAAAAAGGACATTAGAATTTTAGATAAAAAATACATTGATTTGAGTGTTAATGCTACCATGTAAAGGGAGACAATTCAAAAATTTTAGGGTCAAATTAACTTGAAGTTCTGTTTAAGAATAAGACGTTATCCCCCCAACCCTTCTTATATAAGATCTCAATAAAACCAACAAAAAATAGGGGATAAAACAGAAAATTTATCAACAGATGCCAAAAAGAACATGACTCTTTTAACTGGCGGAGATGAAGTCTGGGATTATATTGTCTGTAAACAATAAAGTATAGGCAGGGTATCGTATATAAACAATACAGCTGTCCAGGTACAGTGTCTAATTTACCAGGTATACACGAACATAAACATCGTAAGTTACACAGGAAATTGGACGGCAAGTTTGTTGAAATTTTTAATAATAGGGCCTTGTATTAGAAATAATATAAATAATATCATCTTGTCTGTCCATCTGTCTGTATATGTCCTGCCACAATAGGTTTTCAGAAATTTCCACACAGAAAAATAAAACATATCACTTTGAATTTTTTAAGCACATAAAAATAGTTGATGGTAGTTACTAGATCTGCAGTAGGAGTTTGAAATTTCCATAAGAAATCAAAATTTGCACATATTAGGGTTAACTTTCTTTGTTTCAAATACAGGTAGAGGGTGTGAATGGATGTAGTCCATTAGAATGGGGGGGGGGGGGTAGTCTCTACATTATAACATAAAGAACACAAACAGATTATACAAGGGATGGGATTTCACTTCTTTTCAAAGGTTTTCATCTGATAGAATGATATTTAGGAGAAATAAATAACGACAGATGTGATCTGAAACATCATAGAATGACACTTTTAAACAGAAATGGGAGGGATTACCTCCCTTTGCTTAAAGGAACAATCACAGTTAAATGCTGATAAATATTACGTAATTAAGTAATTAAGGATTAAATTGGTAACCTACTTAACTTAATAATAAACTCACTAACTCTGTTGATTTGTTTCAGTTGAATTAAATGAGAGCTATGACGAGGATGTCAATAGTAACGTCTTCTCCTCGTCCGGGATCCAGGAGCGAATCCAACAGGAGCTTGCTCTAGAGATGCACCCTGCTTCCTTAAAACGGAAAAAAAATCCTGAAATGGCTGATTCCTCACAGGGTAGTCCAGTGATAGATAAAGGTTACCTTGTACACCAGCCAGACGTCATCCAACAACGACCGGTCTCCATGGTCGTACCGTCTCAATCAGATGCTAATGTCTCTCTTAGTCCCAGTATAGGATCTCTAAATCGACAGGTAGGCTCCGCTAATGTCTCTCTTAGTCCCAGTATAGGATCTCTATATGGACAAGTAGGCACCGCTAATGTCTCTCTTAGTCCCAGTGTAGAATCTCTATATGGACAGGTAGGCACTGCTAATGTCTCTATTAGTCCTTTGTATAGGATCTCTAAACCGACAGGTAGGCACCGCTAATGTCTCTCTTAGTCCCAGTATAGGATCTCTAAACCTACAGGTAGGCACCGCTTGCACCGTATAAGGATCTCTAACACAGGTAGGCACGCTAATGTCTCTCTTAGTCCCAGTATAGGATTCTAAACGACAGGTAGGCACCGCTAATGTCTCTCTTAGTCCCAGTATAGGATCTCTATATGGACAGGTAGGCACTGCTAATGTCTCTATTAGTCCTTGTATAGGATCTCTAAACCGACAGGTAGGCACCGCTAATGTCTCTCTTAGTCCCAGTATAGGATCTCTAAACCTACAGGTAGGCACCGCTAATGTCTCTCTTAGTCCCAGTACAGGATCGCATTTCTGTTACAAATAACGTTATTTGATGAAAGAGAATTCGCTGGATAACATATTCTGCTCAGTTTCAATACAGTAGACCTATGGTTATCTGAAGACTTCTTTTCTTAGCTCAAAATGATGGGAGTTGAGAATTTTCTGGACTGCCGAATTCCTCTTATTAATCAATAATCAAATCTGTTTCTCGACATTTCTGTCCAGATTGTGAGTTTTCCAGACTATCAGAATCTGGATTATTGAGGGTCAACTGAACTTGGTTGATATAAATTTATAAAAGATTATGAAACGACATATTATTTCAGTGTGCTAGCAGACAATGTACTTTTGATCTTTTTGCAAAACTAACCTAAACTCGAGCAATAAACAGTTATTTTAGACCCTTTCATGAATGATTTACTAAATTGGTACTGTTTTACAAGACAATAAATCGGCGTAGATGTTTTTATTTCAGACCAGAGCGGGAACAGCTCCCCCTATCCGAGCAGCAAGTCCGCTATCCACGAAACAAAAGTTACCTTCGGACAGTGACATTGAGAACTACGCTCAACAATACATGAACCGACACAAAAAAGGACTCTTTGGCAAAAAGGTTTCCGTGGCGACCATGCTGACGTGGTCAAAGGTAAGATTCCAGGAAACTTGAAAGATTTGAAGAGAGTATGGGCTCTTTCTCAAGATCATGGCTTCCATACTGTGGAAGATGATAAATAGCAGGCTACTTTTATGATAGAAAATTCCACTTTTTAACCGAAAAATAAAGTAATGATTTAAAGTTCTTGATCATGTTGCTATATTGTACCAAGTGTTCAGGGGGTAATTGTACGATATGTTCTCGGTTTAGAAGTCATTTAATACATGTGAAATTAACTCTAACAATAAAAATGACTTCTAGAAAATCAAGAGTTTACTGATATTACAAAAGGTTATATATAAACAAAGCACTCGTCACCACCCTTCCCGTGCCTGTCTCACACTTCCGAGATCACGCTCTTGTTGCCTATCGACGAAAACATCCCGATCCCAGCCGCATCCTTCCGCCCAACTTTATTAATAATGTGTATATATATTATACACACATCTTCACATGCTTGGAAATGATTTCATTAACACTAAAAAAAGTCTCCTGCAGTTTGGGAATTTTTCCGTATTTTCGTTCAGGATGCGTCATGAATTACATTATATATCCTGAATAAACTGTTGTTGGACATGTGATTTCCGTAATGGACGTTCTTAAATTGACCGACATGTGTGAAAATATCTATAAATGACGAGTGATTAAAGTTGCAATTATACTGTGTATACACATCTAGTCAAGACTGGACTATTCTTATACACTGGACTGATACGGGATCACAGTGTCAATGGGTAACTGTTTAGAGGTGGATGATTATCGCGAAGTGAGCACTAGTTGTACAGAATCCAGCTTTGTCTTACAGGTAAACATTAAATCTATCAGTAATGTATATGTTTCCTTCTTGCGGTTTCTAAGTCCTCCTCAGGCAAGGGGGAACCACAGCAACTATATACATAAAAATATATCAAGAAAAAAGTGCATGTCCACATAGAGTTTAATATATAAAAAAATAAAACTCATCGACCTTCCTCTAGTACTTTCGCAATTTCTTGATGGCTTACTTATTCCTGAAGAGCCATCATGAAATGGCATAAGTACTAGAGGAAGGTCGTTGACTTTTATTTTTTATATAAATATATATATATCGTTTGGTTTGATTAGTTTAAGGTAGGGTCATTTAAGGGCATGCCAGGTTTATAGATTCAAGGAAAGCCAGAGTACCTAGAGAAAAACCACCAACCTGCATCAGTGCCCGGCAACTGCCGAACATGAGATTTAAACTCGTGACACAGAGGTAGAAGGCTTACGGTAATATTTTGGGACGTCTGAACCACTTGGCCACTGCAGCCCCATTTACCAAGAATCTGGATTAGGTACCGCCACTGTATTATGCCCATCTGCTTGATAAGACCATGTTTTTTGGTCAAAAAAGGCTAATTCCAACACAATTTGACTTGTATATCAAACCCGCTTGGCAGTAAAGACTTTTGTTTTCTTTGTACTCTGTAATCTGTCTTAACATATCTCAGAGTTAGCTCCCTTGCAGTTAGGTATCTATTGTGACGTAAATATTTTATGGGTGCAATTCACATCGCTTTCTCCGAACAAAATTATGTTATACTCACAAAGAAATGATGTCACAATCAAATACCTACCTGTAAGGGAGCTAACTTTGTGATATGCAAAGAGAGACTATAGTCTGTTTTTATAGACAGGTTTGACCATCATGGTAGAAGGCCAAGTTTGCATGGTATTGGAGGCCTGGTATCAGAGATGTACTTTAGTATATTGTTTTCCTATTTGTGTCTCCACAATTGAATTCTTTAGTCTGATAACATCAAAATTATGTATGGTTATAAGCCTAAAAATGGTGAGAAGACAAGCAGCAAGAGGGTTTTTTAGGGGTATCGAAAATAATAATCGTGTAATTAGCAAAATAATTTATAAAATTGTTGCCAAAAAATGAACACAGTGTTAGTTTAATTTTGCTTTTTCAGTGTTAATATTTAGGATAATTGTAGACTCGTTTTGACGTACATATCAGAGATTTTTAATTCTACAACCAAGTCATTGGGGTCAGTCTTGGAATTTTAAAATCGTGTGATGAAGATTTTCTTAATGGTTATTAATAGAAATATTTGTGGCTATTAATAGAAATATTTGTGGCTGTGTGAATGATTTCTTTAATTGTGAGACTATTCATATTAGAGTACTTGTATGTAAAGTTGAAGATCATGTGACTATAGGTCAAGTGTTAATTCTTTTTATTTAAAATGTTTCTACTGTGATTCGTTCACTGTGGGCGCATATGCGAAAGAATAAAGTATGATATGAAAGAAATATTTATATCATGTGTTTCACCAGCAAAATCAGTGATGAATAAGACTGCACTTTGACATAAGTATTATAAAATTCATTATCATCTACTTTGAAAAAGTGTAGTAACTACACTCAAGTTTATGTGTGGGAGGAAACACCACAAAAGTCACACACATGCATGTGAAATTCCATATTCAAATTCAATTAAAAAAACAGTTTATATGTTATTTAATGTAAATGACTGTCCCAAAAATTTTTGATGAATTAATATGCAATAAAAGTATTTGATGATCCATCATCAAATGGGGGCCATTATGTCTTACAGACATTCTTTTATTAAAATATTTTGTTATATGTGTACAACTTTTTGAGCCTGCCTATTTTTTTTTAAATCAAGAACTTTCCCATTACTGATAGAAAAGTTAAAGTGCTGCCGTGTACTTGTCATGAGAGAATTAAGACTGACCGGTGAGACTGACCGTTGAATTAGACTGACCATTGACCGGATAATAGTCAGTGTAATATCTGATAATGATCCCAACCCAGTTATACCTGATAATTATATAATTTGAAGTTTATGGCTGGCTTGACCAGTGGTATATAGACTAGCATAGACAGAGTCCCCAGGGGCTTTCTACCATTACCAAACACATCAACGACTTTCATATTTCTCTCACCTTTATTGAATGACCTGTACATATTTAATTTGTGCAGCGCTGGAATTCCTTTGTCGCGGCGCGATTATAATCTAATTTAGCCCAAGGACAGGACATGACTATGAGTTATTCAGTAAGGGGAGATAACTGGTAACATACATTATATCCCAGGTGTGATCAACGTCCTGTCCCTTAAGGCGTTAGACATCTCAAATGTCACTCACAGTAGATGTGTATATTATTGAACAAATTTTCATGTTGGAACATCAAGCTAGCGGCATTATTGTTGTCACTGAATTCAATCCACCATGTAATATTTTTACTGTTGTAGGACAAGTAATTCATGTCGATACCAATTCACTTATAGTTAACAGAGATAATATTGACTTTTGGAAAAAATCTAGTTGAAATCAAGAATCTTTTTGTGTTAAATCAAAACTGAATTTTCAGCCATGATGCTATTGAAAAGGAAAGCTGGATTGCTGAAGGTATTGTACCATGTAAACTTTGTACCCCGATATATCACATGTGTTCTCAGCTATAGTTAGTTTTTCAGACTAACGGCATCCAGATTCATTGCGGGTCCACTGTAACACTACTCATTATTGTATGGTATGGATGTAAACTTATTGTAGAATTCATTTTTACAGGACCCTATACAGAAGCCGATTCTGAGGACAGAAGACAAAGGGGTGAAGAAAGAAGCATGTGACGTCTTCAAACATATCCTTTTTGAAATATGACATATTTTTTCAATGAGTGAAAAATCTTTTTAAAAAAATTTCGCAACTTCGGAAATCTTTATGAAAAACATTTCAAAATAATTTGACTCTTGGCTTTTTCGCCTCCTATTCTTGATATGTTTGTTATAGTTAAGGCATAATCACAAATTCTAAATTGGTTTGTCCTTGACCTTTGACACTGATCCAGATTTACATGGGGGACAGGAAGGGGAAACATTCTCAGATGCAGGCCGCTCAAGAAATCGTCATCAAGGGATGGAACGTGGCAAACCTCCGAGATGAAATCTACATGCAAATCTGCAAGCAAACAACTGAGAACAGAAAAGAGTAAGTATGGATGTTTCTTTAGTAGCAATATTCCATACATCTGTATATGTACATAATATATTATGTACTTGCCTTACTTTAAATGTTGTAATAGGAGCGATAGCTTTTGTTGAATTGGATCCATAATTGCAGTGAAGTTTTTGGTCTTATTTACTGAATTAAACAGTTGAGTGTTAAAGGCCCTATGGGTCTCTTGGTCTTTCACAAAGTCAACAGGATAGTGGCAATCCAAATGAGCGAGGATATTTTAGGCTTGTGTTTAGCATAGCACAACTATCATTAAGTCATAACATAACATGAAGTTAGGGTTTATGTAAAATTGCTTTGGTTAGTTTAATGTCCTATAAACAGCCAGGGTTATGTGCCAGGTTTGTGGGTAGACAAAAGCCAGAGTACATGGACAAAAATCATAGACTAGTTGTCAGTACCTAGTAACATGGGATTCAAACTTAGGACTGGGAGGTGGATGGCCTGTGGTCATCTTAACCACTCAGCCATTGTAAGATATTGAGATTCAGCTGTTACATAAGTGAAATATATAACTTTATTTGTCATACCACTGTATGATTTTAGTGTGGGAATCTACTGAAGAACTAAATTTGATAGATGTCAGAAGTTCAACATAGTCTGCATCTGTTATACTTCCTTGATACTTAAACTTTAATATATTCATAGAATTTGTTCACAAGTAACCACGGAAGTTGACTATAACTGTGTGCCTGGCATGTGAAGATTGAGGTTAACCTTCTTACTGAAGTACTCTGTTCTTGACACTTAGGGTTATGGGGGGGCATCGTAAGCCAATTCATTGTGTGAATTCTGAATATTCTTATTGAGGGTAATGTGTCACATCTATATACAAAAGACAACGAAATGTATCAGGACATTTTGTTACCATCTACTTATTAACTGATATATATGTGATACTTTTAATACTTGAAAATCAATTTTGAAGAGAAAGTTACTGTATACAGTATAACCTGTCTAAACTGGCACTTGTCGAATCCAGATCCCTGTGTATTTCTTGGCATTTTCCATCTTATTTTATTGTAATTAAAACCTGTATATTCTGGAAAACTACATACCTATAACTGCCAAATATGGTGGTCCCGGTGACATCAGTTTTAGACATGTCACAGTGTATATTCTTATCAAAACTACTATGGAATTTTAGTAAAGTTATACAGTATAAACCTGTCTATATAGAACCTGTCTTTATAGAACCTGTCTATATAGACCAACAAAAGGAAAATCAATATACCTATATTGTCTTTATAGCAAGGGGGTCTTTATACACAGGTCAAAATCTGTTGACAAATTGGTAACCCAAGAAAGTGGTCTTAATAATCAGGTGGTCATTATACAGAGGTAGTCACTAAGACAGGTTTTACTGTACTTGTAAAAATGGGCCTTAATGAATTTAAGTCTGTATCATCTGATTGTCTTTATCTTACAGAGAAAGCCTACAGCGTGGATGGGAGTTAATGGCAATATGTTTGAATTTCTTCCCACCGTCAGTGAAGTTTTATTCTTACCTAGAAGGATACATTCAGCGCCACGCCGAAGACATCATCGATCTCCCTAACGTATGTGCGGTACGCTTCGTCGTTATTATTCTCACTTGCTTCTATTGCTTTTTATGCTAGTAACGCCACAAAATAATATGACAACATGTATACCTAACTTTCATATGTATTGCTGACATAAGCTATAGGAAGGAATACATTAAAATTTTGAAGGAATACATTAAAGTTTTGACTCAAACTTGCAAATTTTCAAAAGTTAAATTGGAGCAATTTTCATGGACCAATCTAAAATTCATGTGGTAAGAAATCCATTCTTTGGATCAAGTTTTGTTCACAGATTCCTTCAAAGGTCAAACAGGCATTCATTAGTTTCTAATATGATTTACATTTAGAAATTCCCTATAATTACTCTTCAAAAGTACAAGGGTCAGGGTTCAACCAAATCTATTTGGGAAGTAACATAACATCTCAACTGCCATCAGAACAAAGTTATACTTGATATTTCATCCTGATCATATTTTTCTATAAAACTCTGAAGGGGGAAAAAAAAGACAGATCTTGTCCTCAATTTTACCTATTAAGTTTTAATTCTAGATATGGGGATTATAACGTCTTTGAGTTATCACACTGCTGAATGCACACACATTGATTAGTTAATTGTTGGGTAATTCACATTGAGAAATTTCCTATGATCGCTCTTCAAAAGTACAGGGGTCGGGGGTCAATCAGATCTACCTAGTAAAGTAATACTACATCTCAATCGCCACATATAGATATATAGTGATTGTTCAGACATATAAGACATTACACTGCTGAATGCACACACGTTGATTAGTTCTTTGCTGGGTAATTCACATTGAGAAATTTATTATGATCGCTCTTCAAAAGTACAGGGGTCGGGAGTCAATTAGATCTACCTAGTAAAGTAATACTACATCTCAATCGCAATAGATATATAGTGATTGTTCAGACATATAAGACATTACACTGCTGAATGCACACACTATTGAAGCTGCAGATGCTGTGTGACACGCTTGTGGAGAAGGGCATATTGTGTGTATATGTGTGTTCACTGCTAAAGTGCTTTATGGGTGGATATCATTGGTATGCTTAAATCATTTTGCATTTTTTCATCAAAACATGATATAAGATCAGTATCCAAGACTAGTTGCTCATCTTTCCTCAATCTAGTTGTTCTCACAATCTTTTTACAGAATTTTCTCCCTTTCCTTTTGGACTTGGTGCTCCTGATTATCAATGTGGTTGTGACCCTCTGTATTCTTTTGCTCATTTGATGTCTGTTATAGTTTTTGCCCTAGTTTCTTCTTTATTATCATTAAGATTGTTTGAAGTGATTTGATGGGTATAATCCTGGTCACAGCACCAAAATGTCTATGGTAGAGGACTTATGAAGCTTTTTCATTCTTCTTAACAATTAACATCACATAGGCCAAGGGTATAGGTCAAAATGCAATATACATTTAGTAGAGATGAATTTGGAGTCTGTTTTGGACCTCTCTGACCATTTTTAATCTATGAATTGGCTTGTTAATGTTTACGCTGCTTTGGGATCTGTTTTATTATATCTTCTGGAGTTCAAATAGATAACTAATTATTGTGGATATATTATAAGTAAAAAACAACTGCTCATTTAAAAGATAAACCAGTTATTGTTACATCCACTCACAGAACTGTTAAACATTTCTATCATTTCCATGCCCACCGTCTTGATCATCATTGAGGAACCCATTACACATTTGACTATCACTAAACTGAGATAAATTGTAATGTCCCTGCACCAGATTTCATAACTGGATCCATGCATGGGTTATGTTACACCCCTGGGCAACAATTCCAAACAAACAGAAATCTTCCTGTGGATGACCCAAAATCCCTAAACCATTTATACCTTTCCTTTTTCATTAGAAAACCCAATCCATGTCAAAACTGGACATTTTCCAAGGGTACTCCTGGATCCAGTTCAAACAGGTAGGTCGTGGTGTAGAGCATGATGGGATATGATCAGCTGTCTGACATGCATGGTAATCATTGAGGTTAAGGCTATGTTTTGGACAAGGTTGTATATATATAATCACTTGCATGGGGCCCAAGATTCTTCAGTAAAGGTAATTTTGTATGATGCTGTCACCGTTTAACCCTCACATCTCACACTTGCTGCCTGCATGCTGTTGTCATAGTGACGATTTACCACTCTGAAACAAGGGAGATAACTCTTTATAGTTGTCATGTTTAACAAGGGAGATATTACTCTGCCATTGTTATTCTTTGTCATTGCCATGATAAACAAGGGAGATAACTCTTTATCATTGCCATGGTAAACAAGGGAGATAACTCTTTATCATTGTCATGGTAAACAAGGGAGATAACTCTTTATCATTGCCATGGTAAACAAGGGAGATAAGTTCTTATCTTTGCCATGGTAAACAAGGAGGTTAAGTATTTATCATTGTCATTTTAAACAAGGGAAATAACTCTTGAGTCAAATGATGACAGTGTTATTGGAAGGGGATACTCATTGGGACATATTTCATCCCATGATTTGATTTTACCATTTGTTTCCCTCTGAATCCTTTCTTTTATAAAACATTTATTTCCAACAATATCTTTCGTTTTTATTTTCCATATGTATTCAATTTCTACTGGAATATTATGGTATATGGTATTATTCATGTAGTATATATTCTTTTGCAATGTAGATCTTTATCTTTTGGCATAGTTTTCTCTAACTAGGTTGGAATTATATTATCACCATGAGATGTCAAGAATTTTTCATGCCTTTCTAGAAGGTCGTTCTTAAGTTACCTTCACTGTTAAATTAGGACACCAGGCTCAATAAACAACCCATTATGTGTTGTCAAAAAACCAAATTTTGATCTCAAAATATTGGTATCCATTATCTAATTTGATGCATTATATACTCCCAATTTATCTTTCTTTTCAATAATTGCAATCTTATAGAAAAAATTCATAATATTGATTAATTGATAGTTCCTCACCAACCGTGGTGATCAATCCATCAGGGTATTGCTGGGATGAGTGGTTAAGACGTACAGACATAAAAACCAATGTAAGCCTACCACATCAGGGTTTCAAGTTTAAATACCATGTGAGGCAGTTGCCATGTACTAACTGTTGATGGTTTTTCTCTGGATACTTCAATTTTCCTCTTCCTCCTAACCCTAGCACGTTAATAGAAAAATCAACCAGCAATCAATTCTTTATGAAGTGCTCTCTTAGTTAAACTGTAGAATTAAATCACATTTAGGAAAAGGACATAAGATGAGAGAAAAATAACATTTTTGTTAACTTTTTTTTTCTTTGATTTTAAAATCAAAGCATGAAAATCCAGCTATCCTTCCAAGCTACAGGTTTATATTTTCCTGGTAAAGTACCTGATATGTTACCTCCTATCGCCCCCTGTGTCCATTCCTCGGGACAACAGTAACCCATCTCTGCATGGACCCGGTTACTAACTCTAAAATTAGGCAACCAGACAAACTAAGTTTCAGCATAAAACGTACCAATCTGGAATCAATTTAAGCTGTTAAGACAAGCTCCGAGGGGAAATATTCGACAAGCTGTACAACACATTATGTTCTGGGATACAGTTTATATCTGGCATCATATTCATTTAGATTTATCTTAGGAATTTGTTTCTATCCATATACAAAGTTACTACCGTGTAGGTTTACCTAAACATTTTCCACACTTCTTAATCATAAGGGCCCAGTTGTTTAAAAGAACAATTTTTAAATCAAGATAAATTAATTTGTTTGAAGCTAACTTGACAAAAATTACTGAAGTACTTCATAATTTACTTCGTACTTTAGAAAAAATGCAATTACAGGTTATGCAGCAAACTAGAAATGAAAATTTCCCTGATCACAGGTCCGGGTGTTTTTGTGAGCTGTCCTTCACATAGTGATGTAGTTATGTTTGTATCTTTACAGGTTCCCATTAGTCACTTTGCGGCCCAATGTCAGAGGCGACTGGACAAAACCATGCAGTCTGGACCCAAGAAGGGCCAGAGAAAGCCAACCCTTGAGGAAATCGAACAGGCAAAGGTGAGATTACTGATAGTGACCTTTATGACTGGTATTCTGCGAGAATTAATGATGAATACATGATACTTGTCTGAAAAACAAATTATGTTCATGGACCTGCAGGTCTGATTTTGTGACTTCGACCTATAACTATGAAATTTAAAATTTTCACAATTTAAAATTTCACAAATTGAATTATTTATACTACAACAATATCCAATGAAATTATCAAAATAGTATCTGAAGAAAAATGGCCGCTTTAAGTATAGCATATGACTATGATATTAAAATTTATTTCCACAGAAATCTGTGTTCTGCCCTTCCATGTTTGGGAGTACTCTGAAGGATGTCATGTTGCTCCAGAGTGACCGTTTCCCTGATCGACAAATTCCGTGGATACAGGTAGCACTGTCCGAGGAGGTGCTTCGTCTCAATGGTGCTAAGACCGAGGGCATTTTTAGGTTAGTTGCTCATGGAAAGATTTCTGATAACCGGTATATATGGAATGTATTTCATGTTTACTTTTACATGTAAGATGATAGAAAGAGAGGAAAGACAAGGCCAATTTTGTATTTGCATATTACAGAGTTATCTGCCCTTGTGGGTAGGTATTGATTGTGACATCATATGTTCATTAGCATAACGTCACACCTTGCAGAGATAATGACCTGAGTTTTGCTCACAAAACATTGCCATCACAATGGATACCTAGCCACAAGGGAGGTAACTCCTACCCACAAGGGAGGTAACTCTAATATACAAATACAGAATAGTTGGCCAGGAATCTCTGGTACTGTATGTGCCACTGCATATGTGATGCTCCTGAACCAGCATATGCTCTGTCATTGATGCCTAGTACAGAAATGTAGCTACTAGGTGATTAAATATGGATAAGGGATCAGGCAATTACTTTGTCAAGTGAGGTATTATTAAAATTAGGCTACAGTCGAATCTCATCAAATCAAAGGAACCATTACAAAATTTAATGAATTAAGTTATCCAGGTATTTGAATTCAACATACTTGAACATAATCTTCGGCGACATGCTTCAGTGATATAGCACTATAAAAAGGGCAACAGTTCCACTATACAAGAAGACATAACACGAAAATACCGTAGTCTTCCAAAACAGGCACCTCGCACTTCACATACGCTATACACAGCATACATGGGAGGCCGTCCTTACATGACCTGGCTGTTAATAGGACGTTAAATAATCAAACATAAAAACTTGAACATAAAGTCAAATTTGCCTATAAAGACCACTCAGCAGATAAGGGAAAAGTGTTCTCTATAGCCCCAAGTGGTCTATATACCAGTCAAATTGTGTTATAAATGGCCATTTGGGACCCTGGTGTGTTTCCTTGGATATTTATAGACAGGTTTGAGAACTAGATTTTAACTTAATGCTTCATCGTGTCACATGTGTATTTTATGTATAATTAGATCATTTGTTTGTAACTGGTCTTCTCTGGAATTCCTCAGAGTGTCTAGATTTTACCATACTTCATTTTGTCATGTTGTGTATGTTCTAACCTAACGTGTTCTATCTGACAGAGTGCCGGGTGACATTGACGAGGTAAACAGTCTGAAGATAAAATGTGACCAGTGGATGTTACCCACCGACTGTATCGACCCTCACATCCCAGCCTCTCTCCTCAAACTGTGGTACCGGGAGCTCCACGAACCCCTCATACCCCAGCACTTCTATGAGGAATGTATAGACAATTACTCTAATGGGGAGGCCGCTATTGAGGTCGTAAACAAACTCCCCGATATCAACAGGCTTGTTCTAGCCTATCTCATCCGCTTCCTTCAGGTCAGTAAATATAGACATGAATTCTGTAAACTAATGTCCATTCACCTGTAACATATTTTTGTAAATTCAAAGATCAGAATAAATTTGTGAACATTTATCTTCATGAATAAGTCACTTACATTATTTCAATTCAGTTTGATTCTGCGAAATGAAACTCTTTTTCGAAATGGAAATAGTGAAAGCAGTCACAAAAGATTTATAGATAGATCCCTAGTTCTAGATATTGATTCAAGATTCATCATGCATAAATCTTGTAGAGTATGGTTTTATGTAGAAAATTCTGGTCAAAAAGGTTGGTGATCTATTTGTTTTATAAATGAAAAGTGTATAGTTCTCCAATCACTCTAAAACTTAAGTCTGGTAGAAAAGATGATTTTTTAACGGGTTTTCTTAATGATTTTGTATTCATTGTTTACTCATCTCATCTATCCTACGGAACTCTTTTTATTAAATCAATATTTACAATTTTGTTTTAGTTTTTGCTTGCCTTTTTCTTATCCTGATCATTTAGATACAGTTTATATCCTAATACTAATGCCTGCCCTGTAGTTTGGCCCTAAATGACCGTAGTTGTCGATGGGCCGTAAAACTCAAACAAACAAACAAACAAACAAACAAATCATTGCTTTTCTTTTTCTCATTGTTAGGTATTTGCTGCAGAAGAAAATTCAAAAACTACAAAAATGGATGTGAACAATTTAGCTATGGTAATGGCCCCTAACTGTCTTCGGTGTGAAAGTGTGGAGCCTTCGGTCATCTTCGAAAACACACGAAAGGAAATGGGATTCATTCGGACTTTAATTCAGAATCTAGATACAAGTTTTATGGAAGGAATCGTATGATGAGATTCAGTGCTTAGGCTGGTGACCAAAAATTGAAAAATTTCCATTTGTCATTGAAAGTTGGAGTTTTTGTGTGGAAAACAAAAACGATATGAAATAATCTACAAAATTTGCCAATGTGTAATATTTGTATGTGTGTGGAGCCACAGTGAACAATCTGGATTTAAATATACCGTAAATATATATATATTCTGCGAGTGTTACAGTGCTAGAGTGCAATGGAAATTACATGTAAATATTTCTGTAAACCAAAAAATACCTGTGGGAAAATGAAGTACATATATGTATGTCGGAAACAAAAAAAGTTCAATTGTAACCCAATTAACGAATGTATCGTCACTCAGAATCACCAGAAATCATGTTTCATTTCAAAACTTTATCAAGCTGTTCTGCGATGGCTGGTGTGGTGTTCATCAGAGACAGAACCATTGAAAAATATGCTTCGTTGGAAAATTTAATGCCAATTGATCACCATTTTCTGTTATATATTTATCCAAGTCAAACTGCTGTATTCATTTAAGTGATCTGAAACAGGTGCGTTTCCGACACTCAGAATTTACACTTATATTTGCCTTGCCTTGTTACCATAGAAACAGATAAGGAATGCCTTGAACTTTGTGTCTGTTATTGTGTCTTGATGTAAAAAATGGCGTTCTGAAATAGTATTATCATCTTTATATAAATTCTAATATTTTTTTTTCAAATTAGTGCTCTGTTAAAAGGGTAATTCTATTCAAACTTTAGTCTGCAAAAATAGTTTCTCTTTGAGCTTACAGTAAGATTTAAGAGGCATTTTCACAATTTATATATATAATGAGTTATTGCTCATTACGTAAAACATTTTTCACAACATTTGGATGCCATTTACCTGTACTTCATAACGCTGTTTGCTACAATATGATTTTAAAAAAGATTGAATATTAAGATATTCGACGAGTGATTGGTGAAATAAGATAAGCCAGTTTGCTTCAGGTTTGAAATCCATTATGATATGAGTTTGTGTAGATATATGATATTGGGAGTTATTTTACAAAAGAAGACAAATATTAGTGCTTGGGATGTGTATTGCCCAACATACTTGTAACACTAAGTGTAGATGGGTTTTGTGTTGTAAACATCTTTGATAGTGTTCACAAAAATACCAGGTGTTGAAAAAAGTGGACATTTTGAACAGAATGCCTCCAGGATAAATATAGACAATAAAATAATGAATGAATGACACAAGAATGAATGTATATTCTAGTTTTTACATTGTATTATTTATATATAATTATAGAATGAACTCCACCAGCAGGCTTGTGGCACAGGGATTTGTTTTGATTCAGAGTTAACCCATCCACCCCTGAAATTTCATAATGGACTGTTCCATCCTTTAAATAAGTAGAGTTCATTGTGTCTTCAGGGGGTGAATGAGTTAATATTTTTATTCATTTTCCTGTAACTACCCATACAATCACATGCCTGGACATTTAAAGTATTATAGTTCCACAAATTATTAATATAATTGCTGATTGTAGCGTGATAATGACCAATATTTGTGCTATTTTCGTCACGAATTCTTCCAGTTTCTGTGGCTTTTGTACAAATTGTTATATGTGTGGCTATGTACAACTCGTCCTTGATACCCCAGGGGTTACTACCACTGTCGTTATATCTGAACAATCACAGGCCTACAAAGGTTTCATTTGAAGATTGCAGAGAGCAACGCCTAGCTTCAAAACCATATTTGATTCTTATGATGTGCATCAAAGGACCAAAATATCTTTTCTCATCTATTGTTGCATATAGAGCCTTGAGTTTTGCTATGATATAGTCCAGTGGTGGAAGTAACGATAGTGATAGTACATATCGAGGATGTGTACAATTCATCTGAACAAAAAAAATCTGAACCACGAGAAATCCCTGTGACAACAAGTCAAACCCTTGTATATAGTGTATATAATTGTATATAAAATGTACAGAAACATTCATAACTAGTAATTTATTGTTCAGTGTATAGTTAAAATAATGTATTCAGCAAGATTAATATTGTATTTTATAAACTCGCTTTCTTATATTACAAAGGATAAAAAGTGTAGTCTATCGTTGTGTGTATGTCAGTATATATAATATATTAGTCTTTCGTGTATATCGTTAGTGTGAGAACAAATAGCTCCGCCTCTGGTGAATTTTTAAGTGGATAAAGTATGTTTTATTAATAAATATATCCAATATCTTGCACAAATATCAATTCATGAAAGTGTATATGTACCTGTAATTTACAATGGCAAACTTTTTTTTTCAAAAGCCCAAATTCAGAAAGAATAAGGCAGATTACCGGTAATAATGATATAAAATTGTTGTATGTGGGCTATATAGATCAAATTTTATCATCAATAAATTGTATTTTAAATTCCATTGAACATCATTTCTTATATATCTATTTATTTATCAGTATTTAATTTATCAGTATTTTAAAAGAAGGATTCATTTCTGTTACCAATGAGAACAACTTATGGTCTTAATGTGTAATAAAACATAAAATTCAAATATCGAGCAGAATTTCGGCTCTGTTACTCAAAGTATTGTGTATGACAAAAAAATTGTCAAGAATTTGTGGAGACTATCGGAGAAAAAGATCTGTAGTATTGACAACAGAATATCCAGAAATTCGTTAAGGATTCATATTATCTAAATAAGTAACGAAATCCCCAAAATGGATTATTTACCAGTACAGGAAATGAGGGTTTATTGGAATGATGTTACAAGTATGAGTATTAGATTGTGATGTGAGTGGTGGTACAACCGGTTGGTAACCTTTCTTCCCCATAAGCAAGCAATGGCATGATCCTCTTTGGTAGTGGAAGATTCCATTTTGGATCAATGGGGTTGATATGTTCCAAGGTGATTCCACGATGCCCAGTGTTACTTCTCCATTGCAAATAAAAAAAGATTTACAACTTTTAAAAAATTAGATCATTATATGGGTAAAACATTTTCAATTTACTTCATGTTTTGAAGTATATTACAGAGCTTTGTAATTGCAGGGACAAATCTTTCGAAGAAAATATTCCCATGGTTGTGGAGTAGTGATAATGTTGGGTCCATCAGGTTCATCGTTCGTAAAGGAATAAGTGTAAAAGGCCAATGGTCCTCTTTTGAATTTAAAATTTTTAATATATTTCTACAAGTGTGGTAAACGTATGTTAGGTTTTAAAGATTATCATTTTTAAACAGTTTTATCCAATGATTACCACAGAAGCTTTGTTTCCTGTACATAGTCGTGTATCTATATAGTGATATAAACAAACCACTAATTATTATTATAGATTCAGACAAGCCCCTGTGTATATGTAAGTATAGATTCAGACAAGCCCCTGTGTATACATTGTATGTATGTATATATACGCTAGGCCATGCAGACATGTACAGATACATATTATATAGATAATATATATGGAACATTCTCTCATATGTATGTGAAGCAATGCTGTGTGTTTTACTAATATAAATCATGTACGAACATTACGTTACCCCCAACACTTTCAGATACTTTGAACAAATCATGGCCGTAGAAGATGTGTATGAGATATCAATATGATATAAGTGTGTCAAGTTAAAATAATTATCATGAAACATTCGTCGCTGTTCCATTGAATGGACAGCGTCGTCAGATATGTTGTCATCACTCAATGTTTGTCTGAAACAGTTATAATCATACTGTCATATGTATATAACACTTTTGTGGAATTTGCGAGATATGATATCCAGCTTGTAGTTTTGGAATGAAGAAATCGGAAGAAAATGTATTCCTCAATCATTGTAAGCCATTTATGTATCTTGTATTCCAACATAAGGCATAATTTCAGTGAAATTTTTTTTAGAAAGTGAGAGAGTAATTAACAAGATTGTGCTTTTGTATGTCATGATGGTTTTGTGTGTATATTTATCAAACTTAATTCGTTGTCAATGGAAGATGTTGACGTTAATGTGATTTGTTTTTCTTCGATGTGTTCAGTACCTTAAAAGGAAGCAATTTATGAAACAAATTAAATCCATTTGTGACATTTTGGCATTAAATAGATGATTTTAATACGGGAGTTTCCAGATCCCAAAACGACATGGGTGAAATACAATTTACCATTGATTAGCCCCACCTTCCGGTGATTATGACGTCATCATTTGACGTGATTTTTGTGACATCATAATCACCGGAAGGTGGCACTAATCGACGGTAAATTGTACTTTAATCACGTCGTTTTGGGATCTCGAAACCCACATATTATAACTTACCAGTAGTGTGATGCAAATAAACCCATTCTTCAACATTTTGTTTGATGTTTTTCTAGTTTAGGTACAATGTATACATTTGGCCCGTAGGAGTGCTCGGTCAGTAATGAAAAATTAAAATTACCTAAGGTGCTTACAGATCTTTTCTACATCTTATCGCAAATCATATTTTGGTGAATATTGAAGAAAATATATACAAAAAAAAATAGAAATGTTCCTTCAATATGCACTTATTTCAGAATCAAAGATTTTTAAGCTATTGCTTTTTCGAAATTTTATACTCATTTTTCATCTCGATATTTCAGGTTGTCGTCACTGCAAACCTAATGAGTATTGAAGTACATGACTTACCTCATCATATGTCGACAAACATGGATTGCTAACAATTAAAGACACAAAATTCTGAATGATCAAGAACATCGTAGAATTTCAAATTTTGTAGAAATTTTCTCACTGTCATTTCGTTATTTCATGCTTTCAAAAGGTGCTACCAAAAACAGAGTCTGTTATCATTTTCATTGATTTCTCAGTAGAAATCTTACTCTAGATTCATGGTCAGTCACATGTTTGAATTCCATATTACTATACATTGAGGTTATTTGTAATATTTTTTCGAACTATTCAGTTAAGAGTACTTATAATTAAGGTATTATATCCTGGTTTTGAAAAGCAAGATTTTAATGCATCACAAGCTCTATTTACATTAAAAACAAGAAATTACACTTTTCTCACGTTGAAAAGTCACACAGAATATTGGTACAGTGGGTATATAAAAATTGTTTCAAAAAAAAATTTCGAAATAGTATTCGATACAAACTTAAATTTTGATCTGATGTCATTGCTTTAAGATTATAAGAAATTAATTTGTAAACCATTCATGAGCTTCTGGTATACATACAGGATATGGCAATGTAAGCACAATAAGAGTGGACTTGTATGAGATGGCCTTAACACACTAGTGTGTGTACGGATCGCTACGTGTCGTGTGTGCGTGCGTGTGTGTGCAAGCTGTTACTAAGCAAGCTGGATAATGTTCTATTTAAGGACCTGAATCTTGAAGCCTATGATATTATTAAAAGTTCATTACCTGAAGAATGTATGTGTTTCGACTTGTTTTTGATTTGTTTTCTTTTATCCAACTCCAGTTTTTTCTCTCAATAAACTGGTGATGAAAAGTCTTTTAAGGGGCAGCCAACCGATCGTGAAGTTATATTAAAACTTACACAAATCACGTTTAATGGCCCAGATGAGGGGTCTTAAGAGTGAGAGGAGGGGCCAAGTGGTTAAGATATCCCAACATATTTCCACAAGCCATCCACCTTTGGTCCCGAGTTTGAATCCCATGTTGGGCATTTGCCAGGTACTGACCACTGGTTTGTGTTTTTCTCCGGGTACTCCGACTTTCCTCCACCAACAAACCTGGCACATCCTTACATGACCCTGCCTGTTAATAGGACATAAAACTAACGAATAGAAAACCTGACCAGCTGGAGAAAACCCATATGATCAGGCAGGTGACACCCCAAGATAAAGAACAACTCTGTAAAGCTTCGAAATGTAGGTTTCTGTAGTTATTAGATAAAATGCAAAACTCATCATGAAGCTTAAATAAAAACTTACAAAAATCTCCATTGAAAAAGCAAACATTTAAGATTGTATAGCCAACATAAAATAATAAGCACAGAAATCATAACAAAAACACCTGAGATTCTCATTTGTAACAAAATTTATTTACTCCTTGCTGGGTAGCAGCACGGGTGTACAGAATAAGTACATAATTGTACTGCAAATTGCAACAAACTGCATATCTCCTGTACATGGTAGTGGTACAACTCCCCACTTAATACAGAAACAGGATTATTACAATGTCCTCATTGAGGGATAAAGAACAGTATAAACGGCTTAAAAGGCAAAATGAGGTCCAGAATAGCATTTAGAATTTTTGAGAAATACTTTGATGTATATGTCTTACTGTACATATGTTAATCCAAATAATTGATTTCTTAATAATTTTGTTATTTATCTAAGTCCTGTATTTTGTTAAAAAATTATTTAACCAAAATATTGTTATTTTTCTTGGCAAGATCAATGTAAAAGTAATCTGATTTTGTGATAAAGTATTGACTTGTAACCTAGAAAATATGGTACGTTGTATATGGTAAATTGAAATAATTTACTCAATTTCCCCAGATGGAACCTCGATGAAAATCTCCCAGTCTTAGGTGTATTGACATTCTATACATACAGAAGACAAGTGTTATTTTCTGAACTTCAAAGGGCACTTTAGGTTATCGTCACAGGATAACATCATTCGTAACAATTTGTATGCAACGTAAAATAATCTTTCTACCAGTCATTGATACCAATCGGTTTTAACTTAAAATCAAAGAAATGTGATTATCTTCATTATTTACAAAGTGAAACAGAGCTAATTTCATTCACTTGTGTTTTTTAATAACACAAGTCAAATTGAAACTTGATAATATTGGTGATCAAATACAATCTGACAAGTTAAAACAATATGTAAAAGAACATGTGCTTGGTTCATGAGAAAGATAAACAGTAAAAACAGCCTCTGTACAAATATTTACAGTGAACAAGACATTTCTAGTACTTTTTACGAGGTTTCCTCATCAACGTCCATAATGACACAAGGAATGGTTTTCCTATTTGAGTTATCTCCCCTTAGCTCCATCAGTGACGGTACTTCAGAGCACTGGAAGGTCTTAAAGATGCTCCACAGTGACAAAATTTTTTTTTCTAAGTTTTTTTTCACAAAAGAGCAGACGATTAGTTTTTTCTTATTACAAAAGTTATTTACTTTACATCATTACCACCATTTAAAAATTTTACTTCAAGACAAAAATATTAAAAATGATTAATTGCATCCTGAAAAACATTCAGTGACACTATGTCCTATATGGAATGAAGTAGTGATTGCGCAGGCACCAAAAGTAAATTAAATCATTTTTTGTGTTAACTAGACATATATATATATACACACGATTATTGTCAAATGATGAGTATCGTGTATGCTCCGTTGGCGATGGATCATCTTTAAGTTTACCGAAATAAAAGTTCATCTATATTTCTGTATTATTCTAAATTTACACTCTAGGTTCTTCACCTCAAATCATACAATACTGGATCGAGAGGCCCCTGAAAATGTATGATGGACTGGTCTTGCTTTACAAGAAAAGGAGTCCAAATCTGTTTTCTGGGATGAAAAATTAATCATAATTATTTTTTGATGATACGTGTATATATGGATATGCAAATTTCAGGTCCACTAGAGTAATATTATTCTTAATTGACTAATATTTCATATTCCTAATACAAAATATGTCTAAAGGGAGATAACTTGCACACATAAACACATTTACTGCTCTTTGCAAGTAGTTGGAAAAAAAATTCCAGAATAAATGAAACTCCATGTTTTATCAGATAGAAAAGAAATAGATCTCTGACAAAGTTTCAAAAATATCTTAACAATAAAACATCAACAAAGACTTCTAATAAAGTTTCAAATTATTAATGTTTAATGTGAAAACAGAAATAGAATGCTCTTTATCTACATACTGTACAGTAAATCACATTAAAAGTGATTCTCTCACTTCTATAAGTCTGCTCTCGTCTATAAACATTCTGAATTACAAAGCAAATGGTTCTATTTAAAATTTTCTTTTCGAAACACCAAACTTCTACAGCCGATATCTAGAGCAATTAATGGGAGTTTATAGTTTCAAATGTACTCTCTTGACTTTTATCAATCTTTTTTTTTATTCTTGTCATGGACAATCTTGAAAATTGGAAAAGAACAAAGATGCAACGATTCTGTGAATAAAAAAATTATTGCACCTTTATACATGTCAAATTACAGACATAATTCTAGATGTCTTATTTCATTAGGAAAAAACAGGGAATGAGAAAGCAGAAACAATCGACAGTGACAGAACCATTGACAACATGTGGAATTCTTCTGAACTTATTTACATATAAAACATCATCATGACATCTATCCCTAAGGATTTCTGAATAGATAAAACAGCACTGTTTTATAAAGCGAGCGGTAGGCGAGTCCTGTATCAACATCTCACTAACCCCCGCAATACTAAACCAAAGTATGTACAGACATCTCACAAATGTTCTTCCATTTATGCTTTGTCACTATTCTGTTGCATTAAACATCATATAATACACAAAACTTCAACAAAATATCTAGATTATTTTCAAAAACAATTATTTGTTGTAGAATGAAATTACATGTTGCATGATATCGGAAACAATCCATTTCTACACGATTGTCTCCCTTACATCATACAAAACATTTTAATATATAATATTTCATACATAGCTTTAAAATAAATAGATGGCAGTAAAATCATGGTGACACATCAACTGATCAATATGCATATGTATGTATTTATACATTAAGTGTTTTTTAAACTACAATAAAATACGACACAAACAATGGAGATCAATTTTTCATTGTTTACAATGATACATGCCATACATCATATATTTTGGTTCACTTTTAACTTGACTATTCCGTCTTTGCATATTACAGAGTTAGCTCCCTTGGGGTAAGGTATCGATTGTTACGTCATTATTTAGCGAGCACAATTCACGTCGTTTTCTCTGAAATGTATGATGTTACACTCGCAAACACATGACGTCACAATCAATACCTACCTGCAAGGGAAGATAACTCTGTAATATGCAAATACGGAATAGTCAGATACAAGAAGAACATAACTGATAGTAATAAAGAATTAATTAGATACTCTATCTTTTTTTATTTCAATGAAGACGCCAGAAGAATCCATTCAGCATTATATTGCAAATTCCATCCGATTCTTACAATTTAATTTAACACTTAATATAAATTTTCCACTTCAAAGATCTGTCTTTTAGTTATACAATAGAACACAAACTCTTGACAAATTTAAAAAAAAGCACTAAAAGCATTCATTTATCTTTTTATATCTATAAAATCTTTATCTCTTCACTTTTTAAATAGAATCTATGCACATTACTAAGATGTATGAAAGCAGACATTCGGTAGAACCTTTTAATAATTTTTTTATGTTCTGTAATTTCAGTAGTTGTTTGTAAGATGCATAAGAAAACTACAGTCTAGTTCCCATTTGATGACCTGTATTTACACGAATGTTTATGAACAGAAATATGATTAAAGGCAAGTTTTATCACACTCAAAAAGTACTGTATAACTGGTAATTTTTGTGGAGTTAACATTTTCACGATTTTGCAGGATATTTATTACGTCATGAGAATTAAATCCGCGAAGAAATAAGTAATCAGCGAATCAAATACATGAACATTAATACTTTATATCACTTGGTCAAAATTTTTCAAGAATTTCATAGGCCAAAATTGCAAAAATTATTTGCCCACTAAAATAACCAAATATACAGTATATACAATAAATAAGTATTATTCTCCCTTACACCTTGTGACAGCTGACAAGATCGCTTTTGCATATAAATATTATCACTTTCATTTCAATATATTGACAGGACATGTGTCAGAGGACGGACATACAGAATATCTGATGTTTACAGAAAATGTAGGCACAAACAAAATATCTGAATTAATGGTGACTGAAAACTTCTGATAGGAATACATCCTACTGTTGTTAAAATTCAAGTTTATTGCATAAAATAGCAAGTTAATGTTATTTTTTAAGCTTGAATTTCCATTTTATATTTAATAAAATACATTGTATTATACACTAAAATTGATCAGAAGGATGTCAAAATACTTCAAATTCAAAAAACCCATATTTATCAATTATCAATTAAACTCTTCCACTTTTGATTATTAATTATTGAAGTACAGAATAACAAATTTTGCTCAAAATGTAGGTCACATTAACCTTGTATTGACCTATTTTTCTAGAGGGTTCACAATTGTACGCTTAAAATGTAGGTCACATAACCTAGAATTGACCTATTTTTCTAGAGGGTTCACAATTGTATGCTTAAAATATAGGTCACATTAACCTAGTATTGAACTATTTTTAGAGGGTTCACAATTGTATGCTTAAAATGTAGGTCAAATAACCGAGCATTTATCCCTTTCCTAGAAATTTTTACAATAGTAAGGCTTCCATGTTTAAAGTAAGGCTTCCATGTTTAAAGAAATTTTTTAAAAAGTTTTAGTCGAACTTACTGAATCACTGCCAGAATATGAAAAAGGTATGAGTTTTTTATTCTGATGTTAGAACTTGAAGGACTGCTTATATTTAGTCACATTTAATCAAAATGATGTCTTGTTTCAAAATATCTTTTATGTACCCTTGAAAGAAAACAACAAGTTTGGAATGTAAAGTCTACAAAGTGTTTTTAAAAACAAATACAATATTTACAAGAATTTGTATTTTGTAATCCAATAAATGGTTGATAGCTATGGTAGGACATATAAAACATATTGATTTGTTTAACAGTACATAAAACACAAAACTTTCCAAGTTTTCATCATTGAAATAATAACAATAAAAACATCAATATACATATCAAGTCATGATCTCTGTATCACACAGGTTGGTTATTAGCCAATAGACTCCTAAACATAATTAACTTCACTTTCCCATAAATCTATAAATTGAATTTGTAGATTATACACATTCTAACAAAATATATCTCTCTCTTTGCCAGAGGTCATCACCCCCACGCAGACTAGTAAACATTTATACCACAACATTCTCACTTCAATTAACATTTAAACACATGCTTTGCAACAGTCCCCATTCGGTCAAACTCTGAACACTTGCAACAAACACAACTATCACAATCATTATAAGGTACACACTTGGCCCACAACCGAGTCTAGCACATCCCTTGGACATCGGTCAAAGCGGGCCCTGACAAGCTCGATCACGGCTATACGTTGAATTTGTTGTTTTCAGTCCGTATTCGGTTTGATTTCCTTTTTGTGTAGCGAGAGTCTCTACAGTTTTGACAGATGTAGGTATCGGGGATGTTGTTTTTGCGTATTTTTGCACACGACAAGTGAATCCACGTATTACAGTCCGAGCACTCAATCATTGGTCGTCCCGCGTAGGGTTTCAAACAAAAGCACGTAATCAACTCCCAGGACTCATCATCTGAAAGAAAAACATCATCACATTATCTATATTGTAGTTTGACATTTTAGAAATTTATCTATGTATGACATTATAATGTTGCTTTTATATTTACATATATTGATTATCAAGACTTTTTAAAGTATAGAAACCTGTTTCTTTACTGTGGAGGCCGCCTCCCAGACAGTGGCCATTGATTTTTGTACATTTATTGTACAAGTTAAGTGATTGAGATACATCAGTCACTGGTGCAGCCATTATCTACAACTCTGCTAAACAGCTTGGATGAGATCATATATCTACCATAGATGATATATACTTGGGACACACAGGGGTTGTACAGAAAATGGGACTTCAAAAGTAAGCACTTATCAACATCCCAGATATTCCTGTAATCCACTTTTTTTCCCGCAACTACTAAATTTCGCAATTTCACTTTCAAATAATTCAATTATTTTCAAAACTGTCAGGTTTATGACCAAGGGCAAGACTCAAAACATCGCAAATGTTGCTATTGAAACATTCAGTAAGATAACATCTTCCTACTTAAAGTACATTCTCAAAATTTATCTGTACTGTTTTCAGAATGATTGGCTCAAAACTTTGTCTATTATGGAAGAAGCCATTAAGTGACAGTTACCTTGCATTCCGCGACCCTCATGAAACTCTGAATCACTGTATCTATAGGCGTCATCGTCCATATAGTGCGAGTTATCTGTTATACAAAGAAAGTCTCAAATCATTAACAATCACCCTTATTTTACAATAACACATGCTGCTCTTGTAGTAGATAGAACATATTCAGTATTTGCATATTATACAGTTATCTGCCCTTGCAGGTATTGATTGTGATGTCATGTGTTTGCAAGCGTAATGTCACAGGTTTCAGAGAAAATGACATGAATTGTGCTCACAAAATAATGACATAACAATTGATACCTACACGCAAGGGAGCTAACTCTAAAATATTCACAGACGGAATATCTGAACACTAAATCAACTTGACAGGTAATCTACCCAATAAATGATAGTGTTGTCAAGGAAACAAATATTCAGTAACTGATGATTTTATTATGTATAGATGGTTTTTAAATTGAAACATCTATAAAATATGACAGAATCAAGATGACATCATTTGAGTATGATCGAGTCCCATTATCCGGTGATTGTGACATCATACAGTTAAATTAAGATGGGATGTCACAATCACTGGAAGAAGGAGCTACCAGGCCATTATTTGATTCTTTTGATATACATCAAAGGAACAAACTACCTGCTAATCCTATGTCACTCACAGAGCCTGTAGAGAGATTATAAGTGATCCTAACCCCTGGAAATCAAGGATGATCATACTCAAAGTCAAACTATGTCATATTTCTCCATCTCGAAACCGTTATTTTTAAATATTCGTAGAGATTTATGTTCAGCTATGAAAAACCGATGACTATATCAAAATGAAAATAACCTTTGCAAATAAGAAATTCTGACAGAAAACAGAGATTTGTCTTTTATTGACATACCAGAATCTGCCATGTCTAAGTGGTTTGATAACTCGAGGCGGCCTGGACTTCCCGCGGACACTGTTGTATCTGAGGAGTAACTTTCTGCTGTACTGCCGCTACTGTCTAAGGGACTGATGTTGTTTTGTGCTCGTAATTCCTGTAACCATAGCAATACAAACAATGATAATTATTTTATTATCATTCACTTTAACATCAGATGAACATATTTTAGAAGTTTTCTTCTTCTAGTAATTTTTGTGCCAGAACACAAAATGCTGAAACATTAATACGGTAATTGTACTAGTATTTGCAAAAATTCATGAATATCTGAATAAGCTTAACTTATTCAAATCCCGTACATGTACATTATTACACTGCATTATCGGATGAAGTGGACAGTTTGTCTATCAAGAAAATTCTCAATGCTCATCAAGATACCAATTTATTATCCATTAATTATCCACTAAGTGGCATCCTCTACCATTGGTTAAGTATATCACAATGTTTCTGCTCCAGTCCTAAATAAATTTACAGGTACTTATTGTATATATCTCAATGTCCACAATCTCGGACTCAAAATTGTTTTCCTCTATAATTATATAACCTCATGGTCATGCAATGCAAGCTCATTAATTATGTGAGGTCAGTTCCGAGAGATACACCAACAAGTTTCAGACACATACATGCAGATTATAAATGAGCCCTATATTTATGCTGGCACACACCCACGTGATTGAGACAGCCATTGATAAGACTTGATAGCCTTTAGCTGAACAGTAATGACCTATAAAACTTTATCAATAGTTATATTATCATTATCATATGGGTCACAGTATCATATACAAACTGATGCTTCTTACAATAAACAGGCTTGGGTATATAAATTATACTAAATCTGGTGGAAATATAGATCCTTTTTCAATTCAGTTACTTTGTTTCACAGAAGATCTGACAATTTATATATATTGTGACCTGGAATGACCTATCAAACCGTCAGAATCATGCAGCTTGAGGATATGGGACAAAATGTTGCTTTTAGTTGATGGAGTTACAATTAAGTGGAGAAAATTATACATATAAAAAATAATTCAGTATCATAAAAGAATTACCATTGTACATTAATCATTATTGTATATAATTTAATCTGTATACATGTAATTTAATCAAGAGCACTTTGTTGCGTCAGAAAAATATCAAAACAATTAAGCTGCTTTTCTTTGTTATTAATTAATTCAATCTATTTATATTTGTCACTGAATAAAACACATTTTATAAAACGTTCGACCTTTAATTCTACATAGATTCTTTTCTTAATAAAATGGTTAAAATATATTTCTTTAAGATTCTATAATTATCTAGTGGAATTGTTCAATTATAGAGCTAACTTCATCTAAATTCTAATCCTTTCAGAAACATTTAAAGATAATCAAATACTTTTTTTATTAACGCATGCATATACAAATAAATTGAACACCAAATTCTGAGTGCTTTATACATGCGTGTTACAATATACTAGTAGGTAATACAAATCAACAGCTCTTTGTTGCATCAGAAAATGTCATAACAATTAAGCTGTTTTTCATCGACATATTTATAAAGCCATTTTTAGCACATATCAATCAATTAATGCTCTACATGGAGAAAAATTTCCCCTGAAGTTTACTATAGTATATGTTTTTATTACTAAAATTATTATTTCTTAAAAAGTTTAGGAAAGTTGTGGCATACAGTAAAGGAATTAGCATTTTCATTATATATCCTGCATGCATGCACATTTACATATTTGATAGTGAAAATAAAATGCAAAAACCTAGTGCACTATTAATGATGTTTAAAATTCCCTGATAAGGTGACTATAGAGCTACTTCAACACACGTTTCTCACAAATACTTTTTAAATTTAAATTATTTAATGCAAATTTATTGTAGCTGTTCCTGCATAAATACACGTAAACGTGTACTTAGTCTAAAGGGTCAGAACACATGATTTCCTATTACTGTAATCTGTTTTCTAAGCAAGGTCGACCAACCATGAATCTTGCCCTTTTCCCCTTCCCACCAAGCATACCCTTACCTCAGACAACAGATATCTGTAGATAAAATAACCATGGGAAATATCTATTTTTGGTTAACCAATCAGAGGGAGCCAGGGAAAAAAGGCGCAAATCTGGCAGTAAGCCAACTCTAACAGCACAGTGCTTACAACCCAGGTGAAGGTCAGAGTGTAGAAATTGTTTTGTGCTGTTGGCTAGCTACATGTACAGTGTGGCAAGTTATGCTTCATGGAGTATATCTGGGTGTGTTTGTATGGCTCTGGAGCCTATATACTGAAACAGCACAGAGGTATATATCTGCAATAACCAGCAAATACATTGGATTTTTCAGCATTTTAATTTTGTTTTTGCAAAACTTACATGTGATTTCTGGAATGTTGGACAAGTGTTTATAAGCTACATGCCCGTACATGTGGTAAGGCTAGTCCGTTATGTGTATATGTCTGCAACTCCAGCTCATTGCCTTTCATATTCTGTTAATACATTACATGTGTAATATCTATTTATAAAACTATATACTGGCACATTACAGGGTCCAGACAGTTCCTCAAAGTGTCGACTGGGGAAAATTCGGATAAATTATAACGTGTAATGTTTATAAGCTGCTAATATTTGGATCATTATCTTAATAATTAAAATATTGATTTAGTCAACAAACAAAGTGTACTGTACAATACACATGTGTTGTTCACGACAGACATTCTCAAGCGTGAAGGTAATTTGATGTGTGTTAAACATTTGCTTTTGTGCTACGTAATAAAACGCTAGCAAAGTATAGAGGGAGTCTTTGTGTAGTACGACTCGATCAATAAGGCTGCCTGGCCGACCCAATATTATATTGTCCTCCTCGACGTCCGCATATGGAAGTGCGGGGGTATTTTACTAGGGAACTAAATCATTTCTTTATTGATTCCGCTACATAACTGCATGTATAAAACAAACTTTCATGCTACACAATTTCAATACGAAATCTCAGAATCTCCACTGGTCAGACACAAAACCACAAACATTAGCAAACGTGAAACTTCCAGCTGACGCTGTTCATATTTTCCCTACGAAACCTTTAAGTACACATAAATTTTACACAATGTTTATCGACTTAATATTCTTGTTATACGATAAATAATTCAACATCACAACTATAAAATTTGAATTGATCTCTTTTACCAGACCCACAACCGGACCTTAAAATCGATAAAAGCACACAACAAGAATTTTCAAGCAGGAAGCTTTTAAAACATATATATACAGGATGTTTATTCTGATAATTCAATGCATGCATGTCTGAAGACATTTTTGCACCTGTAATTACTATAACTAATCCCACAACTTCTATAACCAGTGAAGTATTGTAGCTTTATTCCATTTTTATTAATAACTTAAAATATTCAATATTGCTGTAAATATTTACCTGAAAATTTCTGTATCCTTATTTACATTTTGCTTTGATACACTTTCAAAAGCCACATATAATACATATTTAGCAATTATTGGTTTTTATAAATCTGATTTGTTTTGAAATATGCTTTCAAGTTTAAACATTTCCCATTCGACCATATTATATTTTGCACTAAAAACAATATCTATAGCAAAATTAGCACATAAATACATGTACATACTTACAATTTACAAATATTTATACTTAAAGAATGTTTCTTATCTTGTGTGACATGAATATCATCACCTGACTTTGTAGGTACACGAGAAAGAAAATTTGGGCTCAGGAAAAATATGTGACAAATCAAATAATACTATAGAATTACATCAATTAAATGCTGGAAGCTATATATCCGTATGAACAGCTGTCAAATTTTGAGCTAAGCCACAGGGTATATATAACTGAACTAAAAAGGCCGGTGTTAAACTGTTAGCTAAACAAATCTGTAAGAGATAGTGATCTAGTTAGCTATTGGCCAAAAAATCTACACATTCAGTAGGTATACACATACATGACACACAGCCTATGGCTACATATGTACTATATATGACTTATGTGTACTATTTACAACTACAAAATTATTACACATGCTCTGCTAAAACTTATATTGTGTCACCGTGTAGAAGGACTTGTTTTATCTATTTTTTGTCAATTTGAATAAATATATTTGATAATGACCATGAAGATTTTATGATAACATTTTACTTTTATTGAAATTTACATTTTGGATCAAGCAGTATCCCCTCTCCACCCCCAGGTTAACAGAGTTCAGCTTTTTATTTTTGAAGTAACAATACCATTATATATTAACAACTTAAAAAGATGTTGCAAGTTTTGTTATCATTGACCAGTAATTAATGAGACTGTGTATATTCCCAAACTTCTAAAAATTTCTGAAGCTAAAAAACAATATATGTTGATACTAAATAAGCCAGCTTTAATTTATCTTCAATATTAATTTTGTCTTGTTTTCAAATCATAGTATGTATACTGATAGTCAAATAATTAAAACTTATATTTAAAATTGATCTATTACAGAACAATTTTTAATAAACTGTTAGGTGAAAATTAAAGCCAGCTTTATATATAGAGTCATGAATATTTAATCCAGATCGATCTGCATATGTATATCCACCCCCTCAAAATTAGAGCCTTTTCATGTCAGAAATTCCTAATGTATTGCCGATAATTGCTTCCACACAACAAGTTTTTGGGAGAAACAAATCCAACACTTTCCAATTAGTCATTGATTTGTTACCTCAACTTAATAATTCAGGCTCTATGCTTATATAAGCACTATATTTGAACAGAGATATCAATATCATATATATATTACATTACAGCTATCATCAGAATAGTGAGAGTATACATTACATTATTATGACCAATATATATTCCACCCATCTAACATCTATAAACTTCAGCAGACTATAAAGTTTTTTGTGAACAAATTGTTCGACAGGATACTATGCCCCAAGTTCCAGCTAACAGAAATATTTCCATTATTTTATATGCCACTATACTAGTTCATATAATAACGCAGGACTGCTAGCTAATAGTTTGTTTATTTTTTATTTTGTTTGGGGGGGGGGGGGGTTTCCACAAAATTACCCGGTATTCTGCTAGTAAGGTCATTTGATTAATATATTTAAGTTTGAATTCCTTAGCTTAAAATTAAATAAGTTTACTGTATAATTTTGCATTTATTCTATTATTTATTGATTTAACTACATGAGATTTTATTATAGTTATAAATGTTGTACATTTCAGCCTTCTCGTAAAAGAATATATTTGCCATTAATTGACCAATGTGAGTGCTTCATAAAGTGTTCATGATTATTTTGCAAAACTGTACTGTAGTGTTGTCCTGATGATAAATTTTAATCAATGTCAAATCCAAAAGACAACTAATTTTGATTAATCAATTATAGTGATTAGACGATTAATAATCGAAAATTGATTGGTTGTCACTAATCAATTTTATCTGATCAGCAATGATGAAATCTTAGCAGATTCCAAACACTACCGTACTGTTTTATAAGTCATTGGATTAGAATTCAAGCATTCAAAACTTTGTTAACCCAACAATAAAATGTCAATCCCTTCAAACCTTCACTGTCAGGCCTAGGTATACCAGTTATGTATTTTTCACTAAACCCAGCTTGATCAATAATAGCACAGTTTTTATAATTTAATCATGAATAAAGTTCATTTTATTTCTAAAACTCATCTCTCTAGATATATTTTCAAATAAATCATTATCAAAAATTTCTCTAATATCCTAAAGTTATTAACTTTCCTTTCAATTAATGCTGATCACCCTTGTTGTTATGGGATAAATATTCCATAAAATCACAGCACAAAATGTAAAGAAATATTGGTTTGTTTGTTTGTTTGTTTTAGCTCTGCTATACGTACCTCTTGTCTATGGGATTCATACTGTGTATATTCCAATATCATAGTACAAAACGTATAAAAATCTTCCTTCGTTTTCTTCCGTTTACTTGGAGGCACACCCACCGAGTGCTGCAACAGAAAACGATCAATGTTAATTAATCTCAAAAGAGAAATCGTACATTGAAGATAAGAAGAATATATATTAATCATTATTAGCATTTAATTAAATTATTAACCTACATTTTACTAATAGAATTTGCATATTGTCTTGCATCCTTTTACAACTAGAGGAAATTTAATGATGTGTCATGATCAGGTTAAGGTGCTACAATCCAGGCCGGAGTACCTGGAGAAAACCAACCAACTAACAAGTTACTGCCAGTACTTTTACGTATTGCCCCACAAATTTCAAAATCGAACTCAGAGGTAGAGGGCTAGTGCCTAGTGGTAATGTCAGAGCACCTTAACCACAAGGCCAATGCGCGAAAGAGATTCTTAGACAAAACAACAGGTTTCAGAAAAATCAATGTTATCATTGACATATAACGTCATACTATACAAAGATTCTTTTTTGAGACATGTGATCACTGTCGTTGTCAAGAACATTGGCATTTGAAATATATTTACAAAATAATTATTTTCAACTTTCAGGGCATGCCGGCCATTCAAAAATGGTGAGCTCGTTTAAGTTTTTTAATGAATAGGGTTGTGACATTTACCAACATGATTCACTTACAACAAATGTCCATCAACAATTAAATCTCTGGATTTGTATGGAGTGTTAGGAGGTTAAAGACGCCCCATTCAATTACAAGTGTCCTGTTAGTGTAAAACTCCAATAGCTCATTGAATCCTTGCCATGGTTGTATCTGGGTCACGCTTGTTTGTTTACTCAAAGGCACTAGCTCTACGTCATACATGAATATTTATCAGCTGAGTGGTTCAACAAAGTATCGGAAGTCAACTAGCAATGAGGCATCGGGCAGGCACAAGTTTAACGTTATATAGAGCTACATGCACTGCCTTTCAAACCTTTTTTTACAACTACCATTCACTGTGTGAATTTGAAAGGATAATGTACAGCAATATACAAATTATACCATGTTTGATTTTTATCACCCTGTATTCTAGCATGTTACATCTAAACACCACATAAAGCTGATTGCAGATAATTAAGCCATCGCAAAGATTGAGACAGTTGAAGTATGATAAACAAACTGAAAACAACTTGGCTCATAAATCACAAAAGTACTTTTTAAAGAGAATTACTATATTGCAAACACTGAATATTTAATTGTGCATGAATCATATGAAAGACGTAAATACACACACTACCTGATCCAATATAAAGTATCACAACAAAATATGTTTCTAGGAAAGAAATCTCTACTGTAAGCTCTAAAGTAAGCTGAGGCCTAACTGCCCTTACACTTCTCATCTAATTTAACAACTTTGGTTGGTGACAGGTTCATAGTAGACCTAAAGTGTAAGATTATAGGGTTTCAGAAACAAAATCTATGATGTTGTGTTAAATACTCTTACCTATTTAGAATCACCAAGATGTGTAAATATCATATCATTTCACGAAATGTAGAAACTGGCTTAATCTTGCTAGCCAACACAATGTGGGTGGGTAAATACAACGAGCCACATACACACACGTACAGAACGTTGAATGTCTAAAGGTTTACAAGTCTTCTTTTTGCTAGACTGACTAATTTAGAGAGACAAACCAACATCGTAGTGACAGTGGTTATTTCAGATTGTATGAAATTCAAATGAACTGAACGTGATAGTTTCCTCATCGAGAAATACGGACATGAAACTACGGCCCGCTGAATCGAACAAAAACGTTTGAAAATGGCTGACAGGCCATACCGCCGCCATATTGTCATTAGACGATCTGTTAATGTATCATGAAAGAAAATTAGTGTTCAAACACACACTTACCTCAAAATCGTGTCTATTCATGGGCCTCCTATTCCGGGGAGCTGTGAACAATAATTGGAAAGAGGTTTGAGTTTGGAAATTCCAAAAAAACAGTCAAAATAAGTCAATTCATTCACACAATGAAATTTTAGCACACACCAGATTTGCCTACCATGTCAATCTCGAGTTTTTATAATTTCAGGGAAAATTCATGTCTGTCGTTCGTGTTAATTTCGATTCAGAAGTCCTTAAAATTAACTAGTTACATAGAAATATCAAATTTGGAAGACTGTTTTCAAAACTAACAGTAAATATCTGTAACGATAGTGCCTCCTGCTCAAGATCGAATATGGAGGTGACACGAACCCCGGCTTCATATTATTGCTGCACAGAGAAATATTAACGATTTTTATGACTCAAAAGTGTGTATATTAGGAAAACAAACCTTTAAATATGTCATCTGTCATAGTTGTACCAGTTTTCCTTCCACCGTGTTTAATTCCAACGACTTGAAACGTAGTCCTTTTCTATGTCATACACACAAACGGAACTCCACTGCGAGAAATGTGGTCCAACGCTTCGGCCCACTTGCCTTGCGCAGGGGTCGTGACCCAACTCGTTTGCATCTCCGGCTGTGACGTTTTGACTCAATTCTAAAAATAGCCAATAACATCACTTCGGGTCAAGGCCACTATGCAGATGTAGACTTGCACAGGTTCGCACTCACAGCCTCAAATTGTTAGGCTAGATAGAATTGACAAAATAATTGCAAATAAAAGAAAAGACGGATATTTGATATATATAGAATTCTAGTATGAGCACTTTTATTAGTGGCAATGACATAGATCTATATATAATGGGTTTTTTTTATTTAAGTCAATCATTGTTTTTTTCATTTTTGATTTTTAGGTCATCTGACCCGAAGGGTCAGGATGACCTATAGTCGTCATGTTTCGTCCGTCGTCGTCCGCCGTCCGCCGTCCGCCGTGCGCTGTGCGCCGTGCGCCGTCCGCCGTCCGCCGTGCGTTAACATTTCACATTTTGAACTTCTTCTCCAGTTCTACCGGTGCGATTTAGCTGAAACTTGCATGAAATGATCGTGACATGGTCCCGACAAAGTGTTGTTATTTTTCGGGTCGATCTGAAATCCAAGATGGCCGCCACAGCCGCCATCTTGAAAACACATTTTGAACTTCTTCTCAAGTTCTACTGGTGCGATTTGGCTGAAACTTGCATGAAATGATCCTGACATGGTCCCGACAAAGTGTTGTTATTTTTCGGGTCAATCTGAAATCCAAGATGGCCGCCACAGCCGCCATCTTGAAAACACATTTTGAACTTCTTCTCAAGTTCTACCAGTGCAATTTGGCTGAAACTTGCATGAAATGATCCTGACATGGTCCCGACAAAGTGTTGTTATTTTTCGGGTCGATCTGAAATCCAAGATGGCCGCCACAGCCGCCATCTTGAAAACACATTTTGAACTTCTTCTCAAGTTCTACCGGTGCAATTTGGCTGAAACTTGCATGAAATGATCCTGACATGGTCCCGACAAAGTGTTGTTATTTTTCGGGTCGATCCAAAATCCAAGATGGCCGCCACAGCCGCCATCTTGAAAACACATTTTGAACTTCTTCTCAAGTTCTACCAGTGCGATTTGGCTGAAACTTGCATTAAATGATCCTGACATGGTCCCGACAAAGTGTTGTTATTTTTCGGGTCGATCTGAAATCCAAGATGGCCGCCACAGCCGCCATCTTGAAAACACATTTTGAACTTCTTCTCAAGTTCTACCGGTGCGATTTGGCTGAAACTTGCATGAAATGATCCTGACATGGTCCCGACAAAGTGTTGTTATTTTTTGGGTCGATCCAAAATCCAAGATGGCCGCCACAGCCGCCATCTTGAAAACACATTTTGAACTTCTTCTCAAGTTCTATTAGTGCGATTTGGCTGAAACTTGCATGAAATGATCCTGACATGGTCCCGACAAAGTGTTGTTATTTTTCGGGTCGATCCAAAATCCAACATGGCCGCCACAGCCGCCATCTTGAAAACACATTTTGAACTTCTTCTCAAGTTCTACCTGTGTGATTTGGCTGAAACTTGCATGAAATGATCCTGACATGGTCCCGACAAAGTGTTGTTATTTTTCGGGTCGATCTGAAATCCAAGATGGCCGCCACAGCCGCCATCTTGAAAACACATTTTGTACTTCTTCTCAAGTTCTACCAGTGCGATTTGGCTGAAACTTGCATGAAATGATCCTGACATGGTCCCGACAAAGTGTTGTTATTTTTCGGGTCGATCTGAAATCCAAGATGGCCACCACAGCTGCCATCTTGAAAACACATTTTGAACTTCTTCTCAAGTTCTATTAGAGCGATTTGGCTGAAACTTGCATGAAATGATCCTGACATGGTCCCGACAAAGTGTTGTTATTTTTCGGGTCTATCCAAAATCCAAGATGGCCGCCACAGCTTCCATCTTGAAAACACATTTTGAACTTCTTCTCAAGTTCTACCTGTGCGATTTGGCTGAAACTTGCATGAAATGATCCTGACATGGTCCTGACAAAGTGTTGTTTTTCGGGTTGATCTGAAATCCAAGATGGCCGCCAAAGCCGCCATCTTGAAAACACATTTTCAACTTCTTCTCAAGTTCTACCAGTGCGATTTGGCTGAAACTTGCATGAAATGATCCTGACATGGTCCTGACAAAGTGACCCCATATGTAATTAATTTTACTATTGCCAAGGTAGTCAGATGACCGTTGTGGCCCTTTGGGCCTCTTGTTATTGTCGTACGTGCTTTTAAAAATATTTAAATTCAAAATGTTGTATTGTGTGATCCTGGACATTAGTATGTGGATATAGGTCAAATGAATATATAAACATAAGTATCATGTAAGCTTTCGCTTCTTGGCCCTTATGAGTTAATATTGTACTAATATGTGCGTTCACCATTTTTTCTCTCTTATATTTTACATATTGAGTTCAAGTATTTTTTTAAGCACCCGACAATAAAAAAAATAACAGATGAAAAACAATGATTGAAAAATACAGGTATTGACTTCAAGTTGAAGACAAGACCGCGCGGGCGACTACACGGGAAAGTGTGCCAGCGATGCAAGAATACATCATTTCATCAAGAACCTTGAACGGTTGGAATTTATTATCTAAGATCAAAACTTTACTAGAAGAATCAGAACCAGAAAAAAATGTTAACGTTCAAGTAGTGGTGAACACAGTGAAAAACCAGAGCAAGAACATTAGAACAACTTCGTACCCAACACAAGCATGTTCTTGAACAGATATTGAACAGTCAAACTGCACTATTATTTTGTGCAATGTATGCGTATACGTAGTGATTTGAAGATTTCATGCAAGTAAAAACAATTAGGCCGGGTAAATGGTATCAAAGCCATCATGGGTCACTGGGGAGAGGAAGTGGACAAGGAAACTTAGTATGTTAGCGTGACTTCCAATAATCAAGGTGACGAGGAAATTTTTCATTTTCTAATTTATATCGGTTTTTTTATCTAGATCTCTAAAACGTTTAAAACGGTCTTAGGGCACTCTGGTGGGTCCATGATTATATAATCTGTAACTAATTTTCAGATCCCTGTGGACAATGCCTGGTTATTACACCGAGGACAAGAGAGACAACTTCGACTTTTAACTCCCCTATCTTCATCCTTCATATTCCAGGTTTATGATATATTAATTATTATTGTTGTAATATCTACCACTGGAATACGTCATAGCAAAACTGAATATTCTGTGTGCGCATATCAAAAGAATATAATAACGGTACGTTAATTGTGCCTTGAAATTGGGCGTCGCTTTCTCTCTAATCTTAAAAGGAAGTTTCTACTTGCCTGTGATAGGTAAGGTGTTTTTTCTCCTGAACTGCCTACAGATTTACCGTGAGATAGTCCAAGGGTGGGTGGAGTATCGAGGATGCCATTAGATCTTATAAAACACAGAAAAGTTACACCATAGATATCATTTAGACGTAACTTAGAATCATCCAAGGGTGGGTGGAGTATCGAGGATGCCATTAGATCTTATAAAACACAGAAAAGTTACACCATAGATATCATTTAGACGTAACTTAGAATCATGCTTTTAATTTGAAAATAGATAGGGGGGACATGTTAAAGGACATGAAACATACTAGTAGTAACTTAAAAAGTCTGGAAACGCTACAAATAGACTTTATACATATTTAGATTTATGGATCTGATAATTAATAATAGTTTTACATAGGATATATATACGTACCCGACCTACTACACCGGTTTCTACTTAAGTCTGTCTAGATGTCTTTAGAGAGTTACGATATTGCAGATATTATTCGGTTAGCTTGGACGATGTCTCCTTATATTCCTCAAATTTATCGAGTTGAAAGTTGCGAAGGCATATGCACATTGCAACTTGCAACTCAAAAACATGTGCAACTTGCAACTCAAAACATGTGCAACTTGCAACTCACTTTTTTTGCAGCCCGCCACCTAAAATGAACAGTTAAAACTTCCGATATCTAATTGTACGTACATATCACGAATGAAATTGTGTCACTGGAATTACGGAACCATTATACATCAAATCATTGATGATAAAGAGGGAGATGAAGGTTGACCGTTGAACTGTTCTAGAATGACCTATGTCAAACTCTGAACTCTATGAAACAACTTATCATATGTGGAGGTTTTAGATGGGCGAACCGTCTAGTTGAAATGGCTTTTCAGTACACCACAAGGGAAAAGGCTAAATATAAAAGGAAGTAATTGTCATAAAAGCGGGTTGATGGGGCGTGCTTAGTACTACAGTCAAACCTGTGTATAAAGGACACCCAGGGGACAAGGCTAAGGTGTCCTTTATATAGAGGTCAGTGTTTCGGCGAGTTATGTCCCCAGAGCGGTTCAACCTAAGCAATCTTTCCATACACAAATACATGTATTGTCTCATTTTCTTTTCATTTGGTTCATTTTGGAATAAATGAATAGTAACATAATTATAATTTAAAGGATTATGTACAGTATCAGAAAAAATAGATCTGAAAAAAATTACAATTACAGTGTATATATGTATCTGTGTTTTTCTTATATACTTTATATAGCTATCACAGATATTCGAGAATTAGTAAAAAAATATATAATTATGGGCCCACCAGAATGTCTATTAACCATTTTAGACGTTTTAGAGGTCTAGATCAAAATTCAGTAAAAAATCATACTCTACATAGTACTATATACGTAAAGAGTGGAAATTCAGAATTTCTACCGATTTTTTTATCTAGACCACTAAAACGTCAAAATTGGTCTATGGACACTCTGGTGGATCTATAATTATATAAACTGTAACTAATTCTCAGATCCATGTGATAGCTATGTCTTTAAGCTGAAGGATCATGCTTCTTTGGTTCAGTTGGCAGAGTCCATACATGGACGACGTGTGAATGCGACACAAAAGCAGGTATTGAATACAAGGCGGGCGATGACCACTGGAATTTATATTTTGTCTTTGGATTGTAAAACGAGATTGATAATTTTGTAGAGTCGCAAAAGTTATTAGCTTACCGTTAATATTAAACCTGCCATCACCTTCTGAAAAATTAAATTTAAATAAATGAAATGTTAATTTTCATAACGCGGGTCGTATTATGTTTCCCGCCGTCGTCCTAATTACCGAGCGTTAGTTGACTATCACTGAGCCAGACGGCTAAACAGCGAAATGAATCTTCACTGTTAACATAAAAAAATAGTTTACGCTGGGAATCTTGCATTTGTTTGGTAATTTAGCCTCATCTTAAGCCATCGATGTACATTTCCTTATGTTATTAATGCTTTTATGAAACTTTTTTTTTTTTGAAAGGTAGTGGGCCTTTAACCAACCCTTGAAATATGTTTTAAGATTTGAAAGGTTCAAGGGGCATGTGTTATGACCAAATAAAAGTTGCTCAGTAGAGGTATATGGCAGGGTTCCATTTTTTATCCAAAATGGTATCAAAATAATGTTTTATTTAATGTGGTTTATTATTCCATTTTCTAAGTTACATGTAGGTTTAGCAATCCTGATTGATTATAATGAACATTCACTGACAGTGATATATTATCTTACACTGTCCCTAAATTATATTACTGTATATATTATCGAAAGGCAAAACACTTAACCAAAATATATCCTGCAATGGACATCTTTGTGGCCAAATGGTTCCACCTTCTAAACATGGCATATCCCTTAATGGCCTAGAACGAATATACGTACCAGGCCTACTATACCTTTCGGCCTTTCTAAAAGACGACACCATTTTCTGTCTAAGTCTTTTGAGCTACAATGTTGCAGCTATAAATGACCCTGCTGTCATTGGATGTGTAAACAAAATGCATCCTTGTGGTTTAGATGTTTTTCAGCATAATTCTCAACTGTTTCAATTGTCTACAACATCGTCTAGGAATGACCCTTGAACCAAATTGTTAAACACTTCTGAAAAGATGATGAGAATCTCAAGTGAACTGTTGATGTCTTGGTCCTTACCTTTCCATACTTTCTCGAGCTGGATTTTCATTTTTTCTATCTCTCATTGCTACTGATTTGCTTTCAAATAAACTGCAAAGTTGATTGTTTCCAATGTAACAAGAGCTTATTACTCCTACCAAACCCTCATAACAACATCAGAGTTATCTCCCCTCATTATTATGGTATTAATACCAATTGGTGCTAACAAGAAATGCTATACTTAGTTCTGATGGTATAAAGAGGAATTGAGTCATAATCTTTCCCAATGTAGCCAGTGTTGAAAAATCAGGAGGGATAAAATTTCGAAAAGTGTTAATTTGTTTGTACTTTAAAGATGCTCCACGGCTGACAAATGGTATTTTTTCACTCTCAAAAACAGGAGCAGACGATTCAGTATTTTTCTTCAGTTACAAAAGTTACTTACTTTACACCATTACCACCATTGAAAAGTTTGAACTGCTAATTTTATTTCCAGTTAAAAATATGAAAAATAATTAATTGCATCCCAAAAAAAATCTGTGGCACTATATCCTATATGGAATGAAGTACTAATTGCGCATGCAACAAAGGCAAAATAAATAATTTTGTATTATTTTTTTGTGTTAATATGACATATACATACACAATTAAACACCAATTATTGTTCAAATGATGAATATCATTTATGCTTTGTCAGCGGTGGAGCATCTTTAAGCAACCAAACCAGTCCCAAACCAATCATAACCTTTTTGGGCCTAAGTAGACCCTACCTAATGACATGATATCACATTTGAAATGCCAGGGTAGTGGAGTGCTAATTCTGTAAACATTCTGATTTTGGTGCAAAATTGATTTTGAACAGCTTAATGCAGCGGTGAATTTGCATATTCAAAATAATAGTTATAGGTCCACTAACGTTATGTAGAAAATATTATAAGCACAATCATATTTAATTTTAGCACAAAATGTCTGGCGTGGAAAGCACTAAAATACCCATGATTCTGTATCATGGTGATTTGTGAATGTCATTCGTGTCCATTCAAGCATAAAAGAATAAAGAACCAAGATACACACAAGTTTATAATGATGCAGTTTTTTTTTATTGATAGCTATATAATCTTTTTTGGCTATAATGTTGATAAACAGTTGAGGGTCAGCTATTTCACAGCTGTACTGTTCGCATTCACAGGTACTGATGAGGACGGCTGTGATCGTTTACCGAATAACGACTTGAAAAGGTCATCCCTGTTTTTAAAAGAAAAGAATATCAATAAGTCATAGTGTTGAATATTTTTTCTTTCTTTATTTTTAATTTTATTTTATCCTTAAGATGGGACACTAAACAAAATTCACCAAAATTAAGTGATTTTATTCTCAATAGATAATGTTTTTGTTCCAAAAATTACTGTTTATCAGTTCTCTTTCATCAGATACTGGGAGCTTGAATGTAAATTCACATGTTAAGCGAATATTATTATTAAAAAAATACAGTGTGTATATAAATGCACGACCTTTAGCATGAAAACCTTGATTACAAATTGATGTATTAGCAAATATATTGAAAATAATGAAGATGCGAAATAGTACAAAAGTTTAGAAAGCATAAACAGTGAAACATTTTAAATTAATTTGGTTACCTTGACTCGTCAGTCCAAGAACATCGGTCCTCAGGAGCCATGAAGTTAATTAACTTTTTATGGACTTCATATCTGATAGGAAAAGATTATCACATTAGTATATTATCTCCTATACATTCTGTGAAATACAACATCAACTTTTATAAAACAAACTCTGTCTGTGCGACCAAGAGATTAAATTCATTATTTCATCAAAGGAACACGAACCCTGATATCTTCATATCAATATAAATTTTGACTTCTAAATTGTAGCTACTAGTCAAATAGTTACTAAGTAGCTTTTAAGACTTCTATGGTTAATGAGAGATGGAGTTCCAGAAACAAGACGAGCATTCCAAGCAGTGTTCTCCCTTAAGGATATTTTCCTGCTGGTCCTGAGGACCGGCTGACCCTATGATTTACCAGTCCTGAACTAAAGTTACTGGTCCTCACAAAGTTACAATTCATTCTTGTAGTTTATATAATTACTAGCAAAGTAAAAGTTCTACTAACAAACAAATCAACAAAGCAATACACATTAAAACACTTCAGTTCTAGGTCAAAAACTCCATATCAAAATGTACATATCAGAACCTTATTTGATCTTCAATCTTTCTACAATTCTACGGCTATTTTTTGTTTACATGTCTATCAAAACTAAAAAGTTGCTGGTCAAAGGACCAGCTACATGGAAAAAAATGTCTGCCCGACATTAAAGTTGCAAGTCACGGGCAGATGGACAGGCGATAATTTAGAACAATGATTCCGAATGATGCTGATGCGACATGTCCCCTGCCGATCCTCCCAAGTTATATGATAGAATCAGCACAGTAATCATCACCTTTGCCAAAAGAAATCTATTTTCAGTAAAAGTGACCTTTGTAGTTGACCTTTTGACTACTCATAAGCTGCCATTGTAAGATGATGTTTCAACAAAATCCATCAATCGCTAGATTTATCGTCTGACAACCAAGACCACGAAAGACACGAGAGACGGACAAACAACGCTATGAATCCAATAACCCCTTACCCCCTCCCCCTCCAACTTCGTTGTGGAGGATATAAATAGGAACAATCCATTACCTTGTTTTGCGGCCTTTACTTGCTTTTGTATCCACGTTTTTCTTCAACTTTTTTCTCATTTTCTGAATTTCTAACCAATGCCTAGAAAGTAAACAAAGAATACAGAAGTGATGAAAATGATTTGTATATTGTGAGCAAACAAGCCAATTTTATTTTTAAACATGTTTGCAGTACGGCTAAAATAATACATCCCAAGTATTTGATAAACCTGTCAGATCTCCTTAAATATGTACTACATTACAGTAGGACACAAGATATCTAAAGAGTTCTGTTTTACTGTCCCATTCTTTGCGACCACCGGAACAAAAGTGTTTCTGGTGGTTATTAATAAATGGAGCATGACAAAAACAGAAGTATAAAAATAAAATTAAGAATTAATTAAGGATAAGTAGGCAGGGTGTAGCACAAAACCTTTATCTAAGGAATAATTCATGAATGTACAATAGGTCATCCTGACCCTTCGTGTCAGATGACCTAAAAACTGGGAATTTGGCAATGATTGGCCGGCAGGGTGTAGCACGAAACCATTAAAGAGAAATTCATGAAATTCCAACTCATGGTTTGCAGAGGGTTGGACATTCATGAATTTCCCTCAATGTTGAGATTTGCTGTTACACCCCCAAGGCAGGAAATAATTATTTTTAGAAAGTAAACAACAGGAATACATGTTAAGAAAGGATGGACATTGATTTGTAAATTGTTTGCATACAAGCTAATTTATTATTTTACAGCATGGCTAAAAATGAAAACATATCCCAATCAGTTTGTTAAACCTGTTAGATCTCCTTAAATATGTACTACATTACAGTAGGACAGGAGATGTATAAAGAGTTCTGTTTTACTGTCCCATTCTTTGCGACCACCGGAACAAAAGTGTTTCTGGTGGTTATTAATAAATGGAGCATGACAAAAACACAATTGCAAGAATACGAGTAAAATTGGGGACTTGGCTAGGATTGGGTTGGCAGCAGTGTGTGTCAAGTCATTTCATGCAAACTCTCAAAATTATAGCTTTTTAGCCCCAAAAAAGCAGAACCATTTTAAATATCTAACTTACTCTTTTCCAAGTGGTCTGACTGATTTTGGGATTAACTCGACCTAGTTTCAGTTCAATTAGATGTGATGAACTTAGTGGTGGTGGCACCAGGAACAATGGCATTCTAGTCAACCACTGACAAAGTTAATCACATCTGATTGAACTGAAACTTGGTCAAAATTTGACTTTAATGCAATTGTTGTCACTAATGCCATAGTCACCGCCAGAAAAACAACACATAGTTTCACCTTCCTCATTTATCATTGAAGGAGAAATGAATCTGTAAGATCTCCTTAAATATGTATTACATTACAGTAGTACACCAAATATATAAAGAGTTCTGTCTTACTGTCCCATTCTTTGCGACCATCGGAACAAAATTGTTTCTGATGGTTATTAATAAATGGATAATGACAATATCACAGGTATACAGGAAAACTCGTAATCCGGACGGTTAAGTCTGGGAACGGAGGTGTCCAGATTATCGAGGGTCCACTGTACTAGTAAAATTGGGGACACGGCTAGGATTGGTTGGCAGGGTGTGACAATGAAACCATGAATGTCCAAACCAAGGCTTGACGAAAATATTACCTTCAGAAGAATATTTTCTGTGAAATGATCATGGGTTATACAGTTTTTGTGAAGTTTTGGTCTTTATTTATACCTGAGTAATTAAAATTGAGGACTCAAAAAGGGGAAGAGACGCTTCAAAAAATGAAAGGCGATGAACATTGCAATTTGTAACAATATTTTACCTGCTTAGAGCAACAGGGTTGTCGGTATCTGCAGCTTTGCGTTCAATTAACTCTCTCAGTTGCTGGTGGTAGAAGTCACTATCATCAAATATTTCAGCATCATAATTCTTTAGATTGTCCAAGTCTGATGAGATTTGCTGAAAATGCGGACATGTAGAGAAATATTTTACACATAATATTTATTTCTTTAGCCTTCAAAGATCTACTAAAGTTTAAGCAAGTCACAGGAGTTCATATATCTCCTCCAGAATTTACATATGATAGATGTAGAACTAAAATATTTAGAATTTCAAAGGAAAAATCCAAAAGTATATGATAATAATTTTTCTTCCCTTTTATCTTAATTTTACATATTTTCAATACATAAAGAAGTTCTCTTATGAGAAGTTTTGAGGGTAGGCTACTCTGAGGCTGAGTTTGAGAATAAGATTCAGAAAATTTAATATGCTATAAATATAAGTCACATACCTGGTCAGGAGTTGTCTCCTCTTTGTTGGTACTTTCCACTGTCCCTAGTACACGAAACACAGACCTCTTGAGTTGTGTCCTCTTGATCAGACGTTCTTTATCACCAAGAATCTGTAGGTTATAAAGAAATGTGAGAGATGTCAGAGATGCTTATGGCATATCTAAAGTCCTCGATGACAGGTAAATCAGGAATTCTGAGTACTATACATCTTTGCATGTACAGATACCTGCTCTCTGTTCCATCTGTATCCGATAACAGACCCACAGGACTTTTTGAACTCTTCAGTTAACACCTTTGTAATATGTTTCTTTTGTAATATCAGTATCCGACAATAGACCCACAGGACTTCCTGAACTCTTCTGTTAACGCCTTCCATATATTTCTCCTTTGGAAGGTAAAACAGATTTAAGTTCTGCATACTTACCTGTTCAATCTGTTTCAAGGCGGACTGGTCAAAACTGCTGAAGGATTTACTGTTGACCTTTCCGCTGACCAGACGAGTTCTATCATACCATTTCTGTATGGACGTGTTTCTGTCAAAACATCAACAACATCAATTTACAGTATTGGTAATTTACAACTAGAATGAGACTTCACGACAATATCACAAGAATGAGATTTATGAAGACTCTCACCCGCGATACTCCAGGGATTCCAATCACTTACGATCTCTACACCCCTGGACTATCTCGCAGTGGAATTGTAGGCAGCTCAGTGGAAAACATTTTACAAACCACAGGTATGCGAAATTATTTCTTTTTAAGATACAGAGAGAGCGACGCCTAACATCAAAGCCACACAGTCAACAACAGTGAACCGTTATATGGCTCTTTTGATGTACATGAAAGGACTGAATTACCTGCTCTGTTCTGTTGCCTTCAGTTTTATTATGAGATAGTCCAGGGTTGTAGAGATCATAAGTGATCTGAATCCCCTGAGTATCGAGTATGGAAGACTATGAACTGTAATACTATCTTACTATCTATATGAACACATATTTACAATTTTTGTTTGTGTCCTAAATAGATTAATTTGCTATCGTCAAATTTTTAAATGGTCACGCAATTTATCGTGAATGATATATACAGACTGCTAACTGATCACAATGTTCGAATCATTCGAATGCACCCAGTTATAAGAGTTAAGATGGCTGCAGATTTATGATATTGCCAGTTTCAACGGTGCACTTAATTTTTAGTGCGAGTAATTATTAAAACGATGAAGAGCCCAGTCAATTTTAATATATTTTCAAAATAAATTGTATAAATATTTTTTATTTAAACAAGAATAGAAATATATACAGATTAGCAAATTTATGGCATATGACAAACAGTGGGGAACTGACTGTTTTTACAAACAAACTAAATTTTATTTCTTTTATTTCCACTATACTGATCAAATAACTGAACTGTTTTATGCCTGATCAGCCGACAGTCAAAATTGTTTTTCCAAAGTGTTGGTACCGATTATGTAAACTGTTTTCACTGAGGCCATGTGAACTTTTCCCCTCAGCCTACAGCCTCAGGTAAAAACATGCAGTTCACATGGCTGTTACCAACACTACAAGAAAACAATTTTGAATATTATCTTACAATTGTAAACAGGTGAACTGTATCATGTCAAACTCATTTAGTTGCATTATTCAAAGTGTTTAGATCCCAGACTAATGATTCACTAAATAACCAAAGAGTAAGGTTCGATAAATATAACTTAATTTGTATTCAAAGTGTTCTGTATTCATTATCTAAATAAGTGTATAAGTAAATAAGTTTTAAATAGTCTATCAATCTGAGAGAGTTGTCTGGGAGTGAACATAATGTTAGAATACATTATCATTCTAGAGTTTAACAAAGAACAATCTCAACAATGCTTGAAGTCAGTTGTTGATGTCAGTAATCATAACTTTACCACAATTTTATATTTACTTACCTAAACCCAAGAAAATCTTTGTGTCTTTTTGTCAGTGTGTCCGAGTACTCATCTTGATTTAACTTGCGTTTGACCCCAGCTTTTTGTATCAGTGACTTCAGACTTTCTCCTGTCTCTTCAGTTTCTGATTCACTGGTAATTTCCTCATCATCATCATCTTCTGGTTTGTTTGCCCGGTCTGTCCTATATCAAAAGATAAATCATCATATTCAGGGGAAGAATTTGATTGGTTAATTATGCTGAATTTATTTACAGCTTTAATCACTTACAGACCGACTCCCATGTATGTGATGTGTATGGTGAGTGGGTGTATGATTTGGAAGGCTGTGGTATGTTTGTGTTGTATCTCCTTGTGATAGTGTGTTTTGGAAGGCTGTGGTATGTCAGTTTTATATCTCCTTGTGATAGTGTGTTTTTATGGAGAGCGCTTGGTAATGTTTAGTGTTAGTAATCTCCTTGTGATAGTGTGATTTGTCAGGTTGTGGGTATTTTAGTGTGTGTCTCCTTGTGATAGTGTGTTTTGGGAGGCTGTGGTATATCAGTGTTGTGTCTCCTTGTGATAATGATACTCTTTCCTATGCTTTTATAGTGCTACCCACTGAAATAACAGCCAAATCACTACCCCTACTCTTTCTGGTCATGTGCACACACAAAATCAAGGAATAAAGCTCTAGTTTTATCATTGAAGATGGAAGGACAAAAGCATAACACTAAAATACATCGGACCATCCATTAACATCAATATGATTTCTCTTTTTGTTTATTATTTCTTTATCTATAAAGTCTTACTTGGCTGTAGCATCTGTTCCCAAAACAACGCGTTTTGTCTCTGGATACTGGAGTAACAGAACTGCTTGGAGCTGTAAGAGTTTATCTAGAAGGTTCCTCAGACTGGCCTGGGCTGTGGAGAAAAGTATCAATGATAAAACATTGTTTCAAAAGTTACAATATTGTATAGCTGGTTATATTAGCAGGTCAAAAAATTTTATGACTTGATTCAAAAACGAGAAAATAAAATTCAAGCCGTTTTATATTGTCACGATATGACTTTAAGAGTATTTGCACATAAAATGTTCGTAATCTTAGCAATGTCCCATGAAATCACAAAAATGCCATCCTCACGAAAATAACCATCTATATGATGGTACATTCTGGTTTAAAATAAGCTTTACAGAACTTAAGGATCCTAAAATTAGTGCTTTAAATGATTGAGTGTACCTTTTCATATCTTTGCACGTAATGTATAAAAGTAAACCTATTTTATTAAAGTTTTTATTTCAAGAAATCATGTGAAAAACTTTTAACACTTTCGATGAAATTAAGGCTGAATATATCCTAAAGTTGTACCTGTGAGTGACGTCTCTGTAAATTTGTCTCCCTTTTCCGAGTTTTCCTCGAATGTCCCCCAGGTGTCAGGCTGTGGAAGCTGATTGACTAATCCAACAACTTTCTGGAGCTTGATTCGATTTTCCAACAGAGAATCCCATATACCTAAAAGAATTTAAATCATTTCAACATAATATATATTACATAGCATATCATTCATATTCAAATATGATAAACGAAAGACAAATCAAACCATTCTTATTCAAGTTAAATTCAAACACTTCTGAATTGTGAGATAACTGAGAGATTTTTTGTTTTCCTTGAGTACATGGAGAACAACAACTTGTCTACAGTGGATTGGTAGGTTGATTATATTAACGATCTATTACTGTCGTGACTGCCTAACCGTTGACGAATAATGTGTAGTAGTTATAGCGCGGCTGCAGTAGTTGTTCGGTGTGTACTGGGGCTATATTTAGAATTTCTATAGCGATTAATAAAGTAGGCGTGGCTTGTTATACACTGTAGTAATCTCAAGATAGTTCAGGATACACGAGACTTTGTCAATAAACATGGCAGCGCCCTACGCTAACAAACTCGGTCATATGTTTTCGAATGGTGTATCCACCGAAGAGAGCGTTCGGGATACGATACTGCATTTCATCAAATGTTAGTGGTAAAATCCATGGCAAACATAACATATGTATAATACTACTCAAATAAGCCCCCATGTTTGATTCACCGGAAACCGTGACCAAATGAAACACTCACCAGGTAAAATATGTTTAAAATTTTAAAAAAGCCAAGAAACTTGGAATAAACATGGTTTAAACTGAACAAATGTCTAGTATTATTTAGAATTTAACGAAAAAGATTTTTTTAAAGTTCATGTCAAAAACTTTTTGACATTAGACTATATTTCTTTCGTAGTGAAAATTTGTAGGTCATTCTATATATGGTACTAGTTGCCATATTTGGAGCGCAAGACATTCTAACGAGAACCATACATGGCGGCCAAGTGAGCCGTGTCGATGTGAGCCATTTAAAAGTGCTTCAAAATAAAATTTAGACATGGCGGTGGGTAAATAAATAGTCATTTTATGTTTAAAAATGTTCGATATTTTTGAATTTAATTACAAAATTACATAACACACGTGAAATGTAACATTTCACAGCTGGATGTTTTGCAACACTACGGTAAATGGGACGGAATTGTAGCTCTGACGACGACCATCTTTCAGTAATCTTCCGTCCGTTGTTGAGAGCTACGTCATCGCAGCTTACATCTGCCATGATGTTTCGTTTTGGTTTTATCGTGGAAAGGAAGATACCAAAATGTTACCTATGAATATATAGTCCGAGTACACACCGAACAAACTACTGCAGCCGTGCGATAACTAGTACACTACATATTTGTCAACGGTTAGGCAGTCATGACAGTAACAGCTAGGGTGTAAGAAGTGTGTGCATGTTTTAGGAGACTGCAGTATATTTGTGATGTGCCTCTTTGCAATAGTAGAAACTTTTGCCTTTTTTATAGTACAATCCCAATGAAGTATCCCGCTAGAGTAGAGACACAGAACAACCACATCCCACCAAGTCACATTGTATATACTGATAATGAGAGCTACAGCCAAATACCTGGCAACATGGACCTGGAACATGTGGATTATTCTTTGTGTTTCCACAAAGGATATTAAACATGATTTTTTGTACCACGTTATACCTGATAACATTTGTATGGGACTAGTATCTCCAGTGGTGGTGGAATCCTAACTATTTATAATCTCCCTATTCAAATGACATTTGTGCAGGATATCATCTTTTGAAGTCATTTCATCACCAATAGAAATAATAGTTCCATACTAACGTTATCGTGTATCAAGTGGTACGTACATTATTCCCATTACTGTATACTGACCTAACTGAGCTTTAGCAGCGTTTCCTTTCTCTATCTCAACGTTCACATCGTCTTTAGAAAATTTGGCCACCTCTTCATTATCTGAAACACACAAGCAGTAAATAGTGTTATTATTATTTCATTGATGCATAAACAATAATATAATCAGGTTGCAATTCTTTAAACATTGATTATCAAACAAGAGATCCCAGAGGGATCTTGGCGCCCACCAAAGAAAGATCTATGTCTGACAATGGAAAGAGGGATCTTTTCCCTGCTTTTCAAACTTTTTCAAACACATGACATATAAAATTTGAGACAGATCGCTATAGTACTTTCTAAGAAATAGTGGTAACAAACTTCAACAATGAAATCTAAGATGGCGGCCGGTTGGCCATCTTGTTTACCGATCAGTCCCGAAAGGCATTATGCATCAGTCCTAAAAGGTACTATGCACAACTAGGGTACAAGGGGAACCTACACATAAAATTTGAGAAAGATACCTTCAGTACTTTCTGAGAAATAGCAGTAACAAACTTTAACAATCAAAATCCAATATGGCCGTCGGTCGGCCATCTTGTTTACCGATCGGTCCCAATTAACAATATGCACAACTAGGGTCCTTGGGGAACCTTCATATGAAATTTGTAAACGATACCTTCAGTACTTTTTGAGAAATAGCGGTAACAAACTTTAACTATCAAAATCCAAGCCATCTTGTTGACTGATCGGTTCCAAAATGCAATATGCACAACTAGGGTCCTAGGGGAACCTATATATGAAATTTGAGAAAGATCCCTTCAGTACTTTTTGAGAAATAGCGGTAACAAACTTTAACTATCAAAATCCAAGATGGCCACCTGTCGGCCATCTTGTTGACCGATCGGTCCCAAAATGCAATATGCACAACAAGGGTCCTAGGGGAACCTACATATGAAATTTGAGAAAGATCCCTTCAGTACTTTCTGAGAAATAGCGGTAACAAACTTTAACTATCAAAATCCAAGATGGCCGCCTGTCGGCCATCTTGTTGACCGATCGGTCCCAAAATGCAATATGCACAACTAGGGCCCTAGGGGAACCTATATATGAAATTTGAGAAAGATCCCTGCAGTACTTTTTGAGAAAATAGCGGTAACAAACTTTAACTATCAAAATCCAAGATGGCTGCCTGTCGGCCATCTTGTTGACCGATCAGTCCCAAAATGCAATATGCACAACTATGGTCCTAGGGGAACCTATATATGAAATTTGAGAAAGATCCCTGCAGTTCTTTTTGAGAAATAGCGGTAACAAACTTTAACTATCAAAATCCAAGATGGCTGCCTGTCGGCCATCTTGTTGACCGATCAGTCCCAAAATGCAATATGCACAACTAGGGCCCTAGGGGAACCTATATATGAAATTTGAGAAAGATCCCTTCAGCACTTTTTGAGAAATAGCGGTAACAAACTTTAACTATCAAAATCCAAGATGGCCGCCTGTCGGCCATCTTGTCGACCGATCGGTCCCAAAATGCAATATGCACAACTAGGGCCCTAGGGGAACCTATATATGAAATTTGAGAAAGATCCCTGCAGTACTTTTTGAGAAATAGCGGTAACAAACTTTAACTATCAAAATCCAAGATGGCTGCCTGTCGGCCATCTTGTTGACCGATCAGTCCCAAAATGCAATATGCACAACTATGGCCCTAGGGGAACCTATATATGAAATTTGAGAAAGATCCCTGCAGTTCTTTTTGAGAAATAGCGGTAACAAACTTTAACTATCAAAATCCAAGATGGCTGCCTGTCGGCCATCTTGTTGACCGATCAGTCCCAAAATGCAATATGCACAACTAGGGCCCTAGGGGAACCTATATATGAAATTTGAGAAAGATCCCTTCAGCACTTCTTGAGAAATAGCGGTAACAAACTTTAACTATCAAAATCCAAGATGGCCGCCTGTCGGCCATCTTGTCGACTGATCGGTCCCAAAATGCAATATGCACAACTAGGGCCCTAGGGGAACCTATATATGAAATTTGAGAAAGATCCCTGCAGTACTTTTTGAGAAATAGCGGTAACAAACTTTAACTATCAAAATCCAAGATGGCTGCCTGTCGGCCATCTTGTTGACCGATCAGTCCCAAAATGCAATATGCACAACTATGGCCCTAGGGGAACCTATATATGAAATTTGAGAAAGATCCCTGCAGTTCTTTTTGAGAAATAGCGGTAACAAACTTTAACTATCAAAATCCAAGATGGCTGCCTGTCGGCCATCTTGTTGACCGATCAGTCCCAAAATGCAATATGCACAACTAGGGCCCTAGGGGAACCTATATGAAATTTGAGAAAGATCCCTTCAGCACTTCTTGAGAAATAGCGGTAACAAACTTTAACTATCAAAATCCAAGATGGCCGCCTGTCGGCCATCTTGTTGACCGATCGGTCCCAAAATGCAATATGCACAACTAGAGTCCTAGGGAAACCTACATATGAAATTTGAGAAAGATCCCTTCAGCACTTTCTGAGAATTAGCGGTAACAAGAATTGTTAACGGACGGACTGAAGGACGGACGGACGGAAGGACGGACGGACCACGGACGAAAGGCGATTTGAATAGCCCACCATCTGATGATGGTGGGCTAAAAAACTGGTAAGTGTTTATCAAAAGAGTTAGGACTATGAATTAGTTAGCCTATCAAAACATAATCTCTTGTTGAAATTATTTTTGTCTTCTCTTATTCACTTCCAAAATAAAGTTCACTAGCATCATACATTCACATCCTGTCAAAAACATAATCTTTAGTAGACATTGTTATAGTCTTATTTTTTTTCCATAACAAAGTTCACCGCCTTCTTACAGTCTATCGTAACATAATTGTTAGCAGACATTTTTGTCCTCTTTTTTTGTTTACTTCCAAAACAAAATTTACCACCATCTTACATTCACAGCTATTAACAAGAGATCCCAGAGGGATCTTGGCGCCCACCAAAGAATGATCTATGTCTGACAATGGAAAGAGGGATCTTTTCTCTGCTTTTCAAACTTTTGCAAACATACTACATATAAAATTTGAGACAGATCGCTTCAGTACTTTCTGAGAAATAGCAGTAACAAACTTCAACTATCAAAATCCAAGATGGCTCCTTGGCGGCCATCTTGTAAATCGATCGGTCCCAAATCGAAATATGCACAACTAGGGCCATAGAGGAACCTATATATGAAATTTGAGACAGATTCATTCAATACTTTCTGAGAAATAGTGATAACAAACTTTAACTATCAAATTCCAAGATGGCAGCCTGGCGGCCATTTTGTTGACCGATCGATCCAAAAACGCATTATGCACAACAAGAGCCCTAGGGAAACCTACATATGAAATATGAGAAAGATCCCTTCAGTACTTTGTGAGAAATAGCGATAACAAACTTTAACTATCAAATTCCAAGATGGCAGCCTGGCGGCCATTTTGTTGACCGATCGATCCAAAAACGCATTATGCACAACAAGAGCCCTAGGGAAACCTACATATGAAATATGAGAAAGATCCCTTCAGTACTTTGTGAGAAATAGCGATATTAATCTTTAACTATCAAAATCCAAGATGGCTGCCTGGTGGCCATTTTGTTGACCGATCGATCCAAAAACGCATTATGCACAACTAGGGCCCTAGGGGAACCTACATATGAAATTTGAGAAAGATCCCTTCAGTACTTTCTGAGAAATAGCGATAACAAACTTTAAGTATTAAAATCCAAGATGGCTGCCTGGCGGCCATCTTGTTAACCGATTGGTCCCAAAATGCAATATGCACAACTAGGGCCCTAGGGGAACCTACATATGAAATTTGAGAAAGATCCCTTTAGTACTTTCTGAGAAATAGCGATAACAAACTTTAAGTATTAAAATCCAAGATGGCTGCCTGGCGGCCATCTTGTTAACCGATTGGTCCCAAAATGCAATATGCACAACTAGGGCCCTAGGGGAACCTACATATGAAATTTGAGAAAGATCCCTTCAGTACTTTCTGAGAAATAGCGATAACAAACTTTAAGTATCAAAATCCAAGATGGCTGCCTGGCGGCCATCTTGTTAACCGATTGGTCCCAAAATGCAATATGCACAACTAGGGCCCTAGGGGAACCTACATATGAAATTTGAGAAAGATCTCTTCAGTACTTTCTGAGAAATAGCGATAACAAACTTTAAGTATCAAAATCCAAGATGGCTGCCTGGCCGCCATCTTGTTGACCGATTGGTCCCAAAATGCAATATGCACAACTAGGGCCCTAGGGGAACCTACATATGAAATTTGAGAAAGATCCCTTCAGTGCTTTCTGAGAAATAGCGATAACAAGAATTGTTAACGGACGGACGGACGGAAGGACGGACGGAAGGACGGACGGACCACGGACAAAAAGCGATTTGAATAGCCCACCATCTGATGATGGTGGGCTATAAAAACATAGCTCTAGCAGAAATTATTTCTGTCCTTTTTTTTTCTTCCATAACAAAATTCATCATCATCTTACTTTCACAGTCTATGAGTAGTTTTGCATCTTATATACCAGTTTAAAATTCCATATGCCACTAGCTTTAAAACGTCTGTCAAAGCTGCCAAATGAATGCACATACTGCCATATATCTGTTAAAGGTATGTACTGCTTTAACATACTACAGCTAAAACACGCTTTAGAGCTTATAATTACTGTCATAGTTTCCAATGTACATAGCATCTCTGGTTATGTATGCACTGCCATATCAGTCGATATGTACACAGCTAAAAACAAACATATTTTCAGTCACCAGATATTAAACCTATCTATAATGTTAAAATGAATACATATATGTAATTATTGACAAATGTTTAACAGTAGGTCATCTAAGGGGTGTTCCAAAATAATCCACAAAGGAATGGCATAAGACCCCACCAATTATAAAATATTATTAAAACATTTTCATTACATACTAGAAATACGGGAATTGACCTCCTGCTCCTTCAATGTGGATATATTCCTGAAATAGCCTTAAAATGACCAGACTTATCCAAGATAAATCTATGAATTAAAATGTGAATCTTAAATCATTTAATCACCATCTATACTTTCATCCATATCTTCATCACCACTGTCATCTTCATCTTCTTCACTTTCCTCATCATCATCTTCATCACTTCCATCTCCTTCACTGTTGTCTTCATCATCATCCATATCTGCATACTTGCTATAGTCGCCATCATCAGCAAAACTGAAGACAATATTCAAGTCATAAGGTAATCAATATTAAAGTTTCAAAAAAGTTGATATTAAGATGCAAGGAATGTTTTTTGATTGTTAAAATAATCTAACTTCAATTATCAACAGATGGAGTCTCGTGAATTTTAATTCTATTTGCTATGTTTTATTCTTTCTATTAAAATAAAAATGACCTAGTACAGATCTGGGTTATAAATGAACTTTTCAATGTTTAAATATTAGTCCAAAGGACTAAAAAGTAGATTTTCTTTTCATTCATTTTATGAGATTAGCGGATTTCTAATTTATTAGAAATCACTGAAAAAATTTTAAATAATAAATGGCAATATTACTAGAAATAAAATGAGTTCAATAATCCATCGTGAAAGTTTTTACTAGACAAACAATCAAAATTTCCTATGATCCTATAAGATAAAATTTGTCAAGAAATTGATTATGATATCAGGTACCTGAATGTTGAGTTTGCTGACTGTGACACTTGGCTGATTTTATTCTGGAATGATTTAATGTCTTCTTCATCTTCGTCGACCTCATCATTATTATCAGACTCTGATTCGGAATCTGCATCATCATCCTCCATTTCATCATCTTCAAACTGGCCCTCTTCTTCATCATCGGATTCTTGCTCATCACTGCTTTCACCTGATGAGAACATAAATATTCCTTGTCATAGATACACAAGCACTATGTTAGATAATTCAAATCATTTTTTTTTTCAAAATGATGATGTCAGTATAATTAAGTATTTTGATGATCTGATCATCAAAATACTAGTGATCTATGAAATACCAATAAGTTAATTTTGTTTGTAGGACCAATTTTTTTCTTTTGTTTCTTTCATCAAACTTTAATATTTAACAAAAATATGAATTATTTAATTTGTTCAATATTACAGCTCATCTATTAAACAAGAAACACATTTAAGGATCTACAAAATTTACAAATCCCAGCAAGAAGCCTTACCAAATTTTGACATTTTTTTCCTAGATGTTTTCTTTCCAGCATACTTTTCACCAAAGTCAGCTGTTGTTAAAGCCGTCTTTTTGCGTAGACTTGATGAACGACTTCCTTCTTCATAATCTTCATCATCTTCAGCAGCTTTGCCAACAACTTTTGCATTTGTATCTGAAAGAAAAATATTGATTTGTGAAATCCAGGCAAATTCTTCTTGCAATAATGGCTAGAGATCCCACTTACACTACATCAGTTGCGACCTTGGTAGATGTTAAGGTGACCGGTCCAAAGTTTTATTTCTAGCAACTTAAATGGTAATGTGCTCTCGTTCGATACTCCTGGGTTACTATTACTGACATTATATTCACCCCTGAACTATATCGTAGTAAAATTGTGAACAGTTCAGGAGAAAAAACACTGACCACAGGCCTGCAGAGACTTCCTTTAAATGATCATGATTATACAGAGAGAGTGGCGCCCAATTTACTTCTAAAGTGTATGTATGTACATGCGGCATAGTGAATATGCTGTACTGGTATACGGTTTGACCTAATCCAACAATGTTAGAGGTAAACACGACGAGATACTCTTTAACTTTGCTTCGTGTAACATCCACCCAATGTAATCGGGTGGAATAAGCTAGATCTCATACACGTGTAGGAGTAGGTTGGACCAAGTAGTTCGTTTATGAATTAAAGATGGGCCTGTTGATATTATATTATTTTCACAGGCCTGTAATAAAAAAATGCAGGTCCGTGTGGATCTATACATGAGATAATGATTTTAACAAACGGCCGAACAGGTTGTTCCGAATAAACGAAAACTGCCCATCTGTCCTGGGAAAAACACGTGTCGAGACCATCCATGTTGGTAGTTTTTTTTAGCAAAAACTATCGTTATTCTAATCCAAATGGCCAAATCATTATGAAACATATATACCAAGAATAAAATAATGCACAAACCATCTTCATTGTCTTCGGGATCTTGGAAAATAGGGGCTGGATTAGTTAGGAGAGCAAGTGCTTCCCTGAGGGCCGCCATCTTGATTTTGAATAAATAATCAGCAAAGAAGTTTCGTATAATTTGGCAAAGCCCAGAAAATCATATTTTGAAGATGAAATTGACCAAATGATATTAAAAATTGCCTAATAGGTGAAAAACATAGCTTTCATCAATTTCAATCATGATAAATGGCTTCCTTTATAGCTAGCAAATAAAAAAATTAAACCGGAAGTAATCATCCAAACAGGAAGTAGACATACGTGTAATGGAAGCGCCCATGGCAGCAGTCGGCTGCTGCTAGATGCTGAGTTAGAAGCAAGATGCCTAGCAATTTCCAGAAAGCGTTACAGAAGCAAGCCTACGACATCATTTCCCATCGATATGGATTGCTTATTGTCATTTGTGCCATAGTCTTAGTCGTTATATCTGCATTCCATTTTGGAGAGGTAAACACTGAAAGGGGAAGTAACTCGAGTTACACTCCCCCTTGTTAAACATTTTGATCATGATACCACTAATAAAGGAAATGCTTTTATCGTTAGTTCTATGTTTACAGTAGAAGTCTTTGTTTAAAAAGGAAGGACATTTAAGTATATTACATGAAGCAAACAATTAAAATTATAAATTCAAACTCCGGTTTTTGAATATAATAATCAAAGTAGAAGGTCGGTATATATTTTACTGTACATATATCATGATAATCCCTATTTAGATTCCTCCTCTAGACTCTTTTTATATTCGGACGTCTGATAGATGTCTCTCGTCGGAATCCCTACTCGAGCCTTCTAAACTTTATTCTGGAAAATCAAGTCAGGTTGACCTACCTCTTGTAAGGGTGACAGAAATAATCCAACTGCAGTGGTTCCCATAACAGCAGTCGGCTGCTGCTAGATGCTGAGTTAGAAGCAAGATGCCTAGCAATTTCCAGAAAGCGTTACAGAAGCAAGCCTACGACATCATTTCCCATCGATATGGATTGCTTATTGTCATTTGTGCCATAGTCTTAGTCGTTATATCTGCATTCCATTTTGGAGAGGTAAACACCGAAAGGGGAAGTAACTCGAGTTACACTCCCCCCTTGTTAAACATTTTGATTAAAGGAAATGCTTTTAATTGTTAGTTCTATGTTTGCAGTAGAAGTCTTTGTTTAAAAAGGAAGGACATTTAAGTATATTACATGAAACAAACAATTAAAATTATAAATTCAAACTGCGGTTTTTGAATATAAGTGTAACGGGATTGGACTGGGTCGATCATCGGTGACCAGGTAGCTCAGTCGGTAGAGCACTCGGCTAGAATTCTGAGGGTCCCGGGTTCAAAATGGCTGCTCAAAGTAGCGATAGAACAAGACATCGTTTGCAAAATGAGATGGTTCTTTGTTTTCAATACATGTCACTTCATAATGTATGTGCGTTTTGAGAGGAAAATATCTCCACTATCGATGTGTGCTAGTATGGGAACCACTGCAGTTGGATTATTTCTGTAATAGACCCTTACAAGAGGTAGGTCAACCTGACTTGATTTTCCAGAATAAAGTTTAGAAGGCTTGAGTAGGGATTCCGACGAGAGACATCTTCAAACGTCCGAATATAAAAGAGTCTAGAGGAGGAATCTCAATAGGGATTAATATCATGATACTGAAACTGCCAGTGTACTATCAATCAAATTAATCAGCAGTTTAAATTGTCATAACCCTGCTATATATATCTGTTGCAGAATAAGTCTGCTTGTGGAAGAATTAGTGCTATGAAATGTGTTGCCTTTTGTATTCATATGTAGCATTAGGGCCAATGAACTCATCAAATTGGTTGAATGTTTGATTGACTTTGTAAAAAAATATTTAGATTAAAATGTAAACAACAATAAAGTTAAACAGAAATGTTAAATTTATGATATTCATTTATTTTGTGCATTGTTTAAATACTTCTAGACGGTTTTGGAATGGAGCGAAGAAAAGTATGCAGCAGTTTTCAATTCCTTCAGTGACAATATGGCAGGGAAGTCTTTCAGAGAAAAAGTAATCAATTTTGGAGTTGGTAGTTTGAAATAGTTATATTATGTGTGTCATTAAACAATACATGACTCAACAACAATAAATGCAAAACAAAAAAACATGACTCCACCAATCCTATAAAATTTAGCTTCTTACTTTGTACCAGGGTGGGTGTAATACTGCTATATGTTTTGTTTGATTAGTTTTATGTCTTGATTGTAAGGGCATTTAAGAATTTGCCTGGTTTCAAATTAGATGGTAAAAAGTCAAACTACCAAGAGAAAAACCAACAACCAAAATTTATGTACCAGATTGTTAAACTGGTATTTTATTGGTTGAAAATATCTGTATCTAACTTGTAACACTGATATTAATTGGTTGAAAATCTCTGTATCTAAGTAAGTTGTAACAATGGTATTGATAGGTTGAAAATCTTTGTACCAAATTGTAATATTGATATTGATTGGTAGAAAATCTATGTACCAGGTTGTGTTTGCCAGTACCTATTGATGTAGTTTACACCTGGGTGAATGGTTCAGATCCAAAACTCATCAACCAGCTCAGAAAAGTGAAACTAGATATGGAAGAGGAGCTCAACATCACACGGTAATATGAAGCTTTAGTTTTATAATTACTGGCATCATTGTGCTAATATTTGTATCAAACATGAAAAGGAGAACTGTATACGTGGTTTTATAGAGAATGATGAAAACCTTTACTAGGAAGTTCTGGGTACTTATATCGTAATTAATACACTGCTATTACTCCAATAAATTACGTAGATAAGATTTAGATTTATTTGTTAATTTCCGTATTCGACCCAATAAATGCCTCCATCAATACAGACTGAAAATATGAAAACTGTGTTGGTTTCATTACTGATTTGTTTTGTAATTAATTTTTGGCTTAATATGCAGAATAATTTCATGAAAGGCTAGTCCAAATTGTTTCTATTAAGCGCCCCCATATTTGCTTTTATTTAAGCGCCATGTGTGCTTTTTGGGTCGAATATGGCAGCTCTCTATTACTGGAATCTGCATGTGAATTGAGAATTCAGACAGGGATTAGTGGTAGTATATTGTTTCACATTTCAGTCTAGGTTTTTGTTCTCTACTTTTTTTTCACAGGCTTACTTAAAAAGCAGGTCAATATCACCTACATTTTGACCTTTGACCTACCTATTTAGTATTGTATCAAAAAAGAAATCTTGTTTTATGGTTCATATATTTAACTTCTGGGGACAAGGTGGGCTTAATTAAGAAATATGAAGAATTATCATGTGAACATTTTGACATTAGATTAACAGCAAAGACTGAAAATGGGTAAGTACAAGTGCTTATACATTGTATTACATGTTTTTGCTGTATTGAATCAGCTCTAGATCATATTATCAGGCTTCATTTGTAAGCATGCATGCTAATTAGTAAGTATTTAATTAGGCTAAAGTTTAATCTGGTGATATATGTATATCATTCTCCTGGACAACAGTTTTACTTAGAATCAGGAATTTTTTAAAGATATTAATGTGATATTATTTATTGAAAGTCGATACCCAGGAATATTGCCAAAACATACCCTCTTTCTCTTTGCTCATTCTCAATGCATAAGAAGCCAAAATATTAGGATTAAAAATCAAACTGGGTTTTGATAAATTCACCCATTTTGTATCTTTAAAATAAATATGATTGTAAAATTTCTCTTCTTCTTTTTTTTTGAGGAAAAAAAGTATTGCTTTAATTAAAGATGCTCCACCGCTGACAAATGGTATTTTTTCACTATTAAAACCAGGAGCAGACGATTTTATATCTTTCTTCAGTTACAAAAGTTACTTAATTTACACCATTACCACCATTGAAAAGTTTGAGCTTCTAATTTTACTTCAAGTTAAAAATATGAAAAATAATTAATTGCATCCCACGAAAAATTCTTTCTCACTATATCCTATATAGAATGAAGTACTGATTGCGCATGCACCAAAGGCGAAATAAATCATTTTATATTATTTTTTGTGTTAATTAGACATATATATATATATATATATATATATAGACATACTATTAAACACCAATTATTGTTCAACTGATCAATATCATTTGTGATCTGTCGGCGGTGGAGCATCTTTAATGAATATTTTTTAAATTGTTGTCTCTTTGTCATAAATTTCAACTTACAGAGTATTTCAATTTTATAGACTTTATTTAGCTGGCCTAGTGCTTTATCATGTCATCATATTATCTGTTGTTAAGAAATTTCAATGCATATAATTAAAAAACTGTTGTTTTTTATCATAACATTTTTATGATGTATTAACAACAATATTTTATTTTACATAGCTGTATCTTAAAACCAAATTGCTTTGTAGATATACATATATTGCAAAAATAATTAAAATTTTATTTATGTATAGACAAATTAAGATTTTAATAATCATCTCATTGAAATATCTAAAGAAAGAGGATATCAGAGAAAACAGAATAAAAAATAACACACAATTACGTAATTTTCGTCGTAATATTATATATGAATGTGATTTTATTGGGTCATGGGCACTGCATGATAATTATGTTCAAATGTTTTTGTTTCATTTTTAATGTTTTACGGTTTTCATATTCAACCCAATAAGTACCCAATGGAACCAAATTTATCTTTTTTATACAATATACAATTTTTACGAAAAGTGAGTTACAAACATATTTGCAAAAGAAATGTGTTTCATGGGGATTTATAAAATCATCAAGTGAGTGAACTTAAGTCCTTGAAAAGTGTAGGTCAGGGACTTTCATAGGGCCATTGGGAGGGGGGGCTTATAGAGATATTGGAACATGGATGGGTGCTTATCGAAGCGAATAGTTTGATTCAACATAATTTGTATTTGTTTTCCGCGGTAATTTTTTTTCCAAGATATATATATCAGTTGATTTATAAAAGAAATTGTGTATATTGATTTTTTTTTTAACAAAATGCATCACTAGTTACAATGATACGCAACATCATGTACATTTTATTCAACCTCAGTGTCAAGTATATATAAAGAATATTCTCAGAAAGAAATGATTTCTTTCTTCACATGTTGTATGTAATGTTTTCACTGTCTGACTGAATGGCTTTTGGTGGTTGGTGTGCTGTAGCATGCTAGTCTTTTTCAAATTGGAGGACTAAGGCTTTCAGTTCAGGTACCAATTGTATTTATAGAAATTCATGTACATATCATTTAATGAAAACCCACTGAGTTGAGTTGGTAAAAGATGAAGGGAATACTTATGTTTGAAAGGGATTCTTATTTAAATTCATTTTGATAGGTAACGTGTACAGCAAGGAGATGAATTCATAGGGATTTGGAAAAAAATACTTGATCACTTAAACCAGTAATAAGAAGTTACACCACAAATACTACAAATCTGTTTACATGTGTCTTTAATTTCATTTTGGACACAGTTCCTATTCAAAACATGAACTTATGATGTACTTTATAGCCAGAAATATTATTCTTGGATTTTGATCTCTCAAATAACATGTATATCTTGGATAATTTCAGTTATTTTTGTTTTATGTTTCCATAGCAAGTTCTACATAATAAAAAAATCACATTATAGTCAAGAGTATTCAAAAGTTGTTCTCAAATGCAAAGGATTCATTCAAAAGCTTGAAAGCAGTGTTAATATTTGGTTTATTTTTTCAGAGAAGAAAAATGCACTTTCACAAACTGCCTGAAGACAAACATGGTCATCCTTGATCCACCACTGCCGAAGGAGATGACTCTTGAACAGCTTTCTGAGCTCTGTTCAACGTTCAAGCATGCTCAGAAACTATTTCCTGTCACATCAAACACGGAAGATAAGATGAATTTCAGTGTTGTTTCGTTTCCCGATACTTTTAACAGTAAGTGTTTACATTGCTATGGTATGATTGTACGTTATTTTCAGTTTCCCACATATACCCTCCCTGTACAGTAAAACCTGCATTAGTGACCACCTCTATATAAAGACCACCTGTTTAATACGGCAACTTTCCCAAATGGTCAATTTTTAGTAGAAGTAAATTCAAATAACTAATTATTTTGCATTTTTGAATGAGTGTGTAATTATTATAAGAAAGTGATATATCTTTTAGTAATTTCTTCTCTAAGATTTTTTTTCTCATAAAAACCTCCTATTAATGCAAATCTTTTAGCTAGGAAAATATCCAAAAAAAAAAATTTAAATATTATATCATGTTTGCAGCAAATAGAAATTGAGTGCAAATGTGCACACACATCTTAAGTTAGTATAGATCACATGCTGCTAACCATTCAATCTGACAAGGACTGTGTTCCTTCCTTTCTAGATATGATGTAATTTTTACCGTAAATGTTCAGCATCTGTAAAGTGTCTAAACATCAACAACATAATACAGATAGGTGTTTTCTTATATAAAATGTATTTCCCTTCCTGTTCTTGTTCTGTCATATTTTGAATCAATTCTCAAACCATTTAGATTAGTTTGGATGACATTTTTTGTTTGTTTGATTAATTAACGTCCTATTAACAGCTATGGTCATGTAAGGACGGCCTCCTATGTATATGGTGTGTTGCGTGTATGTTGTGCGAGGTGCTTGTTTGGGGAGACTGTGGTATATTCGTGTTGTGTCTTCTTGTATAGTGGAACTGTTGCCCTTTTTATATTGGATAAGTTTTCTATGGTTATTGAATTACATTTTCTGTTGCAGTGTCGTTACTCCATGGTGAGGATTTGGTGGTAAATGAAATTAACGTGACAATCCGCAGTGGATACATTGTAAGTATTGAAATGCTTATTCCGTCTTTGCATATTACAGAGTTAGCTCCCTTGCGGGTAGGTATCGATTGCTACGTCATTATTTTGTGAGCGCAATTAACGTCGTTTTCTCCGAAACGTATGACGTTATGCTCCCAAACACATGACGTCACAATCAATACCTAGCCGCAAGTGCAGATAACTCTGTAAAATGCAAATTCGGACTACAATGGATAAATATGATAATCAAGGGCAGATAATTCAGTTCCACATCAGCTGGTCTGCCTTGTCATACAACAGCGTCATTATCAATATGTGATGTCTCCTTTATTGTTTCTCTAAAATATAGGAACAGCATTTTTAAATGGATTTGGTCATTTACCTTGCCATGAAATTGGTAATGTACAGCAAAAGTGTTCTTTTTAATAACCCTATTTTATATTTGAATTATATCTGTAGACAACTGATTGGACCATTCCTAACAGTATATTGATGTCCCGATGTGATCATGATAGCTGGGATACCACCGAAGTACAGTTTGGAGGAACTCAAGGACAAATTACCCAATAGTGTAAAGACTGGAGTAGACAAGGTATTATAATAATAATGTGTAAAAGAACAGGGAAAATATACACATTTCTGTCGAGTACCCTGATCAGAAATTTACAGAACCTGCTTGGAATTCACGGGCAATAGAAAATCACAAAAAATAAATTGCCGCAAAATTTTTTCAAATACAAGTAAAGAAGAATCATAAAGAATCTAAATCACGAAATTCAATCGTAGTGAGTAAGTGGTTTACAAAAAAACCCACAAAATTAATTCACTACAAAAATCAGTTGGTTTACAGTATTCTGTCCCTGAATTGGTTATGTTATTTTTCTCTTCATTTTGATTGGCTGTTGTAGATGGAACTTCACAGTGAAGAGGGCCTGGTGGTGTTGTATGTTCCTCAAAAAGAAGATTTCAATAGAATCCTAGCCGTAAGTATAAAGAGACTTCTGTTTTATGCTCTCATCTTTCTGCTGTCACTAATTAAGCAGAGTGTTATATGTTCGAGATCCTAAAACAACATGAGTAAAGTATGATTTACCATTGATTATTCCCATCTTCCAGTGATTGTACCTGACATCACAAAAATCACGTAAAAATATGACATCATATTCACTGGAAGGTGGAACTAAACAACAGTAAATCATACTTTTACCCAAGTCGATTTAGTGCCTCGAAACTGACATGTTAGATTAAATTCCAGCCTGTGTTGTTACTCTTCATTATATATAACTGATAAACTTATGTAGCGAGATTGGACTGGGTCGATCATCGATGACCAGGTAGCTCAGTCGGTTGAGCACTTGGCTAGTGTTCGGAGGGTCCCGGGTTCGAATCCCAGTCTGGCCGCTACATTTTCTCCTCTCCTGTTACACTTATAATCTTTGTAAGTTGCCTAACTCAAGAATTTTTTTACGTTATATCAATACCAGTCAACAGTGATTATTTTGTGTCCATGCTATGCTATTGTTTGTTCTTTCAGGCCAATAACTTTACTTTTGATGGGAAAGAACCAACGCTGAATGCTGCAAACTTAGTCTGGGATTTAAGGGATGTGAGTAAAACATGTTGTTCTGCAGAAATCAAATAAATATGCTAGTTTTAGTGAGTTCATATTTTATCGGATTATCAACATAAAACAATAAATACTGGTAACCACCGTACAAAAAACAATAAAAAGAAATCGGTATTAGGGTTATCAGTGAAAATTTATAGAACTACATTATCCTGAAAATCTGTTTATATACAATACTGTAGTAACCAGTATTTGAAATTTTAGAAATACTGACTGAAAAAAATTGTGACTCTGATGAAAACTTGGTAACACCATTGTCATGTCCAAACCATGGAGGTGTTGACAGGGAAATGACGAGAGGAAAAGTTAAACTTGTAACTGATATTATGTGATGATTAAATTTTTGTGCTTCAGTTCCGGAGGAATGAAGATGTTTCTGCGAGTCGCTTTGAAGACAATGAGGAATTGAGGTATTCTCTGCGATCCATTGACAGATTCGCTCCGTGGGTCAGACACATCTATATCATTACTAATGGTCAAATCCCCTACTGGCTGAACATGGAACATCCCAGGATCACCGTGGTTACACATGATGTAAGCATGAATCATTACCCATATATATATCCTTAACAATAAATCCATGGATCGCCATGGTTACCCATTATATATATATATTCCCTTAACAATAAGTCCATGGATCACCATGGTTACTCATACAATGTCATATCTACATCAGTTGGTAAAATTTGAAACAGTTTATCATAAAATTTGAAATGATTTATCATGGAATATTCCAGGATCACCATGATTTTGATCAGCCATACAGAATCATCTTTGAGTTGAATTTTCATTTACCAGGTTGATAAAAAACCATGTAAACCTCACCAAAGGTCCATAATTGTTTTCTATATATGTTTTATAGCTATGTCTCCTTACAATGTTTTGTTTTGGTTTATTCAGGAACTTTTCCCCAACAAAACTCACCTGCCGACCTTCAGCTCGCCAGCCATTGAGGCCCATGTCCACCGCATCCCTGGACTGTCCAAACGCTTCATCTACCTTAATGACGACGTCATGTTTGGTAAAGATGTTTGGCCGGATGACTTCTATACGTTCAGTGGAGGTCAAAAGGTCAGTAGAGAATTTTGTATGATAAATTGGTCACATTAATTAGAGGAATATTTTCCTTTTCCAATCACTAAATAAATGGATACAGTTTAACATGAAATGTTTGTTGTGTAGAGGGTTAAGTTGTTTTTGTGGTTGTAAGTTGCTAAAAATCTAGCGAAGGCTGTAATTTTGTCAAGACATCCTTGAATCCTGACATCAAGACATGAATTCACATTGAAATTCCAGGCAATTAAAATTGCTTCAGATTATATATTAAAACTAGTGACATATACAAAAATATTACATGGGTGATAACAAATGTCTGTATTGTAGGTGTATTTGACTTGGCCAGTGCCTAACTGCCAAGATGGCTGCCCGACTACCTGGATCAAAGATGGCTACTGTGACAAGGCTTGCAACAATTCGGATTGTGAATGGGACGGTGGAGACTGCACAGGTAACTATGGAAACAAACAACCATTTTTTATTTTATAAACACCAACAACTCTAAGAAGTTAATAAATTAGTCCACTTTTCATTGTGGTCAATTAGGAGTCTTGTCAAAAAAAAAAAAAAAATCAGTTAAATATCTTCTACACATCTATAGTAAGTGGCCTAAGGTTCAAGTGTAACACATTACCAGAGATTCTGCTTGAATATTGACATAGAATGCTGTCATCTTCAATTAAATCTATTTTTTTTTTATAGATTTTTATTACATCTTTGTAGGTGACCATGTGAATAGGCTGCCCATTGGCAGTTCCTTTATGTATGGCAGGGAGATACAGGGGCTGGTAAGTAGACTGGAGGGAGGGGCCTGGCAGGGATATACAGGGGCTGGTAAGTAGACTGTGAAGGGTGTGTCAGGAAAGGAAGGGTGTGTTGCTAAGGGAGTTGTGTGTCAGGAAGGGAGGGGTGTGTCAGGAAGGGAGGGGTGTGTCAGGAAGGGAGGGGTATGTCAGGAAGGGAGGGGTGTGTCAGGAAGGGAGGGGTGTGTCAGGAAGGGAGGGGTGTGTCAGGAAGGGAGGGGTATGTCAGGAAGGATGGATGTGTCAGGAAGGGAGGGGTGTGTCAGGACGGAAGGGGTGTGGTAAGTAGAGGAGGAGATGTGTCAGGGAAGGGAGGGGTGTAAGTCAGGAAGGATGGATGTGTCAGGAAGGGAGGGGTGTGTCAGGAAGGAGGGGTGTGTCAGAAGGAGGGATGTGTGTCGGGAAGGAGGGATGTGTCAGGAATGGGTGTCTTTACGTGGATTGATTTATACTGAATAAGTGACTTATATAAAAGTTCTTTGTATTAAAATAATATCTCGGATATAATTGTTTAATATAGCATATTTGTTTCATCTTTTCTCCAGACTACTGCTACCAAGGTTGTCCGAACTCCTGGTTAGCTGATCGTTACTGTGATACGGCAAGTATATTAAACTAAAAAAATTTTCGTGATGAGTTAATTTGCGTTTTCAAACCAAACAATTTTTTTTGTTTGCAGTGATTTAGTTTTACAATTTAGAATCATGAATTTCTACTTTATCTATACCTTACATTTTTTGTGGTTATTTGTTTATGTGATTTTTACTTGCCTGTACAATTAAATGACACACGAAAAATTAATCAGTTTACAATATTCAACTGTAAACTCTATAATGACTGTGTGTGGCCTTATTACAAAATGTTATGAAGTTGTTTTCGGCTTTCTTTACTTTTTTGTCCATCACTGTCCTTCTTGGTTCTTTCTTATTATTAAACAATCTTTCCTATTGCAGACCTGTAATAAGTTAGAGTGCGGATTCGACACTGGGGATTGTGGGATAGATCACTATGATCAGCTGTACCGTGTCGATCTCCAGTCATCTGTGACCCACTACACCATTCCTAAAGGTTAGAGTTTACTTCAGGTTAAAGATCAAGGTTCAAACAGATTACGAAAAAGGAACTTACACAGTTTAATTTTTATTCGTACATTTATCATATTAAATATCTCACAAAAGCATTATTTAAAAAAAATATTAGTTCTGGAATGGAATACTAAAATAAGATATACAAAGGGTTTGCACAAATGTTTTCTTAAAATGCTTATTCAATGTATATATGGTGAGTAAACGGTAACAGAGAAGCTATATTTGTTCTAAACCCTTTGTGTGTGGGGTGGGGATGGAGGAGGGAGAGTTTGCTTATTGGTTAAAATAAAGGGCAATGAACTAAGGAAAATTGTTGGCATGTGTATTTTCATTATTTTAGGTGAAACTATCATCTACTTCAATTTGACATCACTGGTTGGTTTGAAGGGAACAATAAATCACGCCAGTTACAACCAATCAAACGTCGTGAGGACAGCTGCAGTGGGCAACAAGTTTAGGATCATGACCCTGCTGTTACATCCTAAGCATAATGAAACCATGGTGACCTTCACCTTGAAAGGTCACAAAGGCAACAGCAATGATACAGTGGAGGTAAGTAATTATATAACCATAATATTTTCATCATACACTTAAAATGAAATAGAACTCTCATTTTCAAACTTATGTTAAAATGACACCTTGTTCCAATAATGAACAGGGGTGCTACTGACGAAGGAGGGAACTTCCAAGACACGACATTAAATTCAAAAAATAAAATAAATTTGAAGTATCTCTCTAATTTTAATGAAACTATGGGGCAGCAGTGGCTGAGTGGCTAAGATGTCTCGACATATTTCCACGGGCCCTCCACCGAGGGTCGTGAATTCGAATCCCATGTGGGGCAGTTGCCAGGTACTGACCGCGGGTCGGTGGTTTTTCTACGGGTACTCCGGCTTTCCTCCAGCAACAAACCTGGCACTTCCTTACATGACCCTGGCTGTTAATAGGACCTTAAACTAATTAACCCAAACTTAATGAAACTGAAATCTATATTAAAAATTGGAAATATAAGTCTTTTAAAATCTGGATTGGGCATCAAAATTAATATTTCTTAACATTTTATGGCGGTTGTTAAATGATTATTTTTCTAAAGGAAGGAGATACATTTTAAAGAGAGAAAAAAATCTTTTGTTTATTTTTTGTATCAAATGTTTATTTAATGCATGGGTATTTGTTGACTCTTTCAGCTTAATTTTAATGTAACGGTGGACACTCGCCCAGTGAAGAAGACAGAGGCCAACATCAATAAAACTCTTGAGATCGTTCAAGGAAACAAGACAGAAGGAAACATCACAGAGACTAAGAATATCATCAAGGAAATAAAGCCAGAAGACATTCCAAAGGACTTGTGGTAGGTACTTAAAGATGCTCCACCGCTGACAAATGGTATTTTTTCTCTATCAAAACCAGAACGATTTAGTAATTTTCTTCAGTTACATAAGTAACTTACTTTACACCATTACCACTGAAAAGTTTGAGCTTCCTATTGTACTTCAAGATAAAATTATTGAAAATAATTAATTGCGTCCCAAAAAAATTCTGTGGCATTATATGTCCTATATGGAATGAAGTACTGATTGTGCATGGACCAAAAGCAAAATAAATTATTTTATATTATTTTTTGTGTTAATTAGACATAAATATACATGATTAAACACCAATTATTATTCAAACCAAAAGTATTGTTTATGCTATGTCAACGATAAAGTATCTTTAAGGTTATTGTCCGTTATTCATTCCGTCACCCTTGATCACACATGGACTCTTCTGACTCAACTACTGGAAGGGTTCATTATCAAAAACAAGAGTGAAGGAGTTATACTTTTCAACAGTTTTAAAAGAAGTACATTCTCTACAATATGGTAGTCATGCAACAAAATTCACCATTGTTTTTAGCTTCGAAGCTGTGGTGAACAGAATATAATTAAAAGAAAGTCATATTTATAATCACTTTATCTACATCAATATTAATCAATTGATAGAGCTTGAAGTACTGGTTTAAGTTTCAATATGTTGGTGCCTACTTTATCATAAGCAATCCTCATTTACATAACTTTGTTATAATGGTGATTTAAAAATAAATATCAATAATGAAACGTCTGTTAATGAGGTAACACAAGGTTTTACTTTCATCAGCAATTTTTTTTTTTTTTTTGTGTGATTTAACACTTGATATTAATGGAGGTTCAGCTGGACTTGTAAAAATTAACCAATATACATATTGTATTATCATAGGCATCCCAAAGCAAAAACTTCAGAAAAGGAATGGCCAGATATCCCACCTCATGTGAATCTATCAGCCATAGACCTGCCCGAGTCTCTGGCAGTGGAACTGAACAACTCTAGACAACAGCTGACGGACGGTATGATTGATATTACATTACTATGGCTCACATCAAATGTTTTGTATGTAATTACATTTTTGTTTCCCCAGCACATAGTTGATTCTACTGAGCCCATTATTTGTTATATCCGTGCAACACCATTGTGACGTTAAAAGTAATACAGCGCCAATGAATAGTAATTTTTATCTACAGAGTATTAGATACCCTGTATTTACAGAGTATACAGAGTATTAATACAGGAGCAGAAAAATTACCAAAATTACCATATTTTTCTTTAGCAGTAAAAATTTCTAATTTTACACTGATACCACCATTGAAATGTCTGAGCTTTTTATTTTACTTAAGCACTAAAAATACCCAGTTTGCAAACTGTGTGAATCCGCGTAGCGGATTTTCACTTAAGTTTGCAAACAAAATTTATTTGTATTCTAAAAATCCAGCATAGGCCGCCATTTGGTCATGACGTCCTCGTAATCCTGACGTCACGCCATGTTTCCTGACATCATATCATTGTTTCTGTCTGACATCACAATGAATTTCCAGCCAATGAAAATCGCTCCAGGTCATATTACATACGCAAAAATATAACACAGGCGAAATCACTGGATATCAGGCGTATTATGTGATAGAATTAAAAGTAACACTAAAGTCAGAAAAGGTGTTCCCTTGGAGTGGCTTTTTAGGTCACCTGAGACGAAGTCTATTCTAATCGCGTTTTGTCCGCCGTAGTGGGTCATGCATCGTATGCGATAAACAATTTACTTTTTCGACTTCTTTTCCAAAACTACTGAACCAAATTTGTTGAAATTTTGCAGAAACCTTTCATAGCCAAAGGTCAACCAAAATTGTGAATTATATGGTCCTAGCCCCCCAGGGGCCTGATGGGTGGGGCCAAAAGGGGTCAAATAGGCTAAAACTTCAAAAATCTTCTTCTGAAATTCCAGAAATGGTAGAATCAAATACTCTTCATAGATCGAAAGGTCTTGAGGTCCTTTACAAAAAATGTGAATAATATGACCCTGGGGTCTCACGTTCCCCCCTAGGGAGGGGGTCAAGTTTACTATAGTTTATATAGGGAAAAGACATTTTTGAGCATTATTTGGTCATTTGTGATAGGAAATAAGTCAAATGTTGTCAGAATTATCATTATGTGATGGCCATTGAATCCTATTTAACAATTTTTCCACGACTGACCCCCAGGGGCCTGAGGGGTGGGGCCAAAAGGTGTCAAATAGGCTTAAACTTCAAAAATCTTCTTCTGAAATTCTAGAAATGGTAGAATCAAATACTCTTCATAGATTAAAAGGTCTTGAGGTCCTTTACAAAAATTGTGAATTATATGACCCTTGGGTCTCACGTTCCCCCCCCTGCGGAGGGGGTCAAGTTTACTATAGTTTATACAGGGAAAAGACATTTTTGAGCATTATTTGGTCATTTGTAATAGGAAAAAAGTCAAATGTTGTCAGAATTATCAGTATGAGAAGGCCATTGAATCCTATTAACAATTTTTTCACGACTAACCCCCAGGGGCCTGAGGGGTGGGGCCAAAAGGGGTCAAATAGGCTAAAACTTCAAAAATATCCTTCTGAATTTACAAATTTGATGGAACCAAATACTCTTCATAGATTGGAAGGTCTTTTTAATGCCCTTTACAAAAATTGTGAATTTCATGGCCCTGGCATCTCAGACTTTCCCCTGATTAGGGGTCAATTCTATTTTAATTGATATTGGAAAAAGACATTCATGAGCATTATTTGCTTAATTTTCAATAGGTCAAACTAGGTTAGAAATATTACCCTGTGATAGCATTTTAGCATCATATCCATATTGGTCCTGGCCAACCTCCAGGGGTAGATGGGCGGGGCCAAAAGGGGTCAAAATGACTAAAATAAGAAAAAAAAATCTTCTGAATTCACAGATTTGATGGAACCAGATACTTTTCAAAGATTGAAAAGTCAGTTATAAAATCACTGACTGGTTTCAAGGGCCTGATGGGCCAATATATAGTTTTTTTGTGTCTTTGTTTCATTCTGTATCCGAACTCAGGTAACCGCTAAGGTCCATGGTCCTGTTGTTAATCTTAACTTTTTTTTATTTTTCTCTTTCAGGTGAACTTACAGAAAAAGGGTTCATGATCCAACTACAAATAATCTGGCAAAAACTCCAAATTCTACAAAAACAAAATAACAATGGAAATGATGTTCAGCAACCTATTGTTCAAAAAAACAACAATGGACAAAGAAGATTGCTGAGTCTAATAGGATCATCAGTCGTCATGGAAACGAATCAAAATGGCTACCTGATGGAATTGAAGGATGAGGAGGCTGAAAAAGAACATCTCAGAAATGTTATCATCAATGACCGATTGTTTGTTTTGGATAGTAATCTACCTTGGGAAAAGGATGGTGTCTTTGACAAGATTCAAAAGGTGTGTTACCAATCTATTGACAAATTCTGTCTACTTACGAGTAACATTTCTGACACATATTGTATTTTAACCAGTGACAGTATAGTTAGGTATTTTTGGTTAGAAAATTTTTTGTATTTTCTCTTAAAATGAAAAAAAAGTTATATTGAATCTTAATTTCATTTCAATAAACATACTTATTATTATTTTACAGATGAAATTTTAAGGACATGGCAATATTCTATGAAATTGCAAAATATTATCTTATTCAAAATAATTGGCTAACTGCCATGGTATATGGTATTTCTTTAACAGGTATATTTAAGTTTTCTATTATACAATTATCAGGTATCTTAGTTTCCCTATTGCAATAATATAGCAATATCTCAAAATCAGTGATTTCAGCAGAAAATATTCAGTGTATGATACAGCCTATCATATAACACTTCAATAACCACTTAGATTAATAGAATACTGGTATTTTCTCTTTTTTTTTGAATTTAGGAGAAAGAAAAGTTACAGCGATTGCAGCAGTTCTCTATTCCTCGGAGAAGAGGACGCCATCTTTTGGACACCTTTGGCGATTCGCTACGTCATGTCAATAAATTATATAACAAGGCGTTTGGGTACAGCGCACGGAAAGTCCCAGGGCACATGCCTCACATGGTTGATAAGGATATCATGAACGACCTTCAGGACATGTAAGTTATCTGTACGTTATTATGTCTATAAGGTGAAAATAGCTCATATAGCACAGAGATATACTGTTAACTCCACAAATAACAGCTAGAAATTAAGACAACTAGAAGTTTAACTCGATTTGCGTTCTTCTGAGAGGAGAAGCCTTTTCGTACGATCTTTCTAGCGCATACTAGATGGAAGATCTCCAGACGCAGAAGATCTTCAAATCAAGTGGAGAAAAGTTATATGCTAGAAGTAGAAGATGGCAAATTGAGTGATCATAGTTATGTTATAGAATTAGGGTAAATTGAGTTAGTCTCAAAGATTACGTATCCCTGTTGACCGGTTTTTTTGACCCTTAACATAAATTAAAGCTACCACTCGTGTTGTTAAGGTTTCCTGAGGAGTGGGCCGTGACCTCGTCACACAAGATCCGTAGCTCTGACGACATGCAGTTTGCCTTTTCCTACTACTATTATCTGATGGGCGTCACAAAGAACGTCACCATCGGACAGGTGTTTGATGAGATGGACACAGACAAGTCAAGGTATGGTATGACACTCAGGTTTGATATCCCCAATTAACATGAAAATCCTTCATCATTGGTTTTCAATGGTATCCCAGGTTACTGCAACAAAAAGTATTGCATACTTCATTCCGAGCAACGAGGGTCAGGATGACCTATTGTCATCATGCACCGTCCGTCGTCGTGCGCCGTGCGTAAACTTTTTATTCAAACGACTTCTTCTCAATAACCGGAAGGCCCAGGGTACTCATATTTGGCCTGTAGGTTGCTGGGATTGAGGGCTACCAAGTTTGTTCAAATGAATGACCTTGACCTTCATTCAAGGTCACAGGGGTCAACAAGGCTAAAATCTTTAAACAACTTCTTCTCAAAAACCAGAAGGCCCAGGGTACTGATATTTGGCCTGTGGGATGCTGGGATGAAGGGCTACCAAGTTTGTTCAAATAAATGACCTTGACCTTCATTCAAGGTCTCGAGGGTCAAAAAGGCTTAAATCTTTAAACAACTTCTTCTCAAGAACCAGAAGGCCCAGGTACTGATATTTGGCCTGTAGGATGCTGGGATGAAGGGCTACCAAGTTTGTTCAAATAAATGACCTTGACCTTCATTCAAGGTCACAGGGGTCAAATAGGCTAAAATCCTTTAAACAACTTCTTGTGAATAACTAAGAGGCCTAGAGACCTGATATTAGGCCTGTGGCATGCTGGGATGAAGGGCTACCAAGTTTGTTCAAATAAATGACCTTGACCTTCATTCAAGGTCACGAGGGTCAAATAGGCTAAAATCTTTAAACGACTTCTTCTCAAGAACCAGAAGGCCCAGGGTACTGATATTGGGCCTGTGACATGCTTGGATGAAGGGCTACCAAGTTTGTTCAAATGAATGACCTTAACCTTCATTCAAGGTCACGGGGGTCAAAAAGGCTAAAATATTTAAACGACTTCTTCTCAAGAACCAGAAGGCCCAGGGTACTGATATTTGGCCGGTAGGATGCTGGGATGAAGGGCTCCAAGTTTGTTCAAATAAATGACCTTGACTTTCATTCAAGGTCACAGGGGTCAAATAGGCTAAAATCATTTAAACAAATTCTTGTGAATAACTAAGAGGCCTAGAGACCTGATATTAGGCTGTGGCATGCTAGGATAAAGGGCTACCAAGTTTGTTCAAATGAATGACCTTGATCTTCATTCAAGGTCACAGGGGTCAAATAGGCTAAAATCTTTAAATGACTTCTTCTTAAGAACCAGAAGGCCCAGGGTACTGATATTGGGCATGTAGCATGCTGGGATGAAGGGATACCAAGTTTGTTCAAATAAATGACCTTGACCTTCATTTAAGGTCACAGGGGTCAAATAGGCTAAAATCTTTAAATGACTTCTTTTCAAGAACTAGAAGGCCAAGGCTACTGATATTGGGCATGTAGCATGCTTGGATGAAGGGCTACCAAGTTTGTTCAAATGAATGACCTTGACCTTCAATCAAGGTCACAAGGGTCAAATAGGCTAAAATCTTTAAACGACTATGTTGTATTGTACTAATAGTCAGATGACCGTTAAGGCCCATGGGCCTCTTGTTTTTATGCTAGTATGTCTAATTAGATTTAGGACCTGCTTCAAAGATGACGTACAATTTATTCTGAGGTATCATAATGGGTTTATTTCAGGGTTCTGTCCGACAGAGAGATCCGTACATTTGCTACCAGACTATTTGAATTGCCCCTGAATTTACCTGTAAGTATTTACCCATACACTGTTCTATACAGTAATTAACTGATTTAGAAAGTTACCGATCACTTTTACAAATTCATAGGAACTCCTTTGAATCTTACCGTAAATGTTCATCTGTTTAGTTAAATATACAATTAATGACTCATAAAGAGGATCAATATTAAGTTTATTAACCACGATTAAGAATGTTACTGATAATTTTTACAAATTTATAGGAACTCCTTTGAATCTTCCCGTAAGTTCAATATACAGTTAATGACTCATAAAGAGGATCAATATTAAGTTTATTAACCAATCTCACCTCCATTGCATCTTGCTATAAATTTACTTTAACCTATTGTTTCAATAAATGGTTAACGACAGACAAAGTTCTTGTAATGTCTTACCCTCTCTAACTTTGCCTCTGAATTCTACATAGCCACTAATGCAGATCTTCTATTAATCACATGACTTGTCTTTTATGTCAAGACATAATGACATACAGCTATATTAACAATTGACTTAAATTAATTTCCATATCAATTAGCCATTCATGTTAAACCCTATCTATATATCTCGGTACTTAATCTAACTCACATTATACAGATGCTGGTGAAGATTGAAGACATGATGAGGAACTGCTCCAAACATTTACCAGCAGACGTGATACAGGAATATCCTCCGGTGGCCGAGGAGACGTACTACGAGGAAGGCATGGTAATATAGCCATTTTCAAATTCCGTACATTACAGAGTTATCTGTGCTTGGGGTTAGGAATTGATTGTGACATCATATGTTTCCAAGGATGATGTCATACCGATATTTAAAAAAAAAAAAAAAAGTCGTGAGTTGCACACACAAATTGATGGCGTCACAATTACTTACTCGAAAGGGAGATAACTCTGAAATATGCAAAGACAGACTATGCACTTTGTTCAGACGAAATGAAACATCAGTAACTGTTTAATAGTGCAACTTTGAAGATCAATTTTGAATTACAATACCTGAGCCATCTTTGAATTGTCTTGAAATTACAATATTTTTTTTTATTACTATTTCAGCCTCAAGTTACAAGAAACTTGTTCATACACTGTGGTCCGATGATTGAGCTGGTTCATCAAAACTTCAAACCAGTGAACAAGTACAGGTAAAGTAATATTTAACCCGTTATCATCACATGTTGTATCAGACATTGGTTGTAGAACAAAACAAGAATATACTGCTAGCAAAAAGGAAATGTGTGTTCATGCAATAAGATACCATTGACCTATAAAATGATGTCAAATTCGATTAAATATTGTTAAACATACTGTTTACAAACTCATTTTCTTGTGTAGTTAAATTTACACATACGTTATATAGATTTAAAAAAAGAAAGAAAAACCTTTCCTTTAATAATTTTAATTTCATTTCAGAATATTTTTTTATCGGATGTTAACGACAATCGGAATTGGGCAACAGGCAACATGCCTATACACGCCCTCTCCTTACATATTAACAGTACATACAAATCAATATATATATATGATAAATTTAAAGAAAAATCCTTCCGGACAAAATCTATAAGAAATAAAAACAATAGCGACTGACAAGTGAGTGCTTTCGCCCCTTTCAAGGGAGTCTGCTCCCTTGAATGGGGCGAAAGCGCTCACTAGTCAGTCGTTATTGTTTTTATTTCTATATACATAAATAATCTGAATTGTTATTTTTATCTTATGATGATGATATCCTAAAACATCAAGCTAGATATTGATAAACATCATATACAAAATATCTCCTAGTTCATATCATTAAAATTAGGAAAAAATGATTTTACAAGATATTCAACGATTTCAACGAAATCTATTCAACAAAATTCAGCGAAATCTATTGGTATAGGAATTCTAATAATTGAATTAATATTATCTCCCTTTAATTCAACACTAATTATACAGCATGTGACACATATTTTGGTTAAAGGGACATTCAATCTAAGACAACATTAAAATTTGTACATATATCGGGGAAAAAACCGGTTCTAATGGAATTAGATCATTTTACTGTGATATGCTCGAAAAGCCCATGGTGGTGAAATGTGTGTGAAACTTTTCAAAACTCGCTCGCTGTCCGCCATTACACATTGTGGTTGAACATCTTGTATGCCGAACCCTGTCACTTGCTCGTAGAGTAATGCAACTTTTGTCTAGGACCACTCAAATCGCTCTGACAGTAGTGGTTTACCTTATTAGATGAATTGTCTTGCCTAAGAATCATTTTATTACCTCCTCAGTGGTTATGTATTTCATTTGTTTAATGTGCGTGACTTTGGCTTGGGAATGGGTACAGAGTACATACTGTACCTGCTTAATCATATTGATCAACGATTTGTAGTTACAACGGTATCAATTAAAATACTTAAAAATAATGTGGAATTTGTCAATATATTGAGTTAAATGTTTCATAAGAAATGTAGAACAATACATTTATGCCATACTTTGCTTCTTGGTTATGTAAAAGAATTAGCCTGAGTGAATTGTCCCTTTAAAAATGTCATTCATGCGCTTTCTCCCCCCTGAGAATTTTGAAAAGTTGGTAAGTATAAAAGAGGTTTATATGTAAATCACAAAATTAAATCTATAACACAGATGTTTGACTTGAATATGTGAAAGTAAGTTTGTTCGCCGTAATGTGGTGTATGACATCCATGCAATTATGTTTTGCATCTATTCTACATTGTAATATTGGGGTCACTAAGCTTTGTCTGTTTTACAAATAATTAGCCTCTTGGCCATACTTAGGTACATAGAAACACAAGAAAAGCTAGGTGAAATCTATCTTGAACATTTTGATATAAACGTTCAAGATGGATTTCACCTAGTTTTTCTTGTGTTTCTATGTACCTGAGGATGGAAAAGAGGCCAAAATTTTGTGGAAGGGATATTTATAAAATTTAATATTTATATATATTCTCCCTCTGGAGAACTAGTATTTGAAAGTTTGTCTGTTTTCTTCTCCAGTTTTACCTTGATGGATGATACAGAAATCGCTTTTAAGATGATAAAAAGTAACATCTCCACTGTAGTTGGACAACTTGATGATATTCGTAAACACCCGAAGTAAGTATTATATTTCTGAATTGTTTCAAGAAGAAAAGAACATTTTTGCACATTAAGTTTATTGGACTTTGTTTACCTAAAAACCTAACCATTTTTGAAAGTATTATGTTGTTGATTTATATAGAATATTGATATTTGTGTCTTCATTTTAAATTGACTCAATCCCTCAATCCCTTGTCTACTTTCTAAGTCTAGAGTTTGATGAATTCTGTAATCAAACATCGGTTTCAGTGCTAAAATTCCTCCACCTATTTTACAATGAATACTAAATTAAAATCAATATTTGTAACAATAAATTTATTCCAATATATCATTTTTCAGAAAATTCATCTGTTTAAATGACAACATTGACCATAACAAAGAGGATGCTAAAACAGTGAGTAAATAACTGTCAGGATTAAATGTTTCCGATGGTAATCAATATGTAAAATACATAGGCCATATGTTCATAGAAATTTTAAAAATGCTCCACCGCTGACAAATGGTAATTTTTCTCTATCAAAAACATAAACAGACGATCTAGTATTTTTCTTCAGTTACAAAAGTTACTTACTTTACACTATTAATACCATTAAAAAGTTTGAGCTCCTAATTCTACTTCAAGTCAAAAATAAAAAAAAATAATTAATTACATCCCGAAAAAAAATCCATGGCACTATATCCTATATGGAATGAAATACTGATTGCACAAGCACCAATTGCAAAGGCAAAACAAATTATTTCATTATATTATTTTTTGTGTTAATTACACACATATATACACGATTAAACACCAATTATTGTTCAAATTATGAATATCATTTATGCTCTGTCGGCTGTGGAGCATCTTTAACTGATTGTATTATTTTGTGATGTCTGCACGGTAAAGTTTTTTTACCTGCATCAGTGATAATGTTTATTTATCATGATAACAAACCAACTATATAATTTACCAATTAAAACTGCAGTATAACACCACCATTTAATAATCAATATTCCAAATTAAATGCTATTAAAGATTTATATGCTCACCATATTATCATTGGTTTCTTGTTTTCAGGTTAAGGCGATTCTACAGGACTTTTACGAAGCTGTGTTCCCTATACCATCACAGTTTGAACTTCCACGTGAATACAGGAATCGGTTCCTACATACTGATGACCTTAGGGAATGGTGAGTTATAAATCTAATCACTTATTAATACTCCCGAAACGGTATGTTGGATTACAGGCTGATGGTTTATCCAAAACAACAATCGAACAACTACTCTTAAACTACTGAAGGAATTTCAGCAAAACTTTATTGTGTGGCAATGATCACTATACAGTGATTGGCATTAGAACTTGGGGCGAGGGGTACAAATTGGTCTCCTGGCGACAGGTCTAGTTAAAACTTAACTTTAAGGACATACAGTCAAACCTGCTCTAATGACCGCCTGTCTATAACGACCGTTTTTAGCTCACCTGGCCCGAAGGGCCGGTGAGCTTATGTCATGGCGCGGCGTCCGTCGTCCGTCGTCCGTCCGTCCGTCCGTCCGTCCGTCAACATTTCCTATAAATCGCTACTTGTCCTAGAGTTCTGCATGGATTGTAACCAAATTTGGCCACAAACATCCTTGGGGGAGGGGGAACAGAACTTGTATAAATTTTGGCTCTGACCCCCCCAGGGGCAGGAGGGGCGGGGCCCAATAGGGGAAATAGAGGTAAATCCTTTAAATCGCTACTTGTCCTAGAGTTTGGCATGGATTGTAACCAAAATCAGCCACAAACATCCTTGGGGGAAGGGGAACAGAACTTGTATAAATTTTGGCTCTGATCCCCCAGGGGCAGGAGGGGCGGGGCCCAATAGGGGAAATAGAGGTAAATCCTTTAAATCGCTACTAGTCATAGAGTTCTGCATGGATTGGAACCAAATTTGGCCACAAACATCCTTGGGGGAGGGGGAACAGAACTTGTATAAATTTTGGCTCTGACCCCCCAGGGGCAGGAGGGGCGGGGCCCAATAGGGGATATAGAGGTAAATCCTTTAAATTGCTACTAGTCCTAGAGTTTGGCATGGATTGTAACCAAAATCAGCCACAAACATCCTTGGGGGAAGGGGAACAGAACTTGTATAAATTTTGGCTCTGATCCCCCAGGGGCAGGAGGGGCGGGGCCCAATAGGGGAAATAGAGGTAAATCCTTTAAATCGCTACTAGTCATAGAGTCCTGCATGGATTGTAACCAAATTTGGCCACAAACATCCTAGGGGGAAGGGGAACAGAACTTGTATAAATTTTGGCTCTGCCCCCCGGGGGCAGGAGGGGCGGGGCCCAATAGGGGAAATAGAGGTAAATCCTTTAAATCGCTACTTGTCGTAGAGTTCTGAATGAAATGTAACCAAATTTGGCCACAAACATCCTTGGGGGAAGGGGAACAGAACTTGTATAAATTTTGGCTCTGATCCCCCAGGGGCAGGAGGGGCGGGGCCCAATAGGGGAAATAGAGGTAAATCCTTTAAATCGCTACTTGTCCTAGAGTTTGGCATGGAATGTAACCAAAATCAGCCACAAACATCCTTGGGGGAAGGGGAACAGTACTTGTATAAATTTTGGCTCTGATCCCCCAGGGGCAGGAGGGGCGGGGCCCAATAGGGGAAATAGAGGTAAATCCTTTAAATCGCTACTAGTCATAGAGTTGTGAATGGAATGTACCCAAATTTGGCCACAAACATCCTTGGGGGAAGGGGAACAGAACTTGTATAAATTTTGGCTCTGACCCCCCGGGGGCAGGAGGGGCGGGGCCCAATAGGGGAAATAGAGGTAAATCCTTTAAATCGCTACTTGTCGTAGAGTTCTGAATGAAATGTAACCAAATTTGGCCACAAACATCCTTGGGGGAAGGGGAACAGAACTTGTATAAATTTTGGCTCTGATCCCCCGGGGGCAGGAGGGGCGGGGCCCAATAGGGGAAATAGAGGTAAATCCTTTAAATCGCTACTTGTCCTAGAGTTTGGCATGGAATGTAACCAAAATCAGCCACAAACATCCTTGGGGGAAGGGGAACAGTACTTGTATAAATTTTGGCTCTGATCCCCCAGGGGCAGGAGGGGCGGGGCCCAATAGGGGAAATAGAGGTAAATCCTTTAAATCGCTACTAGTCATAGAGTTGTGAATGGAATGTACCCAAATTTGGCCACAAACATCCTTGGGGGAAGGGGAACAGAACTTGTATAAATTTTGGCTCTGGCCCCCCGGGGGCAGGAGGGGCGGGGCCCAATAGGGGAAATAGAGGTAAATCCTTTAAATCGCTACTTGTCGTAGAGTTCTGAATGAAATGTAACCAAATTTGGCCACAAACATCCTTGGGGGAAGGGGAACAGAACTTGTATAAATTTTGGCTCTGATCCCCCAGGGGCAGGAGGGGCGGGGCCCAATAGGGGAAATAGAGGTAAATCCTTTAAATCGCTACTTGTCCTAGAGTTTGGCATGGAATGTAACCAAAATCAGCCACAAACATCCTTGGGGGAAGGGGAACAGTACTTGTATAAATTTTGGCTCTGACCCCCCAGGGGCAGGAGGGGCGGGGCCCAATAGGGGAAATAGAGGTAAATCCTTTAAATCGCTACTAGTCATAGAGTTGTGAATGGAATGTACCCAAATTTGGCCACAAACATCCTTGGGGGAAGGGGAACAGAACTTGTATAAATTTTGGCTCTGGCCCCCCGGGGGCAGGAGGGGCGGGGCCCAATAGGGGAAATAGAGGTAAATCCTTTAAATCGCTACTTGTCCTAGAGTTTGGCATGGAATGTAACCAAAATCAGCCACAAACATCCTTGGGGGAAGGGGAACAGTACTTGTATAAATTTTGGCTCTGATCCCCCAGGGGCAGGAGGGGCGGGGCCCAATAGGGGAAATAGAGGTAAATCCTTTAAATCGCTACTAGTCATAGAGTTGTGAATGGAATGTACCCAAATATGGCCACAAACATCCTTGGGGGAAGGGGAACAGAACTTGTATAAATTTTGGCACTGACCCCCCGGGGGCAGGAGGGGCGGGGCCCAATAGGGGAAATAGAGGTAAATCCTTTAAATCGCTACTAGTCATAGAGTTCTGCAGGGATTGGAACCAAATTTGGCCACAAACATCCTTGGGGGAAGGGGAACAGAACTTGTATAAATTTTGGCTCTGGCCCCCCGGGGGCTGGAGGGGCGGAGCCTAATAGGGGAAATAGAGGTAAATCCTTTAAATCGCTACTAGTCACAGAGTTCCGCATGGAATGTAACCAAATTTGGCCAGAGATATCCTTGGGAGAATAAGAATTGAGTATGTATAAATTTTGGCTCTGATCCCCCAGGGGCAGGAGGGGCGGGGCCCAATAGGGGAAATAGAGGTAAATCCTTTAAATCGCTACTAGTCATAGAGTTGTGAATGGAATGTACCCAAATATGGCCACAAACATCCTTGGGGGAAGGGGAACAGAACTTGTATAAATTTTGGCACTGACCCCCCGGGGGCAGGAGGGGCGGGGCCCAATAGGGGAAATAGAGGTAAATCCTTTAAATCGCTACTAGTCATAGAGTTCTGCAGGGATTGGAACCAAATTTGGCCACAAACATCCTTGGGGGAAGGGGAACAGAACTTGTATAAATTTTGGCTCTGGCCCCCCGGGGGCTGGAGGGGCGGAGCCTAATAGGGGAAATAGAGGTAAATCCTTTAAATCGCTACTAGTCACAGAGTTCCGCATGGAATGTAACCAAATTTGGCCAGAGATATCCTTGGGAGAATAAGAATTGAGTATGTATAAATTTTGGCTCTGACCCCCCGGGGGCAGGAGGGGCGGGGCCCAATAGGGGAAATAGAGGTAAATCCTTTAAATCGCTACTAGTCATAGAGTTCTGCAGGGATTGGAACCAAATTTGGCCACAAACATCCTTGGGGGAAGGGGAACAGAACTTGTATAAATTTTGGCTCTGGCCCCCCGGGGGCAGGAGGGGCGGGGCCCAATAGGGGAAATAGAGGTAAATTCTTTAAATCGCCACTTGTCATAGAGTTCTATATGGATTGTAACCAAATTTGGCCACAAACATCCTTCGGAGAAGGGGAACAGAACTTGTATAAGTTTTGGCTCTGGCCCCCCAGGGGCAGGACGGGTGGGGCCCAATAGGGGAAATAGAGGTAAATCCTATAAATTGCTACTTGTCCTAGAGTTTTGCTTGGATTGTGACCAAATTTGGCCACAAATATCCTTGGAGGAAGGGGAACAGAACTTGTATAAATTTTGGCTCTGAACCCCTGGGGGCAGGAGGGGTGGGGCCTAATAGGGGATTTAGAGGTTAATATTAAAATTCCTTCAGAAAAGAAACAATGAACCTGTATTCAGAACATTACTTGGCATTACAAACCAGGTGAGCGATACAGGCCCTCTGGGCCTCTTGTTCTGTCTCCCGTTCAGTGGTCGTTATAGACAGGTTTGACTGTAGTTAGTCAGTCCAAAGTATATATTTTAAGACCAAGATGCCTCAGTCGTTATGAAATCATTATTATTATAAGTTTGACTAATTAGGCAAATCCAGGAAATAGTTCCAAGACGGACCTGACCAGGTGTTTTCATTTCATTCTTCCAAACTTCCAATCTTATAGTCCCAGAGTTGGTTTCAGTTCCTGTCAGAGTCATATGTTTAACTGGTCAAATTTGCTGCATCAGTAAACAGCTCTAAATGGTAAAATGTAAAGTGAACAACTAGTCGTTATATAAACTCACTGTGAGGTCACGATTATTAATTTTTCAGGAGGAAATACCGTGACTGGCTTAAGTTTTGGACCCACTTAGCCTTAGCTGTGTTGGTTATTTTTACTGTGGCTTCATTCTTTGCAGAAAAGGTTGGTTGACATTAAGTCTAAAAATACTCATTTATAAAGTATTCAAGTCAAGACTTTACAGCTCATCAAAAGAGACTATATCTATCATAATATTTAACTCTGTCACCCCTATGTAACTTTAGTAGACTCTACCATCCATTGATCTGGATGGGTCCATATGGACTACAGTGGTGAAAGGGTTAAATCAGAAATCGATGCTTAACTATCAACATCAATTATTTCAGAGAAATGTTTTCAAATTTTTGTTTTGTATTTATAAACTGCCACATCTGAAGCTCTCCTAAGAGTACTTGTATATATATATATGAATAATGATTTCTATTTATTTATTATAAGTAACTAGCACTGCATATAACATTTAAAAAAAACTTTTAATGGCTTTACTTCTAACATATGTGTCTGTATATTATAGTTTAAATCTTCTTTCACCTTAAAATTCAACTATTTTTATGAATATCCTAACATTGGAACTTGGTGGATTTTAGATTTATTTAGTTATTACAAACCAAGAATCGATTCTTTGTACAATATACAGCAGTCTTTCATTTCAGTTCCTTTCAATTAACTGACCTGAATATATTTGCCATTCATAGATTGAGGCAGCACAGAAACGATTGTTTGGTAGACGACGTCCAAAGTCAACCTTGTCAACGGCGGAGACGGAAACAAAGGAGACAACTAGTAGTTCACACTGCAGCGTGGAGACAGTTTGACGGTTACTGCTCTGGATAATCACACCCGATATTTTATTGACTCTACTGATAATCCTGTTGTTGATTATTATAGCTATGATGGTCGTCGAGTCTTACAAGTTTTAAAGTTGTATCCTCGGTTATTTATTCGGTATGTAGAAATGTATCTCGAAACAGTTGTGGCAAAATGGGGGTAGGTATAAATTCCATAGTTTTAAGATATACCGTTGGAAAAAAAATTCCAAAGGTTTTGATTAGTAATTTTGAAATAGAAATGTATCTCGAAACAGTTGTGGCAAAATGGCGGTATATAATAGATATAAAATCCATAGTTTTAAGATATACCGTTGGTAAAAAAAATTCCAAAGGTTTTGATAAGAAATTTTGAAATAGTTGCTTTATTTGAAATTAAAGAATACAAAGAATATTTTCCTAGTCTTTAAGAGTGGTTTGATTAAAGTACAAAGCATACATGGAAAGTTTTTAAATATTTTGCAGTTCTCCAGGGATTTCAGTCTCTCAGCGATCCACTGTATAGCTGATTTACACTTTTTTTATCATTATTTGATATTATAGATATTTGTGTACCTCTTATATATAGATTTATTATGGTTGTATTTTGGCACTTTTGAGATTTATGTTAAATAGGTGTTCTGTTGTTTTGTTATTCAGAAATGGTGGTAGAATTCAATCTTTTTATCTGTGAAAAAAAAAAATCAAACTTTCAGTGTTTTTCATATTAATGAAAGAAATTAAACTCAGAGTTGTTGTTAATTAGTTTATTATCTAACTTAATGTTATTCATAACAAAATGCTATTCAACCATACAGCCAAATTTTGTTATTTTGAGAAAATCCCTCCAGGTGTTCTAAAAAGACATTACATAACCCATCATCATTAACATTTTACTTTTAATATTCTGCCTAACATTTGTTTAGCAGTGACTGTATCATAGTTTAAGTTCTATGTGTCTGAGTTGGCGTTTGTCCGTAACTAACTGCAGAGTATGTCAGCAATTGTCTAGAGATCGTTTCTACAGCTAGACTAGACCATTATAATTGTATGTATATGTGTGTGATTATTCAGAGCTTACTTATCATCTTACCAGTTAAAGATGCTACACCGCTGACGGATGGTATTTTATCTCTATCAAAAACAGGAAATATTTTTCTTCAGTTACAAAAGCTTATTCTACACCATTGATATATTTGAGCTTTTTAATTTACAGTTTACTTCTATATGAAAATATTAGAAATGATTAATTACCCCAAAAAAACATCCATGGCATTATGACCTACCCAAGTACTGATTGCGCAGGTAACAAACATCTTCGCTAGCCAAGGCTTCTGATTACATTACACTCCACAAACTTGGATTGTAACGTAATCAGAGGCCTTGGCTAGCGAAGATGAGGTAAAAAACCAAAATGAATTATTTTAAATGTATTTTTGTTTTAATTAGACACCTATATACATGATTAAACATCAATTAATGTTAAAATGATGAGTATCGTTTATGATCTGTCGGCGGTGGAGCATCTTTAAATTTTGTGAAATGACATTTTTGTATTTAACTCCATAGACCATTGTGTTATGTTGATTGTTATATATAAAATTATGTATATTGTTTCATAATAATCATGCTTTCACCAAGAACAAGGAATTAGATCAAATGAAGGTCATCAGGCTGTCAGGATGACATATTGTTATCGCTCTTTGTTAAATGTGCCATTAATTGTCTTGTGAGAATTTTCTCACATTTCTAACATCAGCTTGTGAGAATGAGATCTAATTTGTGAGAATGAGGACTAGCTTGTGAGATTGAGGTCTAACTTGGCCTAAATCCTGTAAATAGTCCCGAGCTAATGTTGCTATATTTTCGATATGTATGAAATCCAAGATGGCTACCAAAGCTATCAATTTGAAAAAGTGACAATGTCCAACATTTTGCCTATTTCAACCATGTCACTGAGTTGAAAATTGGTCATTATTTTGAGGAAAAGGGGGCCGACAGATTATTTTGTACTTTAAAAGTCCAATTATGGCTGTAATTGTGTCATAATTATGCAATGAAGGATTTCTTGATTAAGTTAAAACTTCCCTAATATATAAATGAAATCCATGTTGATTTTGGGAAATACCCCTTACAACCCTACACAATATGAATGATATGATATTATTTTAACACAAGTTTGTAACATATTGGGGATTTATGTAGATAATCTCTGGGTTTGTGGGACTTTTGTTAATACATTGTAGATGTGTAATTGCTGATGGTGGATATGATTGGCTATAAGTGTGTTAATAGTTAATTATCACAGATATGTATTTTAATGCATGATTTCAATGCAAATTTTATTACTTGAAATACTTGTTAGAGAATACAATGTACTAGCAAAAAAGTGCTACTATACAAGAAGACACAACACAAATATACTACAGTCTTCCAAAACATGCACCTCGTACTACATACATGGGAGGACGTCCTTAGATGATCCTGGCTGTTAATAGGACATTTATTAATCAAACAAACAAACAAAACTAGCAAAAAATTAATTAATTACCGTATTTGACCCAATAAGCGCCCAGGGCGTTTAAAAAATGATAAGGTGCTAATAAGACAAAGTTATTGCGAACCTTTACAATTTTGTGTAGTTTTTATCTTTATTTGTGCCTGGGCAATTGAAATCGAGACTTCAAAATGGGGGAAGGGCACTCATAAGGACATGGGCGCTTATTGGGTCGAATACGGTAATTAATTAAGTCTGATTCATTGACAAGTGCCCCTTTCTTCATAGATAATCCTTGGATACTTAGTATATATGTTATATGTACTTAGGAATGGAATGTCCTCATCTAATAGGGTCTGTAATAATTTACTTAATGATCAATGTAGAATTGAAAAGATTAATTAAATTTCCATTATTTTACATGAGAGATTGGTCTATTTTGCTGGTGCAGCGTTATAATAATATATGTATGTACATTGTAGCACATAATACTCATTTTAAAAATTAATACAATGTACATTGTAATTTCTCTAATTACTGTCATATTTTAATATTAGTTTTAAAGGGTCACACCAGTGGATATTTGATATCATTATATGACTGGTGCTTTTGCTGTAGTTTGATTGGCCAATACTTTTCTCAGAAGTATTCATCAACTGCGATATCAGCCCCGAAATTGGCGGCAAAAAACACAAAAATAATATTATCCGGCCTCGGGATATATCACTTACTCGGGTTGATAACTCACCGTATCCACCTAAAAATAGGTCGATATTTGATAGTATTGACCTAGGAGATAACATGCATAGGGACAAGTTAGTAGTTATGTTTCTGTCAAACAAAGCAGAAAACTTAACCTCAGATCGCTTTCTACTGACTGTTAGTAATAAGTGATCTGTCAGGTCTCACTCAAATAACAAATTTTAATGGAGGTATTTAAAATATGTCAAGACCCTGTGTTGTTGTCCATTACTTGTCATAATAGGGACCTGGCACGAATTTCTATATATAGTATACTATCATATATATACTGAGTATAATATACTGTTGGTTAGAAATTCGTGCCAGGTCCCTATGCTTGTCATCAGGAATACATTAACCAATTGATTTTTTCACAGAATTAAATTTTCCATATTTTACAGGTTGTTGAATAAGATTAATTACTTGGAAAATATTTCAAGCACAGGCACAGTAGAATTCTATAGGATTAGAATCTAATCTATATGAATAGTATATGATTCTTAATCACAAAAATAATTTGACATGAAACAGGAAATACGCAAAATTAAGTCTTCACGGAATGGCTTGGTTTACAATAAAATGATAATGTATTTACGAAGATGTACATATTGAAGATGTTTTATTTATAATTATGTATAAGCAATTCACTGCTGTTGTATATATATTAAATCTTATCTGAATATAATTAGAATATTTTTGCATATCATATGATGTTGAGGGTATTTAAATACATTATGTAAAGTGTATAATTGTGTGATATTTTGTAGTATATATGTTGATGGATATAAGTAAGAAGCCTACCTAGTGTCTGAAGTTAGCCGATTGGTGAAGTTAGCGAACAAATAGGAAAAATGTCATTTAATTGTTGTTGAGGGTTTGAATGTGATGTTGTGTACATGGACACAGCTCTACATCCTCGATACTCCAGGGGTTACTATAACTGACATTATATTCGCCCCTGGATTATCTCGTAATTAAATAGGAGGCAACAGAACAGAACAGGTAATTTAGTCATTTGATGTACATCAAAAGAGCTGTAACGTTAACAGTTCACTGTTGTTGACTGTGTGGCTTTGATGTTGGGCGACGCTCTCTCTGTAGTCTTCAAAAGAAATAGTTGCAGGCCTGTGATTGGTTCAGAGTTTTTCTCCTGGGCTGCTTTCAGTTTTACTATGAGATGGTCAAAGGGTGGATATAACATCAGTTATAGTAACCCCTGGAATATAGAGGATGCTGTATATACTATGAAAGACTTGGAGCAAACTGTGAACATGTATATGGACTAAATGTGATAGAATGTGAAGATTATAGATACATGTAGATCACCAATATAGTGTGATGTAAAGATTGGAATATTATTTTTATTTTTGCTTTATATCAACATTATAACGATGTCAATATCTGCCACGCATTTGTTTTATTAAATCACTCTGATAATAAAATTTGATCTTGATAAAGATTTTTTTCAGCACCACTTGACTGTGTGTTCCATATGTCTTACTCCGCTGTGAAACTGTCTTGTTTATGAAATAGATTTAAATTGTCAAATTCCACTTAAAAGTTATCGACACCCTAGTCAAAGTGCATACTTCCTATCAGATAGTGGTTGTTTTAATTCCTGAAATTAGCACCTAATGTAAATACCTGTTTTTAACAACTTGCTAGTGTTAGTGGTCTTGATATTTCTTTGTTTAGGAAACAAATCTACGCCAATTTTTTATTCTGCAATATGTTATAAAAGTGCTTATATATATCTAAAGATTGCAAAGAGATTGTAAATTTGATTAGGTAAGTTTTGTGGGCGTTTAGAATTAGCAAAGATTAAATCACAGTCAAGTACTTTAAAGGACCAACGTCGTAGAATTCTATTTGTGAAATCAGATAAACGTTATAAAATGGGGCATGGAACCATGAAATTAAATCGCTGTGAATTAATTAAATTTAATTTGAATACAAAGTTTTACAAATAAATTGATGGAACATATTGGCACTATTTACTTGTAATGTAAGTGTGATTTTATGCAGAACGATACATGACATTTTGATTTTGTCCAAATCTGTCAGAAATCCACAAGAAACTTGCTGTACTTAAGTATGATTTAACAGAGAAATCCTTATGTAGTTTATTTATACCTCAACTTTATTATGTTCACTTGAAAAATTATGGTCTGGACTTTATCATTCTTCTTGCTAATAAAGGCCTAATAATTCATAGATTTCTAATAAAATTTTGTGTACAATTTGTTCATTGTCATTGCATTTCCATACAACTGTGTAACCAAAGTGTGAAGGTTTAGATTTTATTAGTAGCAATGAAAATAATTCATGAATTATTTGGTTTTCATTATTTATTTTTTTCCTTCGTATTTGTAAGTTTAAGTCACTTGCATTGTTTTCTTTTATCATTTTATTAATGCTCTTGGTTTAGAATTTAGTGTTTGGAGGCATCTTTTTTCATAACATACTTATCTTTTGTCTCTTGAGAGCAAAGATATCAACAATTTATTTATTTCCGAGGTTGTTTAGTTACTTTACAACCAGTGCTTTTGTAAAACATTCCAATAAAAATTTTAATGATTCCATTTGTCAATACTGTGTTGTGTTATTTCATCAAACCAACTATCATACGAACATACAGAACATCACGGAGTACTACACAAGCAATGACAGCCATTAGATCAAAAAGGAAACTATGGAACAAAAATCCGTCACCGTAAGAACAATACGAACTTTGAAAACTATCAAAGATCAAACATACATCAAGCGTAGAAGTTAGGAAAGCAAAGAAAGTGTTTGAGTAGGAGCTAGCTGGAAATATCAAACAAAATCCTGAGGCATTCTGGGCATGGCACCATAAAATTATTCTCGGACAGATCTTTTACTCAAGTGTATGATTTTACATAGACTTGAGTAAAAAATCTGCCTGAGAAAGTTTTATGGTGCCGTGCCCTGGAACTATGTAAAATCTAAAACGAAGCTAAAAGACAAGATCTGGAACCTATCAACACCAACAGAAGAATCCATAACTAACAATCAAGAAAAATCAGAAGAACTAAATAGATTTTTCACAAGTGTTTTCACTAAAGAAAACCTTTCATTCATCCCTGAAGTTCAAACTAAGGAAATTGATAATAACCTCTCTACCCTGAACATCACAGAAGAACTAGTCAAAAAACTTCTGAAAAATGTCAATCCAACGAAAACACAGGGACCTGACAACATCCATCCAAGACTATTAAAAAAACGGCTGACACTTTATCCAAGCCACTGGCAATTATATTCAAAAATCCATCGATGATGCTAAAGTATCTTAAGTTTGGAAAGAGGCTAACGTCACTGCCATCCACAAGAAAGAACCAAACAAAAAATCGAGCAGAAAATTACCGTCCCATTAGCCTCGCTTCAGTAACATCAAAAATCATGGAAAAACTTATGAGAGATGCTATCGAAAACCACATGGAAACTAACAATCTCTTTAGCAAATACCAACATGGCTTCCGAAAAGGACATTCATGTGCAACCCAACTAATAGAAATGGTAGATAAATGGACTTAGATTTCCAAAAAGCTTTCGATATTGTACCTCATCAGTGACTACTCAAAAAATTATCAGGATACGGAATCACAGGAAATCTATTAAAATGGATTCAAGAATTTCTAACCGACAGAAAACAATGCGTGGTATTAAATGGTGAAAATTCCGACTAGTATGGTGGCATATTTCTGCCATCGAGTTGCCGACTTACGACTTAATGATGTCGACATAATTAAGGCATTATGTCGACATCATATAGGAAGATGTCGACATAAACAGAAGAATATGTCGACTTACCACATGTACCTGCCCACATAATGATTCCAAGATAATTATGTAGAAAGTCGGTAACTCGGCGATTAATCGTGTTTATGCTCGGGTGTGACACCGACTTGTCAGTTATTGATGTCGACATCTAAACTAAAAGATGTCGACATCTGGTCTTGAAAGTGGAAATCAAAGGCCAGCCTTTCATAAAGCACTGTGTATATGCACCAAGGTACCATACAGCAGAGATCGACGTTGATTTTGTTAATTCAGGTTTTTATTTATTTGATTTCAAAATTTAAAATTTTGATCCTGAACATCCCGACCATGCAGCTGTAGCCTACGTGTACGTAGCTGTTAGTCGACCGAGCTGAGGTAGTTAGAGTGCAAAAGGACTCTGTTTTGTACAACGAATTTTCATCCTCTTGGCCATAATCATTTATTAATATATATAACCGTGGGTTGAAAATTTGTTTAAAAGCTGTGTGTGTGTTTTGTTGATTGGCATTCGTATCGAGTCCATGTAGTACATACCGTACTATACTATATAAAAATAATGAATGAAAATTTTAAAAAAAATGCAAAACAATGATTTTTTCAAGTTTTATTTTCTTGCGAATCACGAAAAATACCAGTTACGTAATTTAAAAGCCATAAAGGTCACAGTACAGGTACACAATACACATTGGGAAACCAGCTTTACTTGTTAGCTTGCTCTGTCCATATATATCATACATAAATATTTACATCCCTCGATACACTTACAGACACGATGTACATAAAGGCACAACGAATTTTTGTTGCGGTCTTAATGGCCAGATTCAACCTTTGGGCTAAAAATCCTCCCGGGACGCGGTTTTAAACTCCAAACTCGGGATACATCTGCCTCTATTTTTTGTAGTAAAAACACGCGTTCTTTGTTGTCAAACGTAGTAAAAAAAAAGTCACGTGCTTATACTTCATTCATGCCATTGGCCGGAGTATACAATTGTATTATGGGTAACTAGTGATCACGTGATTGTGTGTTTACTTCCAAATATGGTGATAGTTTGCTTGCCATTTCTTCGGAAAAAGTGATCTATTTGAAAATATTTGAACTCCAAAATGTTATTAATATCGCATGCATATCATTTTGACTTGCACATATGTACTGTTTTACTATAAATAATGAACTGAAATGAGTTATAAAACTGCTATTTCCACGTTTTGTAAATAAATGATATAATGCGAATTGACCAATTCAATAGGTCTAACCGTCTAATCTAGGATCAGCGAAGATCGGCTACTCCCGGCTAAATTCGTAGAATTATAAATTTATATTGATATATATAATTACCTGCTTTAGGTTTCAGAACAGATACATATAACACAGAAGAAAAAAGGCCAAATTATATATGCTTGTACTAAATACCAGGTAAGAGAAATCACTCTATTTGAAAGTAAACACACACTCATGTGATCACTAGTTACCCATAATACAATTCCATATTTATTTCGGCCAATGGCATGAATGAGGTATAAGCACGTGACTTGTTTTACTACGTTTGACTACAAAGAACGCGTGTTTTGTATCATTATTGGGAAAATCCCCCGAGGATCGTGGTTTCATTTCCACCATTTGAAATTGCTAAGCAATACTATCATATAATTGTTTATTTTCAATATTCTTTACAAACAAATAGTTATAAGCTTCCGTGTAGCACACTTAGCTTTTTGGGAATCTAATACATGTGTACACATACTAAGGACAATGATGTGCATGCACGCGCCTGGTAAATTTAGAACGAATATACGTACCCGGCCTACTATACCTTTCGGCCAGCGACACCATTTTCTGTCAAAAAGTCTTTTGAGCTACAATATTGCAGCTAGGTAAATTGGGACCTAGGACCTAACTCATTATGCTTCGGTAGGTTCCGTACGAAAATGTATCATTTTGTTTGTCAGAAATACTCTTCATAGACTGAAAGGTCTCAAGGCCCTCTACCAATATTGTGAATTTTATGGCCCTGGGGTCTCAGAATTTTCCCCAGGGGATAGGGTCTTTACCATAGTTTATATAGGGAAACACATTTATGAATATTATTTGCTCAATTTTCATATGAAATGTAACAGATGAAATGGAATCAAATACTCTTCATAGATAAAAAGGTTAAATTGATATCATCACTGACTGATTTCATGGGCCTGATAAGCCAATATATGTTGCTTATATACGGTGTATGTCTTTGTTTCACTCTGTATCCGAACTCAGGTGACCAATCAGAAAAGACAAAACATGTCTGACAGGTGGCGATTACTGCTATTTAAAAAATAGACTTCATTTTTAGTTTTCCCATGTTATAAAACATTTCCAAGAGGAAAGAAAAAGGTAAAGAATTACAGAAATAGAGAAAAGATACATCTTTTATTGGCATGATTTACATCATTCAGTAGTGGATACCAAGTTAATTAAACTTTAATGTGCAACTGCAGGGGCGTTGGAAGAAAAGGATTCTCCTGTATTTTTGCAGCTTTGCGGCACATTTCCTAAAACGTTCAAGCACGTGATGTTCAAACCTTTTATAATAAAAATTCAATACACATAAACAAGACTAAAAATGTCCATCAAGGGATTCTACTATTTCAAAAATGTTTCTTAAAATATTAATTTGTTTATATGTCTAAGCAAGACAATTAAATCAATTCATCATTTTTTTAGTTAAACAACAATGTGCTGATGGTGTGAAGCCGGTATGTTCAGATCGAGCAGAGTTGCATAATGATAGGACGACATTCACAATTGTTATTTCTAAATGCAGGTAACTTTAAGTCGCTTTAAAATCCTCAAAATACATCGTAAAACTCATCTTGGCCATTCTAAATCGTAATATTTTTCACGGGGAGACCTCCGGAGCCCCAAAACACCAAAATCTCGCGCATTCGGCGCTCGCAAAATCATCAAAATCGTATTTTTTTTGTTTGTTTCCGGGTGAGACTCCCGGACCACCCCAAACACCAAAATCTCGCGTATTCGGCGCTCGCAAAATCATTAAAATACATCGTAAAAATTACCTCAGCCATTCTAAATCGTAATTTTTTTTCGGGGGAGACTCCTAGACCCCCAAACACCAAAATCTCGACCCTTCGACGCTCGCACGCCATTTTGCTTATTCATTAATTTCCTGTTAGCGTCGCCACTGTCTATAGATGTGTATATGGTTGCGTGTTGAATTAATCTCCTCGTGTGGGAGTAAAGTCTTAAGTGGACCTATTGCAATTGTCTTTTGGCCGGTACGTATCATACAGTGTCTGTTGTAAACAATTTACAATCTTCTTAATAACCAAGAACCTCATACATGGACATGATGTTGGGCCATAGCATGCTGGGATGAAGGGATACAAAGTTTGTTCAAATCAATGATCTTGACCTATGTGCTAAGACACAGGGCTGAGACATATCTATTTGTTTGTTTAAAAGCAAAACATTATTTATAACTGTGCATATCGGAATTCAGGTGACTGTTAGATATATATATCCTTATTGCCTTCTGCTCATTTTCAACTCTCATCCATTTGTAAACATCTTCTCCACAACATGGTTTTTCTCACTTTACAACAAGTACAAAAACAGCACAAATAAAATTACAGTCATGAATATTTTGTGTTGATATTAATTTTTTTGCAAATTTTCAGCAAAACAAACATGTTTCAAATTAAATTAATACACATATTTGATTAATATATTTAATCTGCATTTATTTTTTTAATTAAAAAAAATGAAAAAAACAACTTCATATCATAGCAAAAGTACATAGGTTGTCATTTCAATCAAGGGAGATAATCCGTTTGGAAAGGAAAAGTTAAGATTATAATTCACTTTCCATGCATTATTCAACCAAAATTTAGACTGGTACATTTCCTGGTCAACATCAATTATAATTTCAACACAAATCTATTAGATGATGTTTCAAGTAATTATCAAGTATATACATGAACTTTGACATCTGGCACAATAAATAATCTTCAACTTTTATCAATGTTTCACAATCGAAGTCTACTCTAAGTAAGCTAACACAAACTCTGCCTTTGTGTGATATAATTCAAACAGGATTCAAAACACAATGGAACACACCACTGTTTACACTGGAAAGTGGTTTCCCTTCTAAGACGTCTTGGAGCAGGACGTCCCTAATGTTGTGCTCTATACAGCTCTATCTCACCAGGCCCACAGACAACACATCTCCTCCTGGCTGGTGATTTGGTTCCCGTTGGATAGAAGGTGTCCTAAGAAATGTCTCGTTGACAGGCGCTGAAGGTTGTCTCCCTTCTTCCTACCTTTAGATTTTGGTCCTATAACATCAGCCTCCATTAAAAGATGGCAGATAATTTCTATTCTGAAATTGTAAAATTAATAGATTATGAGAATGTTAACTTTCATGACTTCACACAAAAAGCTTTTGATGTAAATATTTTATTCTCCCATTTAAAGATGATCCACCGCTGACAAATGCTATTTTTTTTATCTATCATAAACAAAAGCTGACGATTTAGAATTTTTCTTCAGTTACAAAAGTTACTGACTTTACACCATCACCGCCATTGAAAAGTTTGAGCTTCTAATTTTCCTTATAGATAAAGATATTAAAATAATTAATTGCATCCCGAAAAAAATCCGTGGCACTATGTCCTATATGGAATGAAGTACTGATTGCACAGTAAATATTTTATTTTTTTGTGTGTTAATTAGACATATATACGATTAAACACCAATTATTGTTCAAATGATGTGTATCATTTATGTTCTATCGGCGGTGGAGCATCTTTAAAACATTCATATGTACTTGATCAAAGTTCCGGATTCTTGATTTTTTTTTTTTTTTTAATATTTAACAGTAAAATGCAACTTCAAAGCTCAAATTATTGAATCCTTAACAGTTAAGACAGATATATTTTCTTTTCCATACTACATATGCTTCATCAGCTGACGTTATGTGTTTTTACTTGTATTTCATCACCTTAATACCCTTAGAAGAACTGGGCGTTGACTCATTTCTTTGTAGAATATTTAGGAATTTAGGACTGCAATGCCAAGGACACGAAAAAAAATTCTTCCGTCATTTCAATGTCCAACTTAGGAAAAAGCAACAATGCTTTAAAGAATTTGAAATAAAATAAACTCATTTACTGACGTGCGCATCTCCTAGCATCGGTGATCCAGTATTTACAATGTAACCAAATCTTTTTCAACAGATTAAATTTTAATGGTTCTCATATTATTGATCTGTCAACAATGTGTTCTTGCCTGTCTACTGGTCCCATGCGCTTGTGTAGCTCAAAACACAGTCAGGCGGACAATTCTGTTGCCACCATGTTGATTCCATTACATCTGCTACATTTTTCTATGAAAATTGAGCAAATAGTGCTCGTAAATGTGTTTTCATATATAAACTATGGTAAATTTGAGGCCATGAAATTCACAATTTTGGTAAAGGGCTTTGAGAACTTTCAATTTATGAAGAGTAATTCTGACGAACAAAATGATATACTAATAACCAGTAGTATCTAGGCATGTTTCGTGCGGAACCTACCAAAGCATAATGAGTTAGGTCCTACATATATATATGTACATTGCAGGTCCCAATTTAGCACACAAGCCCGTGCATGCACATCATTTTCATTAGTATGTGTAAAAGTACAGGTATTAGATTCCCAAAAAGCTAAGTGGGCTACGCGGAAGCTTAACCATTTGTTTGGAAAGAATTTGGAAATTAAACTATGATATGATAGTATTGCTTAACAATTTCAAATGGCGGAAATTAAACCACGATCCGTGGGTGATTTCCCTAACACGCGTTCTTTGTAGTAAAACGTAGTAAAACTAGTCACGTGCTTATACCTCATTCATGCCATTGGCCGAAATAAATATGGAATTGTATTATGGGTAACTAGTGATCACATGAGTGTGTGTTTACTTTCAAATAGAGTGATTTCTCTGACCTGGTATTTAGTATATATAATTTGGCCTTTTGACGAAGATCTTATTTTCTCCGTGTTATTTGAATCTGTTCTGAAACCTAAAGCAGGTAATTATATAAATCAATGTAAATTTATAATTCTACGAATTTAGCCGGGAGTAGCCGATCTTCGCTGATCCTAGATTAGACGGTTAGACCTATTGAATCGGTCAATTCGCATTATATCATTTATTTACAAAACGTGGAAATAGCAGTTTTATAGCTCATTTCAGTTCATTATTTATAGTAAAACAGTACATATGTGCAAGTCAAAATGATATGCATGCGATATTAATAACATTTTGGAGTTCAAATATTTTCAAATAGATCACTTTTTCCGAAGAAATGGCAAGCAAACTATCACCATATTTGGAAGTAAACACACAATCACGTGATCACTAGTTACCCATAATACAATTGTATACTCCGGCCAATGGCATGAATGAAGTATAAGCACGTGACTTTTTTTTACTACGTTTGACAACAAAGAACGCGTGTTTTTACTACAAAAAATAGATGCAGATGTATCCCGAGTTTGGAGTTTAAAACCGCGTCCCGGGAGGATTTTTAGCCCAAAGGTTGAATCTGGCCATTAAGACCGTAACAAAAATTCGTTGTGCCTTTATATAAGTGTCTCGAGGGATGTAAATATATATGTATAAATATATATATGGACAGAGCAAGCTAACAAGTAAAGCTGGTTTCCCAATGTGTATTGTATACCTGTACTGTGACCTTTATGGCTTTTAAATTACGTAACTGGTATTTTTTGTGATTCACAAGAAAATAAAACATGAAAAAATCATTGTAATATAGTATAGTACGGTATATACCACATGGACTTGGTACGAATGTTAATCCACTAAACACATACACAGCTTTTAAACGAATTTTCAACCCACGGTTATATATATTAATAAATGAATATGTCCAAGAGGATGGAAATTCGTTGTACAAAACAGAGTCCTCTGCACTCAAACTACCTCAGCTCGGTCGACTAACAGCTACGTACACGTAGGCTACAGCTGCATGGTCGGGATGTTCAGGATCAAAATTTTAAATTTTGAAATCAAATAAATAAAAACCTGAATTAAACAAAATCAACGTCGATCTCTGCTGCTTGTATGGTACCTTGGTGCATATACACAGTGCTTTATGAAAGGCTGGCCTTTGATTTCCACTTTCAAGACCAGATGTCGACATCTTTTAGTTTAGATGTCGACATCAATAACTGACAAGTCGGTGTCACACCTGAGCATAAACACGAATAATCGCCGAGTTACCGACTTTCTACATAATTATCTTGGAATCATTATGTGGGCAGGTACATGTGGTAGGTCGACATATTCTTCTGTTTCTGTCGACATCTTCCGATATGATGTCGACATAATGCCTTAATTATGTCGACATCATTAAGTCGGAAGTCGGCAACTCGATGGCAGAAATATGCCACCATACAGCAGAGATCGACGTTGATTTTGTTAATTCAGGTTTTTATTTATTTGATTTCAAAATTAAAAATTGTGATCCTGCACATCCCGGTCATGCAGCTGTAGCCTGCGTGTACGTAGCTGTTAGTCCGAGCTTAGGAAGTTAGGAGTGCAAAAGGACTCTGCTTTGTACAACGAATTTCCATCCTCTTGGCCATAATCATTTATTTATATATATAACCGTGGGTTGAAAATTCGTTTAAAAGCTGTGTGTGTGTGTTTTGTGGATTAGCATTCGTACCAAGTCCATGTGGTACATACCGTACTATACTATATGAATGAATATGAATGAATGAAAAATGAAAAATGAAAAACAATGATTTTTTCATGTTTTATTTTCTTGCGAATCACGAAAAAATACCATTTATGTAATTTAAAAGCAATAAAGGTCACAGTTCAGGTACACAATACACATATTTACGCGGTTTTAGCTCCAAACTCGGGATATATCTGCATCTATTTTTTTTTGTAGTAAAAACGTAGTAAAAAATCACGTGCTTATACCTCATTCATACCATTGGCCGGAATATACAATTGTATTATGGGTAACTAGTGATCACGTGATTGTGTGTTTACTTCCAAATATGGCGATAGTTTGCTTGCCATTGCTTCGGAAAAATTGATTTATCTGAAAATATTTAGACTCCAAAATGTTATTAATATTGCATGCATATCATTTTGACTTGCACATGTGTACTGTTTTAGTATAAATAATGACCTGAAATGAGCTATAAAACTGTCATTTCCACGTTTTTTAAATAAATGATATAATCCGAATTGACTAATTCAATAGGTCTAACCGTTTAACCTAGGATCAGCGAAGATCGGCTACTCCCGGCTAAATTCGTAGAATTCTAAATTTATATTTATGTATATTATTACCTGCTTTAGGTTTCAGATACATGTATAACACAGAGAAAATCAGATATTCGTCAAAATGCCAAATTATATATACTAAATACCAGGTCAGAGAAATCACTATATTTGGAAGTAAACACACACTCATGTGATCACTAGTTACCCATAATACAATTCCATATTTATTTCGACCAATGGCATGAATGAAGTTATAAGCACGTGACTTGTTTTACTACGTTTGACTACAAACAACGCACCTTTTAATACAAAAAAATAGATGCAGACGTATACCGAGTTTGGAGTTTAAAAACGCGTCCCGGGAGGATTTTTAGACTAAAGGTTGAATCTGGCAATTAAGACCATAACAAAAATTCGTTGTGCTTTTATATAAGTGTATCGAGAGATGTAAATATTTATGCACATGTATATATATATACATACATATATGGACATATATGGACAGGGAAAGCTAACAAGCAAAGCTGGTTTCCCAATGTGTATTGTGTACCTGTACTGTGACCTTTATGGCTTTTAAATTACGTAACTGGTATTTTTCGTGATTCGCAAGAAAATAAAACTTGAAAAAATCATTGTTTTGCATTTTTTTTTTTAAATTTTCATTCATTCTTTTAATATAGTATAGTACGGTATGTACTACATGGACTTGGTACGAATACCAACCCACAAAACACACACACACAGCTTTTAAACGAATTTTCAACCCACGGTTATATATATTAATAAATGAATATGGCCAAGAGGATGGAAATTCGTTGTACAAAACAGAGTCCATTTGCACTCTAACTACCTCAGCTCGGTCTAACAGCTACGTACACGTAGGCTACAGCTGCATGGTCGGGATGTGCAGGATCAAAATTTTTAATTTTTAAATCAAATAATTAAAAACCTGAATTAACAAAATCAACGTCGATCTCTGCTGTATGGTAGCATGGTGCATATACACAGTGCTTTATGAAAGGCTGGCCTTTGATTTCCACTTTCAAGACCAGATGTCGACATCAATAACTGACAAGTCGGTGTCACACCCGAGCATAAACACGAATAATCGCCGAGTTCTAGACTTTCTACATAAATATCTTAGTAAAAAACTTGTGAAAGGAAGTTCCAAATAACCTGTAGTAAATTCCGTTACTACACTTTGGGTTGAAAAGGATAATCATGAAGCGATTCATGTCAAGTACATTAATGGCATGAAGGTATAGTCTATTTTTTAAGTTAAAAAAAACATTGTGTTTGCAAGAAATTTGCAGAAATAAAATTTTAATTCGTGGTCAACCCGTGACCAGATCTAATGACCTGTAGGCCTCTGGTTGGTTGGACTGACATGTATACATACAGCTGTACATGTACATCTTATTTGTTCAAGAACAATGATAACAAGAAAAAATAAAACTAAACTTGTTTACACATAAAAAGATGACAGTCACATACATGCGACAAATGACCATGCACCGACGATGATGACCATGTTGCAGCAAATTAAAATAAATCTATAGCAACGTTACAGCAATTAAAACTGTTTGTGGCAGACTTTTTTCAGCAAATTAAATGTTTTCTTTATGACAAAAATAATTTCCACGAAAACAATTCATTTAAGATACAAATTTATACACCTTGGTTTATTTTCCGTCTTATATGAAGAACGGACAGACTTTTATCAGCATCGCTTAATATCCGGGATCCCCGTTTTTGACCAATCAAAATCAAGTAAATATTTGGGATATCCCCACGGGTCAGCGGGAAGTGTTGACTGCATCGTGCATCTGAAATAGTCGGCTGTTTCATCCACCATCGTGATGTATAATTATGCTTGCATGTGAAACTCACTTCGAAACGTTTATGGAATATTGATTTTGATGCAGGATGGCTGACGGTAAGATTTTACCGCTTCGTTCGTAACCCGCCTCGTGCACATTATATTTAGACAACTCGGACCAAAATATTCCGTTATTAAATACGAGTCCGAGTTGTCTTCATTTTGATAGGCTATGCTCCCCCGCTTGATTGGCAAGTTTAAAGATTAGAGTTTATAATCCTTAGCAAGTAAATCCTGTCATAAACAGTTGATATGGTTATCAGATATTCATTATGTATCTCAGGTTCCAGTCAGACGTTACAGTACAAAATTTGTTAAAGATGCTCCACCGCCGACAGAGCACAAATGATATTCATCATTTGAACAGTGTGTTTAATCGTGTATACATAAGTCTAATTAACACAAAAAATAAAATAAAATAATTTCTTTTGCCTTTGGCTCATGCGCAATCAGTACTTTATTCCATATAGGATAATTTGTGCCACGGAATTTTTTCGGGATGCAATTATTTTTTTGTTTTTTAATATTTTTAGCTTGAAGTAAAATTAGAAGCTCAAATGGTGGTAATGATGTAGAGTAAGTAACTTTTGTAACTGAAGAAAAATATTAAATCGTCTGCTGCTTTTGAAATAGTGAAAAAAATACCATTTGTCAGCGGTGGAGCATCTTTAGTTGATTAAAATTTGTTGATTCAATATTGTTTGAGTGATGAATGAAACATATAGGATGTTTAACAAGTTTAATTTAAACTGACATATTAATACTATATACTGCTCCAAGAACTTCGCTCAGAGATTGAGGAGGTGCATGCTGAGGACAAAAACATCATATTTTTTTTACATAAATTTTATTATGCACTCAGAAACTCTCATTGACTGTAAAAAAAATTTTCAAGTACTAGAAGTTGATAATCATGATTTTGCTGGCATGATTATTTTTTCGGGATGGAAAGATCAACATTTTCACACAAATTACAGTTTATTATAAATTAAACGGATGCTGAAACACAATTGGAGAATGCATGCATATTTATTGACATATTTCAGATATAAAAAAAAAATCTGCCATATGATATTATAAAATTAAGAGGTATTTATAATGTTTCTATACTTTACAGTATCAGATTAAGACTATAAATTAAAAGAATTCAGGTTAATTAATCCACCTAAATGGTTGACTTTAACTTTTACTGATAATGATTCTTTGTTAAATGTTTCACCTATACATCATATATAATTATTTCATCTTTCAGATGTCGGCCATGTCGATTCTCCAGAGCGTACCAGGAATCCGTCCCCGCCTCCAGAACTACGCAATACAGACCTGTTGGAAGCGGACGCCATCAGTAACACCACATTCAGTAAACACTGGCTGTTCTCAACACTAATGAAGCTTATTGAGGTTAGCAGTCAATTCTTTTACAGTGGATTTCGGAATTCTATATAAATGGTATCAAATATCCACCTAATTCCCAATAAAGAATCCCTTATATCAAGTTTTTGCTTATTACATAGTTACCTCTCTTACGAGAAGTTGTGCAATTGTGACATTATTAGAGTGGTGTTTTTATAGGTGGGATCAAATATCTACCTCAATCCTAATGGCAAATAGTCTGTTACATTTAGTCTTTGCATATACAGAGTTAACTCCCTTGTGGGTAGGTTTGCATTGTGAAACTCTTGTAGTTCTCTCTGAAAAGAATTACAAGTATGTTACGCTTGCAAACACATGATGGCGTAATCAATACCTGTTTGCAAGCTGGGCAAATATTTAACTATGTATACTGTGATATGTAAGTACAGAATTGTTCCCAATTACATTAAACTCATAAATGATAATTGATGAATTCTCTTGAGGACCAGTTTTGGATATAGTGGATATGAGTGACAACAATATATAAAAACCTTTTCTGTTACTGACAGGAGGTGGAGAAAGATTCTGAAGAGGGGGAGGACGAACCAGAATTTGGACTCGACGTCGACGAGGAACTACAGAATGAACTATGCAAGCTTTGGGATATCTCCATGAACATGGTATTTATTGATAGTTCTTTTGACCATTTTAACATAAAATAGTACCCAACAAGAACCCATATCCATTTTCCATTTTTAGGTCACCTGAGACGAAGTCTCAAGTGACCTATTCTAATCGCCTTTTGTCCGTCGTCATGCGTCGTGCATCGTCCGTCGTGCGTCGTATGTCCGTAAACAATTTACATTTTCGACTTCTTCTCCAAAACTGCTGAAGCAATTCAATGAAATTTTGCACAAAGCTTCTAAGGCATAAGGCCAAAAATTGTGAATTATATGGTCCCCACTCCCCAGGGAGCTATGGGAGGGGCCAAAAGGGGTAAAATTGACTAAAATTTCAAAAATCTTCTTCTCCACTCACAGATGTGATGGAATTAAATACTCTTCATAGATAGAAAGGTCCTAAGGTCCTTTACAAAAATTGTGAATTATATGACCCTGGGGTCTCAGGTTTCCCCTTGGGGAGGGGTTTAAAGGGACAATTCACTCAGGCTAATTCTTTTACATAAGCAAGAAGCAAAATATGGCATAAATGTATTGTTCTACATTTCTAATGAAACATATAACATAAAATATTGACAAATTCCATGTCATTGTTTAGTATTTTAATTAATATCGTTGAAATATCAAATCGTTGATCAATACGCTAAGTAGGTACAATATGGACGCTGTACCCATACCCGAGCCAAGGTCAAGCATGTTAAACAAATAAACTACATAACCACTGAGAAAGTGGTAAAATGATTTATTCTTTGTTAAATAATTAATTAATAATTCTTAGGGAGAGGGCTTCATAAAAATTGGAAAATTTTGTGCCAAATCCCATTGTATATAATTTAGTTACCAATTTATGTTTAAATAAAAAAACCTAGTGATTTTCTATTTTCAGTAACCTAATAATCATGCTACTAGAGAACAGGAGACCCCCGACTTTGGAGACGACAATCAAACATGATCAGGATATTGTCTCATGTTTTGTTCAGACTTGTAATGGCCCTGTCATCCTATTAAGCCTAAAAAAAAATATATAAAATGTTTTACTTCCACCATCGTGATGTACCCCTATAACTAGTTTTTGCATGTGAAATTCACTTGACCCTAGCTATTTTAACACTCAAAATATTTGTGTATGAAGTTGTCAACTTGATTTTTGGGGCATGCATGGCTTTGTAATGTAGTAATAAAGCAACTCAACCCCTCCCCCACCTCTCCTAAAAAAACAAAATAAAAAAAATGAAATAAAAAAAGTCCCGACCAACCTACCCTATATTTTTCAGTCATGTAACCTAAAACATGCATTTTTTTTTTTTTTTGGCCTTACGAAATGTTGAGGGAGGAGGGAGGTGTCTAAGCTGCGAGGGCATATAGTGTTAAACTGTCCATTCTGTCTTTGTATTCTGAGTTTTTATATCAAGGTGGGGTATCTAAATGTGCTTATCCGGATACTGCAGTCCAAAAACTCACAATGTGGAAAATTATAGGGGAATGGGTTTGATCCAAAATAGACAGAAATTGACAATCTAAAAATTCCTACAATGTTTTCATACAGTCTTAGCAAAAAGATGTTAGTTTCAAATTGTTCTACTGTTATATGTATAGCAAATGACAAATAGGTTTTTTGAAAAATAGGAATGTAGCCATTTAGTCCTCCATTTGATAATTTTTTTATTTTGATTGGCAATATGAAAGGAAATTATTTTGTAGAAAATTGTTAATTAAAAAATTTTGGTTAATGTTTTGAATAAAATTTAGAATAAAAAAATTGGATTTGGAAAAAATATGGTATAGTAAGTAACTTTTGTAAGGCCCTTAGAAAAAAATTAAATTGTCTGCTGGGATTTTTTCGTCTATCACAGGGACAAACAAAATTACCATTTGTCAGCGGTGGAGCATCTTTAGACTAGACAGGAATAAAAATTTGTTAATGATTCAAAATTTAGATTTTTAAAGTGATACAATGAAATCCATATTATCAAATATGTAAAATATAAATGTTGACTCCCAAAAACTTTCTACCTATTAAAGATACAACATTTGCCAACAAAGTTTCTGTTTTAAAAAACATATTTTTTTAAACATTATACCACACTAACCCATAAATCATAGTTTGAATTCACTGACAAAATCATTTTCTGTGACAAAAACAAATTCAAGTACAACATTAAAGTTTAACTTTATTTATGCATCAGGAAAACACAACATACACAAACTTATTTTGCCAAATATACCTTTAGGATGAAAATCAAAAATTTTTTCAGAAGACACAAATTTTTTTATGGACCTATTTTAAAAACCACATTATAAATAAAATACCACAAAAAACACAATTCATAAAATGCAAAATTTATATCCCCACAACAAAGGCACAGCACTGTGCCATATTTCACAGACTATCCAAGGAAAAAATAAAAAAAAATGTGAAATATAACAAAATCCAACACATTTTAAATATTCAATCAAGGTTTAAGTTTGATTGCATAACCAAAATACTTGATACCATTCTTTTAACCAGGTCTTCATAAGTATAAAAGAAATGCAAACTAAACATTAAAAAAGCTGATTCAAACACCAATATGACTTATAGCATTTTCATCTTGAGATCATATCATGGTTGACAAAAGTAACTCAATTACTATTAAAATTTTTGGTTGAAATGTTTTCACGATACATATGATTTGCAAAATTTTTATTACATTTCAGTACAATTGTGATCACAATTTTTACATGTTGATTCTCCAATTTACCAAATTTTAATATAACCGTCCCCGTACTATAGTAAACTATTTTATGAATTTGAAGTATAGCGGACGCCATCAGTAACTACCACAAACATTTCATTTAATTTAAACATGCTTGTTCTCAAAACACTCTACAGGGAAAGGGAACCAACAAAAATATTGAGTTTTCCCAAAACATGTGCATAACAAGAGATGTCTTTTAAAATTTTCGGAATTCAATTTAAAATGATTTAGGAGATTCTAACAAAAATTGTAAAACATTGCATTGTCAGTTTTCAAATTTATCATTTATCAGTTAATTACCAAATTTCTTATTTGGCACTTTAGGCAATTGTCAATAGGACATAAGTCAATTGACTGGTTGAAAAGCCTGAGATAGGAAAATCTTAACATATAGAAGTTTGGCCGAAAGTGCAAACAGGTTGTACAAAAGGGGTCAGTAACGTGATCAACATTAAAATCTATCTTCATCAAAATAATATCAATCAGGTAACCATCCATGTCCAAAACATGTACAATAAATTATATTTCAAGTATAATTTACAAATCAACATGTGCCATGAGGCCTTTACACACTACTCATTCATTTTCAATATATACTCCTTATCAAGTTTCGTATCATAAATGCCATGGATCACAATCCGCCTCCAAAAGTCTAACACTATGAACTTAAGAAGATCTACAATAACACAAGGAGACCTAGCCTTAAAACACACTTTCATTCTCAGAAAGTATATTTTATTTTACCACTAACATTTTAACATCAATTTCAATTTCAAGGTAACTTTGCCACCACCATTTTGATACATTGGTCAAAATTTTGTAACATGCCACTTAATTTCCAAAGGGTCAACACATCACACCATGGCCTACACAAAAGGCACAATCACTTAAATTACCAATTTTGATCACACTTACACAAAAAATTTGATGCGCATGAAAATAATAAAGCACACAACAAAAGGACTTGTCAATACCAAGGTTTTCATATTAGGTAGGTTCCCCTTTTAGGAGAAACATTGCATTTACATACCACCTACCAAACACACTACAAAATAACAATGTCCAAAAAACAACACTACACAAGGAGATACCACAGCCTCCTAAACACACAATCAACTTAACATTTTGACACAACAATAAAGCCTCCCAAAACACACTATTAAATTACATTATACACACTCAATTTCTTACCAGAAGGAGAATATCACAAAGGCACAAACAATAAGTTGTCAATAATTTCATATAACAATAACATTTACACACCACAAGGAGACACAACAAGTTGTGCATTTAGTTACCCACAAATCGGTCAACTGAAGGACAACTTTACAAGGAGTTTACAACATTAAATAGGACACAACAATAAAACCATCTTGGGATTAGAATTAATACCAAGGAGCCACAGCCTCCCAAAAATGACACAAATTACATGCAAGCCTTTTTGTCGCTCAAGTATATTTCAGACAACATAATGATTCCTTTAATGCCTCAAGTTTTTTATATATACACTATCATAATGACCAATGTATAACAATTACCACAACCTCCCAAAACACACATATACACAAATGTTCACATACCACAATCCCAAAACACACTATCACAAGATGGGACAATAAATGTCAACTAAAACTAACATACCACAGCCTCCCAATCACACCACAATATTGGATTTTCACAAGGATAACATAGCCTTAAAGTTATGGGGACAGAGGCTAACATCTCATCACATTAGTTGTTTATCACATGAAGGGATCTGTCTAAGGAGATAAATTTACCAAGGGAACACTTCACAAGGAAGACACAACAATAACATATCTACTATTGGGTGTCCTAGTTGCCTTTGCACCTATTTGCGTTTTTGGACACGAACACAACAATGCCCGCCAGGCAGCCATTCTATGGGAAAATTATTACTCTATTTTGTCATAAACATTACACAAGGAAAACAACACATACACTGACACAACATCACAAGCTTTAGGTAGGCTGACCTTCACACTGGCCTTTGTGATTGAACAACATAATTTCAAAGACACAACAATTGTTTTACTATGAAGGATCTATAAACCTTAATGCAAATTTTGTTTTTCAAATTGTATTTTTTCATGATTATTAATTCTCATGGTCAACAATCTTCAAGCAAAAATTGTACAAAAATTTGATTTTGTTTAGCAAATAGTGAAAAGAGTATATGCTGTATGAAATGTTAAATTAATTGCAATATTATTAAATTTTCAAAATCTGCTTAAGATACTCAAAATATTAGGATTCACTAAGAATTAATGTACTATAATAAGGATATTTGTGCATTGATTGATTTGTTTTGGGACTGCTGTCACAATCTGTCTGTCCAAGTCCTCCACCAGTGGGATTGGATAACAGCCGTCTCCGAGTCGGAGGGAATCCTAAACAACATCATTTTCATCCTCACCAGCTCAACAAACTGTAAGTGTAGGGATGGACGTAAATGGTTTGATCATGCCGCTACTATAAAATTGAGGCATATAGTGTTGACTATGTCCATCCTGTCCTGTCATGTCCCATCCCACTTTCGTAGATAATGAGGTCGGGGCATTTATGTCTTGCAGATACTTTGGTGTCCAAATATTTTTATTCCATTTGGACTAGATAGCCAGTATGTTTTATTTTATTTTCAGGGGTTTTCTTTATCTTGGCCTTTTATTTTCTTGTCCTTTGCAGTTTTTTGACCGATGAAAGATGCCCTTGAACTAATTTGTTCCATATAGCATATACAGTACATGTATAAGTGATTTATGGACATGTATTAGGTATCCTTGGCCTTATGTGGCTTTAAATTCTTTGATACATTTCTTTAGTCTGGTATCAATCTGTTGACCTTAATATATGACTACTTTGACCTTGTATGACCTTGATGTATTATTAAGCTAGTATCTATGTATGGTATCAGATGAACTCTTCAACCTTTATATATGACTACCTTGACCTTGTATGACCTTGATCTTTATTAACTAGTATTATGTATGGTATCAGATGACCTCTACAATCTTTATATATGAATTACCTTGACTTGTATGACTAGATCTATATTAACTAGTATTATGTATGGTATCAGATGACCTCTTAAACCTTTTATATATGATTACCTTGACCTTGTATGACCTTGATCTATATTAACTAGTATTATGTATGGTATCAGATGACCTCTTCAACCTTTATATATGATTACCTTTGACCTTGTATGACCTTGATCTATATTAACTAGTATTATGTATGGTATCAGATGACCTCTTCAACCTTTATATATGACTACCTTGACCTTGTATGACCTTGATCTATATTAACTAGTATTATGTATGGTATCAGATGACCTCTTCAACCTTTTATATATGATTACCTTGACCTTGTATGACCTTGATCTATATTAACTAGTATTATTATGTATGGTATCAGATGACCTCTTCAACCTTTATATATGACTTACTTTGACCTTGTATGACCTTGATCTATATTAACTAGTATTATGTATGGTATCAGATGACCTCTTCAACTTTTATATATGACTACCTTGACCTTGTATGACCTTGATCTATATTAACTAGTATTATGTATGGTATCAGATGACCTCTTCAACCTTTATATATGACTACTTTGACCTTGTATGACCTTGATATAATATTAACTAGTATTATGTATGGTATCAGATGACCTCTACAACTTTTATATGATAACCTTGACCTTGTATGACCTTGATCTATATTAACTAGTATTATGTATGGTATCAGATGACCTCTTCAACCTTTATATATGACTACTTTGACCTTGTATGGCCTTGACCTATTAATAACTATATTATGTTAGGTCTCCGTTGAACTCTTACAACCTTTATATATGATTACTTGACCTTGTATGACCTTGATCTATATTAACTAGTATTATGTATGGTATCAGATGACCTCTTTGACCTTTATGTATGATTACCTTGACCTTGTATGACCTTAGATCTATATTAACTATATTATGTATGGTATCAGATGACCTCTGTGAACCTTTATGTATGATTACCTTGACCTTGTATGACCTTGATCTATATTAACTAGTATTATGTATGGTATCGGGTGACCTCTTCAAACTATGTATAAATATCCTTGATTTATATATGATACTTTGACCTTGTAATGACCTTGATCTATATTAACTATTATGTATGGTATCAGATGACCTCTTGACCTTTATATATGATTACCTTGACCTTGTATGACCTAGATCTATTTTTAACTAGTATTATGGTATGTTATAAGATGACCTCTTCAACCTTTATATATGATTACCTTGACCTTGTATGACCTTGATCTATATTAAACTAGTATTATGTATGGTATCAGATGACCTCTTCAACCTTTATATATGATTTACCTTGACCTTGTATGACCTAGATCTTTATTAACTAGTATTATGTATGGTATCAGATGACCTCTACAACCTTTATATATGATTACTTTGACCTTGTATGGACCTAGGGATCTTTATTAACTAGTATTATGTATGGTATCAGATAAGGTACCTCTACAACCTTTATATATGATTACCTTGACATTGTATGACTTGATCTCTAGTTAAACTAGTGCAGTATTAGTATGGTATCAGATTAGTAGTGTTTATCATATATCGGGCATCGCGATATATCACGATTGTAGAGACAGAGACGACGATATCGTTAAAAAAACTTATATCTATCGATATCGTCGTCAGGCCGTAACCCATCAGTGTTAGTTTGAAAGGAAACCAAAAAACATTGCACTGTCGGACACGGACAGAATCTGATTGACTTGTAAACAAACATCTAATTAAAAGTATCACAAATAGACGTTTGTTTTGATTAGGTTGTTAAGCATTAACCCTTTAGGGTCGAATCAATATGAGTTTGCAAGTCATGTCCAAAAAATGTTACCAGGGTACAGTTTGTAGGATAACAAATTCGTTGATGTACGTTAACAAGTAAGGGTAAACTTATATAAAAGTATTGTATTTGTATTTGGTTATACACTCACCAAGGATGAAACCTTAATGTCAATACTATAGGGTATGTTATCTCCCCATTTTTATGCGAGATACAATCTACTTACGACAGGTGCACTTTTTTATTCAAAATCCGATAACACATAGAGACCGTCCGAAGTAGTATCTCCTGTTGCAGGTATATAGCTACAGATAGGGATAGAGTCACACTTTTGCCCCCTGGTGTCCCATTTGAAAAGTATAGATATGTCAAGTAGACACTTAACTTCTATTTTAAGAACTCAGATAGATTTCATTTATCCTCTTCAAGTTTGTAGGTTTCTTAGGGTAAGGTATATTTGTTCAAAAGCATGTCGATTCTGTGTCGAGTACCGGGTACCGAGTCGGGTACTAAAATTCGGGTTACCCAGGGGACAAAATTTAGTACCCGTGACAGGCCCCTTTGTTTTGATGAATGTTTCACTTTCTATTATTTACAAAATTACACCTCTATATTTTGTACTTTTCATGATTGGTCCCCTCAAAACATGACTTATATTTCCGCATAAAGTTCCTTTTATATTTTTACTCGCTCAAAAATCCGCACGATATTATCCGTGACGAAATCGTCAAATTTTGACGATAATCGCGATGCCCATTTTCTCTACGATAACAGCTCTAGTATCAGATAGGAACTCTTCAACCTTATAATATGGACTACCTTGACCTTGTATGACCTTGATCTTTATTAACAAGTATTATGTATGGATATCAGATGACCTCTACAATCTTTATATATGATTACCTTGACCTTGTATGACCTTGATCTATATTAACTAGTATTATGTATGGAATCAGATGACCCTCTTAAACTTTTATATATGATTACCTTGACCTTGTATGACCTTGATCTATATTAACTAGTATTATGTATGGTATCAGATGACCGTCTACAACCTTTATATATGAATACTTTGACCTTGTATGACCTTGATCTATATTAACTAGTATTATGTATGGTATCATGACCTCTTCAACCTTTATATATGACTACTCTTGACTTGTATGACCTTGATCTATATTAACTAGTATTATGTATGGTATCAGATGACCCTCTTCAACCTTTATATATTGATGGACTTCGACCTTGTAATGTACCTTGAATCTATATTAAACTAGTATTAAATGTAGGTATCAGTATGACGCCCTTCAACCTTTATGTTGACTACTGCTTTGACCTTGTATAGAACCTTGAACTAGTATTAATAACTAAGTATGATGTATGGTATCAGAATGACCTCTTCAACCTTTATATATGATATACCTTGACCTTGTATGACCTTGATCTATATTAACTAGTATTATGTATGGTATCAGATGACCTCTTTGTGACCTTATTATGACTACTGACCTGGTTATGCCCTATATTACTAGTAATGTATGGGGTATCAGAATGACCTCTTCATTTTAACTATGACTACCTTGTGACCATGATGACCTTTGATCTATATTAACTAGTATTATGTATGGCTTTCAATGACCTCAAATGACTTTATATATATGACTAAACTTTTGACCTTGTATGACCTTGATATATATTAACTAGTATTATGTATGGTATCAGATGACCTCTTCAACCTTTAAAATATGACGATTTTGACCTTGTATGACCTTGATCTATATTAACTAGTATAATGTATGTAATCAGATGACCTCTTCAACCTTTATATATGAACTACTTTGACCTTGTATGGGCCTTGACCTATATTAACTAGTATTAATGTATGGTCTCCGATGAACTCTTCAACCTTATATATGACTAACTTTGACCTTGTATGACCTTGATCTATATTAACTAGTATTATGTATGGTATCAGATGACCTCTTTGACCTTTATGTATGATTACCTTGACCTTGTATGACCTAGATCTATATTAACTAGTATTATGTATGGTATCAGATGACCTCTGTTCACCTTTATGTATGATTACCTTGACCTTGTATGACCTTGATCTATATTAACTAGTATTATGTATGTGTATCGGGTGACCTTTTCAAACTTTAAATATGATAACCTTTGACCTTGTATGACCTTTGATCTATATTAACTAGTATTATGTATGGTATCAGATGACCTCTTTGACCTTTATATATGATTACCTTGACCTTGTATGACCTTGATCTATATTAACTAGTATTATGTATGTTATAAGATGACCTCTTTGGCCTTTATATATATGATTACCTTGACCTTGTATGACCTAGATTCTATATAACTAGTATTATGTATGGTATCAGATGACCTCTTCAACCTTTATATATGATTACCTTGACCTTGTATGACCTAATCTTTATTAACTAGTATTATGTATGGTATCAGATGACCTCTACAACCTTTATATATGATTACTTTGACCTTGTATGACCTAGATCTTTATTAACTAGTATTATGTATGGTATCAGATGACCTCTACAACCTTTATATATGATTTACCTTGACCTTGTATGACCTTGATCTATATTAACTAGTATTATGTATGGTATACAGATAAGAGCTGTTATCATATATCGGCATCGCGATATATCACGATTGTAGAGAAGAGGACGACGATATCGTTAAAAAAACTTATATCTACGATATCGTCGTCAGCCGTAACCCATCATGTGTTAGTTGGAAAGGAAAACAAAAACATTGCACTGTCGGACACGGACAGAATCTGATTGACTTGTAAACAAACATCTAATTAAAAGTATCACAAATAGACGTTTGTTTTGATTAGTGTTTGTTACGAGTACCCGTTACGGGTCGGGTTGGGGATGCAACCGGTCAAAAAATGTGTACCCGGGTACATATACCCGTCAAAATAGGACAATTCGTCTGGATGTACGTTAACAAGTCTAGAACTTATATTAAAAGTATTACAAAATCCAACTCATTTTGTATTTGTTACACTCACCAAGGATGAAACCTTATCTTTTCAATACATTTTAATTCTCATATTACCGTCTTTTGATGCGAGAACAATCTACTTGACGGACAGGTGCACTTAAATAGGTTATAGTCAAATCCGATAACACAAGAGACCGTCCGAATGTAGTACTTCCTGTTGCGCAGGTATAGCTACAGACACGCTGGATAGACTGACACCACTTTACTGCAGCTCATTAGCAATTATGAAAGTCAAATAGAAATGAAGTAGACACTTAACGACTGAAGCTATCTTTACTGAACTCACATATGATTTCATCGAATATCCGTCGATCAACCAATCTTTCCAAACAACAAAAACAACGTAACCCAATTTGTTACAAAAGCAGTCGATCTGTGTCGAGTACCCGGGTACGAGTCGGGTACTAAAATTCGGTTTACCCAGGGACAAAATTTAGTACCCGTGACAGCCCTAGTTTTGGATGAATGTTTCACTTTATTTATTTACAAATTACACTCTATATTGTACTTTCATGATTGGTCCCTCAAACATGACTTATATTTCCATAAATTCCTTTTATATTTTACTCGCCAAAAATCGCGATATTATCGTGACGATATCGTCAAATTTTGTGACGATATCGCGATGCACATTTTCTCTACGATAACAGCTCTAGTAACAGATGAACTTCTTCACCTTTATATATGACTACCTTGACCTTGTATGACCTTGATCTTTATTAACTAGTATTATGTATGGTATCAGATGACCTCTACAAATCTTTATATATATGATTACCTTGACCTTGTATGACCTTGATCTATATTAACTAGTATTATGTATGGTATCAGATGACCTCTTAAACTTTTATATATGATTACCTTGACCTTGTATGACCTTGATCTATATTAACTAGTATTATGTATGGTATCAGATGACCTCTACAACCTTTATATATGATTACTTTGACCTTGTATGACCTTGACCTCTATATTAACTAGTATTATGTATGGTATCAGATGACCTCTTCAACCTTTATATATGACTACTTTGACCTTGTATGACCTTGATCTATATTAACTAGTATTATGTATGGTATCAGATGACCTCTTCAACCTTTATATATGACTACCTTGACCTTGTATGACCTTGATCTATATTAACTAGTATTATGTATGGTATCAGATGACCTCTTCAACCTTTATATATGACTACTTTGACCTTGTATGACCTTGATCTATATTAACTAGTATTATGTATGGTATCAGATGACCTCTTCAACCTTTATATATGACTACCTTGACCTTGTATGACCTTGATCTATATTAACTAGTATTATGTATGGTATCAGATGACCTCTTGAACCTTTATATATGACTACCTTGACCTTGTATGACCTTGATCTATATTAACTAGTATTATGTATGGTATCAGATGACCTCTACAACCTTTATATATGACTACTTTGACCTTGTATGACCTTGATCTATATTAACTAGTATTATGTATGGTATCAGATGACCTCTACAACCTTTATATATGATTACCTTGACCTTGTATGGCCTTGATCTATATTAACTAGTATTATGTATGGTATCAGATGACCTCTACAACCTTTATATATGACTACTTTGACCTTGTATGACCTTGATCTATATTAACTAGTATTATGTATGGTATCAGATGACCTCTTCAACCTTTATATATGATTACCTTGACCTTGTATGACCTTGATCTATATTAACTAGTATTATGTATGGTATCAGATGACCTCTACAACCTTTATATATGATTACCTTGACCTTGTATGACCTTGATCTATATTAACTAGTATTATGTATGGTATCAGATGACCTTTTCAAACTTTAAATATGATAACTTTGACCTTGTATGACCTTGATCTATATTAACTAGTATTATGTATGGTATCAGATGACCTCTTTGACCTTTATATATGACTACTTTGACCTTGTATGACCTTGATCTATATTAACTAGTATTATGTATGGTATCAGATGACCTCTTCAACCTTTATATATGACTACCTTGACCTTGTATGACCTTGATCTATATTAACTAGTATTATGTATGGTATCAGATGACCTCTTCAACCTTTATATATGATTACCTTGACCTTGTATGACCTTGATCTATATTAACTAGTATTATGTATGGTATCAGATGACCTCTTCAACCTTTATATATGACTACTTTGACCTTGTATGACCTTGATCTATATTAACTAGTATTATGTATGGTATCAGATGACCTCTTCAACCTTTATATATGATTACCTTGACCTTGTATGACCTTGATCTATATTAACTAGTATTATGTATGGTATCAGATGACCTCTTTATCAACCTTCGGCATCGCGATATATCACGATTGTAAGAGAAGAGACGACTTCGTTAAAAAAACTTATATCTACGATATCGTCAGTCATGCCGTAACCCATCATGTGTATTTGGAACTAGGAAACAAAAACATTGCACTGTCGGACACGGACAGAATCTGATTGACTTGTAAACAAACATCTAATTAAAAGTATCACAAATAGACGTTATGTTTTGATTAGGGTTGTTACGAGTACCCGGTTGACGGGTCGGGTTGGGGATGCAACCCTCAAAAAAATGTGTACCCGGGTACATATACCCTTCAAAATAGACAATTACGTCTGGATTGTACGTTAACAAGTCTAGAACTTATATTAAAAGTATTACAAAATCCAACTCATTATGTATTTATTTTACACTCACCAAGGATGAAACCTTATCTTTTCAATACATTTAAATTTCTCATTACCTTGACTTTGTATGCCTAGATCTCTACTTGACGGACTAGTATTAAATATGTATGGTATCAGATGACCTCTTTACAATTACCTTACTTTAACCAATCTTTATATATGATTACCTTGATCTTGTATGACCTTGATCTTGTATTAACTAGTATTATGTTTGGTATCAGATGACCTCTACAACCTTTATATATGATTACCTTGACCTTGTATGACCTTGATCTATATTAACTAGTATTATGTATGGTATCAGATGACCTCTACAACCTTTATATATGATTACCTTGACCTTGTATGACCTAGATCTTTATTAACTAGTATTATGTATGGTATCAGATGACCTCTACAACCTTTATATATGATTACCTTGACCTTGTATGACCTTGATCTATATTAACTAGTATTATGTATGGTATCAGATGACCTCTACAACCTTTATATATGATTACCTTGACCTTGTATGACCTAGATCTTTATTAACTAGTATTATGTATGGTATCAGATGACCTCTTCAACCTTTATATATTATTTCCTTGACCTTGTATGTATATATGATTACCTTAACCTTGTATCAGGTGACCTGCTGAAGAATGCCGGGGAGGTGATCGACATCCTACTGGACCAGCGAGAGGACCTGTGTGATGCCTGGGCTACCTCACAATTTGTTACAGCATTAATGGAGGCCATCAAACAACTAGGGTAAGGATTTTCTGATAGGGAAAGGTTTATCTCCCCTTATGTGGTTTGTATGTTTCAGATAAGGTAAGAGTTATCTCCCCTGGTGTAGTTTGTAGGTTTCAGATAGGGTAAGAGTTATCTCCCCTGGTGTAGTTTGTAGGTTTCAGATAGGGTAAGGCTTATCTCCCCTGGTGTAGTTTGTAGGTGTCAGATAGGGTAAGGCTAACCTCCCCTGGTGTAGTTTGTAGGTGTCAGATAGGGTAAGGCTAACCTCCCCTGGTGTAGTTTGTAGGTTTCAGATAGGGTAAGGCTTATCTCCCCTGGTGTCATATAGGGTAAGGGTTATCTCCCTTGAAATGGTTTGTAGGCTTTGTCAAGGCTCACCTGAAAATAATATAAAATCACAAGGTCTGTCTTTAATTCATAAACGAACAACTTTGTCCAACCAGTCAAACCGTATGATTGAAAACGGCCTAGATTTCAGATATGGTAAGGGTTATCTCCCCTGGTGTAATTTCACTGGTTTGTAGAAAAAGTGTCAGGAAGGGTAAGGGTTATCACCCCTGGTGTGGTTTGTAGGAAAAGTGTCAAATAGGGTAAGGGTTATCACCCCTGGTGTGGATTTTAGGAAAAATTGTCATATAAGGTAAGGGTTATCTCCCCTGGTGTGGTTTGTAGGAAAAGTGTCAAATAGGGTAAGGGTTATCTTCCCTGGTGTTGTCTGTAGAAAAAGTGTCAGGAAGGGTAAGGATTATCTCCCCTGGTGTGGATTTTAGAAAAAAAAGTGTCATGCAGGGTTATAATGGTTATCTCCCCTGGTGTGATTTATAGGAAAAGTGTCAGATAGGGTAAGAGTTATCTCCCCTGGTGTTTGTAGGATAGGGTAAGGTTTATCTCCCCTGGTGTGATTTGTAGGAAAAGTGTCAGGAAGGGTAAGGGTTATCTCCCCTGGTGTGATTTGTAGGAAAAGTGTCAGATAGGGTAAGGGTTATCTCCCCTGGTGTTTGTAGAATAGGGTAAGGGTTATCTCCCCTGGCGTGATTTGTAGGAAAAGTGTAAGGAACGGTAAGGGTTATCTCCCCTGTTGTGATTTTTCGGAAAAGTGTCAAATAGGGTAAAGGTTATCTCCCCTGGTGTGATTTGTAGGAAAAGTGTCAAATAGGATAAGGGTCCTCTGGTAGGGATTTTAGGAAAAAAGTGTCATATAGGGTAAGGGTTATCTCCCATGGTGCAGTTAGTAGGAAAAGTGCCGGACAGGTTAAGACATGGAAATGTACTTTAGAGGCAGTTGTCTCCCCTGGTTTGGTTTGTTGAAGTCTTAAAAGATGATTGAATAAAATATGTAACTCCTTGGTAAATTATCTCTTGGTTTGTTGGCTTGGGTAAATGTGACTCCCTGGGAATTATCTCTACTTGTTGGGTTCGGCAGATTTTGAAAAGTTGGTCAGAACTTCACAGCTACTTCATGTCGGTTTTCAAACTTCCTACTCTTTGAAGATATATTCACTAACATTTCACTAACCAATATGATATGTTGACAGGTGTCATCACTCTGAAGCCCTGGAGCTCTACTTCCACATTTTCCAGACGTTTTCTACAACAGAAAAAGGAGTGGAGACATTAGGTATGTTGGCCAGTCTACACAGCAATTTCTCTTTTACCTACACGTGTAATACTGGCTGGACCAGGGCAATACACCCATGTCGCCTGAAGCTGTATTGCATTTTTTTATATATGGAGATTTGACTTGCAGACGCGTTTTTTTCGAATATATTTCAAAATGGCGGAAAATAATAGAAGTAAAATTGCATGAAAACATCGAGGTATGGGAGAAAAATACTTTTTCATACGTGGATATGAAGGATCGAGATATTCTAGGCTCAGAATCACAAAATGTTGTTAAACCCTCGGCAAGCCTTGGGTTTTACAACATTTTGTGACCCTCGGGTAGAATATTCCTATCCTTCATATCCACATATGAAAGAGTCTTATAATATTGTTTAGGCATCCTTAATACCACAGGGATTATTGTCACTTACATTATGTCCACTCCTGCACTATATCATAGTTCAACTGCAGGCATTTTTGGAGAAAAAACCCAGCTGGCCTAACATATATTTTGGCAATTTCATTTCATGGTGTAAGGTGATTTGTTGGACACTTTGTTATCGTGTTTTGTGTTACATGCCCATAAAATTTAGTCACATGACAATAAGTTGGTAAACAGTGAATTAAGAGTAGCCATACATTAATTTCAGTGATGTGTAGTGGTGAGCTTGAGGTACCCTTGATGAAATACCTCGGCGTACTCTGTGAGGACGAGATCGTGGGCCTTGATGGACATGAAGCCATCCTTGCCTCCACACTGTCTGTACTCAACATTCTCTTCCTATCAGACAATTCTGTCCATGACAAACTCACCTCAAGTAAGATTAATTTCTACACTGATTTTATGGTGATATTTTAACCAACTTGAGCGTAACTATAATGATAATTTTAGCTGACTAGAGCATTATTATGGTGATATGTTTAGCTAACTAAAAGGTTACTATAATAATAATTTTAGCTAACTAGAGCGCTACTATAATGATAATTATAGCTATCTAGAGCGTAACTATGGTGATATGTTTTGCCATCTAGAACGTTACTACAAGGGTGATTTTAGATAACTAGTGCGTTTCTATGATAAAACTTTAGCAAACTAGAGTGTTACTTTAATGATAATTTTAGCCAACTAGATCGTTACTATAGTGATGTTTTTAACCAATTACAGCGTTTCTATTATGATAATTTTAGCAAACTACAGTGTTACTATGGTAATTTTAGCTTACTAGAGCGTTACTATGGTGATATGTTTAGCCAACTAGATCATTACTACAGTGATATGTTTAGCCAACTAGATCATTACTATAGTGATATTTTCAGCCAGCTAGATTGTTACTTTAATGATATTTTTAGCCAACTCGAGATATACATGTATTTCTGTATCCCTACTATCTGTATTTAAATGTCTTCATTTTCGATTCACTACTATTTAATGTAATCTGTAATATTAAATGTGTATGTTCCATTGAACAAAACATTTTCATCGGAATTGAGATTGCTGATCCATTGACTGTGACTTATTTTGACCTACTTTTCAAATGTGTTACCAGTATCTGAAAAATTCTTTTGGTATTATAACTTATTCACCCCTCAAGAAACATTTGGACTCTACTGATTCAAAGACTGGAAGAGTTCATTATAATTTTTCGGGGATGAAAGCATAGTTAATTAAACAATAAAAAGATTAGTACATCACATGACAGATTCATCAGATAACATTTTGATAATAAAATTTCATCCACGATACTTGAACTTTTCCCATAATAATTTAACTCTTCTCATTCCTTCCAAGATTGCTATATGTATCTTTTTCATTTCAGATGAAAACTTAATCAGAATATTCATAAAAATACTTGAGCCATTGTCGCCTTTGGTACATATGTCGCGGCCGTCTTCCTCCTCTCCAAAAAGTTCGCAAACATCTTCATCATCATCTTCATCTCCATCACAGACTGAAGAAAAGGGAGAAAATCTTCATCATAACCAAAATGGTGATCATAATATGAAATGTGGGGATTCCTCTGGTGATACAGGGGGGTCCAACAAAGCTGAACAAAAACCACAATCTTCATCGTACAGTGTAGAATCGGCCACTAAGGACTGTGATGTGTCGTCTTCTAAACATTCTGTGCTCTATAATATTATCAAAGGATTCCTCTATGATGTCGTGAGTATTAAAATACATTTAAAATCGCCATAAAAATTAGGGATATCCATGAAATAGTATGATTTAAGTAGATTTAAACTTGATCAGTATTTAGATATCAGCTATTATTCAATGAGGTATAGGTATGTATGAGTAGAATTATTTTTTGCGATTTGGACCTTAAAGTAGAAAATTATATTTTAACCAATAAAAATTACAAATTTGCCTTGAAGTGTATATAAAATACACTAATTTCTTAATAATATATGGATCAAAATTTGGCACTCTAAGCATTTGCAAGATGCCTCAAATTATCCTCAAAATGGAAATGATTGACCTAAGAAATTGTCATGGAGAAGGGGATTAATTTCCGACAAGATGAGCTGAAACAATACATACAATATACCGTATTCGACCCAATAAGCGCCCAGGGCGCTTAAAAAGTTGATAAAAATGAAAAGGTGCTAATAAGTCAAAATTATTGCAAATTTATACCGTTTTATGTAGTTTTGGTCCTTATTTATTCCTGGGCAATTGAACTTGAGGCCTCAAAATGGGGGAGGGGCGCTTATTGGGTCGAATACGGTAAATATAATTTTGAATTCAAAGTTCATACTTGAACAATTTACTCCTTTGAGTGTGTGTTAACGTTACTCATTAATGATCTTTTTCAGCTTTGCTCCTTGGCAGAACGAGAAGACCGCACCGTGGAGAAAATCCTTGTATATTTCAACTCCTCATGTAGCAGAGTTCGACTGAAATATCTGATATACATTATGAGAGAGATGCCGACTTCCCCTATGTGTGTTTTGGACTGGTTGTCAGACGCGGCCAGTGACCACAAACAAGAGAGACTGACTCGTATAATAGGTGATGTGTTGTCTGGGAGAAATTTGGACCGAACTAGAAGTGACTCTGGTACATTACAGGAATCATTGGGCCAGTGACAGGTCATGACATTCAAACTAGGCTCAGTGATATACAGTACCATAACTAATGTGAAAAAGTGGTTTATGGATCAGAGTCATTTAAATCAATTTCTTCATACTTCAGGTCTATCATAAAAAGTATTTTATTATTTTTAGCTCACCTGGCCCGAAGGGCCGGTGAGCTTATGTCATGGCGCGGCGTCCGTCGTCCGTCGTCCGTCGTCCGTCGTCCGTCCGTCCGTCCGTCCGTCCGTCAACATTTCCTATAAATCGCTACTTGTCCTAGAGTTCTGCATGGATTGTAACCAAATTTGGCCACAAACATCCTTGGGGGAGGGGGAACAGAACTTGTATAAATTTTGGCTCTGACCCCCCCGGGGGCATGAGGGGCGGGGCCCAATAGGGGAAATAGAGGTAAATCCTTTAAATCGCTACTTGTCCTAGAGTTTGGCATGGATTGTAACCAAAATCAGCCACAAACATCCTTGGGTGAAGGGGAACAGAACTTGTATAAATTTTGGCTCTGATCCCCCAGGGGCAGGAGGGGCGGGGCCCAATAGGGGAAATAGAGGTAAATCCTTTAAATCGCTACTAGTCATAGAGTTCTGCATGGATTGGAACCAAATTTGGCCACAAACATCCTTGGGGGAAGGGAAACAGAACTTGTATAAATTTTGGCTCTGGCCCCCTGGGGGCAGGAGGGGCGGGGCCCAATAGGGGAAATAGAGGTAAATCCTTTAAATCGCTACTAGTCATAGAGTTCTGCATGAAATGTAACCAAATTTGGCCACAAACATCCTTGGGGGAAGGGAAACAGAACTTGTATAAATTTTGGCTCTGACCCCCCGGGGGCAGGAGGGGCGGGGCCCAATAGGGGAAATAGAGGTAAATCCTTTAAATCGCTACTAGTCATAGAGTTCTGCATGGATTGGAACCAAATTTGGCCACAAACATCCTTGGGGGAAGGGGAACAGAACTTGTATAAATTGTGGCTCTGACCCCCCCGGGGGCAGGAGGGGCGGGGCCCAATAGGGGAAATAGAGGTAAATCCTTTAAATCGCTACTTGTCACAGAGTTCCGCATGGAATGTAACCAAATTTGGCCAGAAATATCCTTGGGAGAATAAGAACTGAGTTTGTATAAATTTTGGCTCTGGTCCCGGGGGGCAGGAGGGGCGGGGCCCAATAGGGGAAATAGAGGTAAATCCTATAAATTGCTACTAGTCATAGAGTTCTGTATGGATTGTAACCAAATTTGGCCACAAACATCCTTGGGGGAAGGGGAACAGAACTTGTATAAGTTTTGGCTCTGGCCCCCCAGGGGCAGGACGGGTGGGGCCCAATAGGGGAAATAGAGGTAAATCCTATAAATCGCTACTTGTCCTAGAGTTTTGCTTGGATTGTGACCAAATTTGGCCACAAACATCCATGGGGGAAGGGGAACAGAACTTGTATAAATTTTGGCTCTGACCCCCTGGGGGCAGGAGGGGTGGGGCCTAATAGGGGATTTAGAGGTTAATATTAAAATTCCTTCAGAAAAGAAACAATGAACCTGTATTCAGAACATTACTTGGCATTACAAACCAGGTGAGCGATACAGGCCTATCATAAAAAGTATTTTATTATACAATTATGGCCTGGCATGGAAGGAATAAATCCAGAAGTTGAACTAAGTCACCGTTTAGGTTAGCTGCAATATTGTAGCTCATAAGACTTTTAGACAGAAAATGGTGTCATCTTTAGAGCTACAATTGGTGCCTATTACTGCTAATAGAGCAAATTAATGATTATGCAAACCATTATTTAAACGTTTGCATGCATTTTATCGTACTTTTTTTATATCGGTTATCTACTAGGCAATAAAGCTGAACCACATAAAATATCAAATTTTCATCCAGGCATTATTTTTTTTACATATTACATATGAAGGTCTTTCTGAAGGGAATTTATACAGCAAGTCCACAAATTGTAAATTTGACATCTTGTGAGCTGTACGGTAGATATCAAGAATGGTAGTTATGTTTGTTTTGGACAAGTATGCATGTATAAGCATAAAATAATCGGAAACCTACAAAAAAGTATGAAAAACTATGCCCAAGTGATTTTCAGAGGCAGTGCTCCACTACGACACATAGGGACCAATTCGTACCCGGCCGAAAGATATAGTAGGCTGGGTACGTATATTCGTTCTACGTTTAGGTAAGGGGAAGGGGGGGGGAGAGAGGGAGTATTATTAATCTTGGTTTATCACCTGTTGCCATGGTTACTTGGTTATTTACTACTGGTTAAATACACCTGTGGAGACAATTGCAGTGATATATTCAATTTATGTACTGTCATGTGACTTGTTTTCCTCCAATGAAAACTCTTCTAATGGTAATAAGGAATAATACAAGTTTAATATCTGTTCTCTTGCAAACACAACATAATATTGAATACCAATACCATTAATATACAGATTATGAATGTAATCTTTTCGCGTCTGAAATGCTGCATAAAATATAATTGCTCTGATGGTATTTCCTGTATATTCTTTATGTAGCTATTATTGTTGATGAATGCGCTAATTTTGAGGATTGATTTTGCTCTCAAATTTGATTGTGCTAACATAAGTTAAGTCTACAGAATGCAAAAATGGAATTGGTTTGTAACATCAGCAGTCACCTGTGACAATGATAGCATTGTGAAGTCTTCTTTACGTTGGAGTTTTTGGGGCCGCAGTGGCCAAGTGGTTAAGATGTCTCGACATATTACCACAAGCCCTCCACCTCTGGGTCTTGAGTTTGAATCTTAAGTGGGACAGTTGCCAGGTACTTACCACTGGTCGGTGGTTTTTCTCCAGGTACTCCGGCTTTCCTCCACACATCCTTAAATGACCCTGGTTGTTAATAGGACATTAAACTAATAAAACCAAAAATAAACATTGGAGTTGGTTGGATCATGACCTTCATGTAATAGCGTGTGATAAAAAACCAGATTATTATCACTTTTTTTCTCACTATGCACTGGAGTATTTGAGCAAGTGAACATGATAAATACATATTTTTTTTTACATTTGTATACAATAAAACCTGCCATAGCGACCACCTCTGTATAAAGAGTAAAGACCACCTGCTTAATCAGACCTTTTTTCGAAGGTCCCAAATGACCAATTTCAATCCAATTTGACTTATGCATAAAGGCCACCTGGCCTCTTGTGTGGTCTCTATAGTCAGGTATGTCTATGTTGTTTTATTTACAAAACAATTATTTGTCTTTGAATTAAACATTACAAGTATAATGTTCAACATCACCCAACAGTAGATACTTTATTTACCCTTAAAATCCATAATGAACTGTTCCAATCTTTTAACTAGAAGAGGTCAAATGGGTCTAAAAGGGGTGAATTGGCGAAGCAGCGTCTAAGATACATAAGTAGTCAGTGAAACGCTACAAGGAGGACAAAGACAGATTTGTATCAATTGTTGTTTACAAGTCCAGCTGTTATATATAAAATGTTTGTTAGTGATAAAGTCTTTATCAATGCTGAAGAGAAATAAAAATTGTATAAACATTATTTTTTATGTTTGGGTATTATAAGTGAGAAAAAAATATGAAAGAGACAGTCTTTCGTTTGAAATAGTTTGAAGGTGTCTGAATAAAGTTGAATAGAAAATACAACCAAATGAATTTTTCTCCGAACAGTGGAAAGTATACATTAAAATATATAAACATTAAGGTAGAATGATCAACAGACAGTATTGAAACAGGTGAAGTAAGGAAAGAAGGTGCACAACCTATGTTAGATTTACAAGCCAGCAAAATATTTCAATTGAAAGTTTATATTTAAAGGATGTTCCATGGTTACCTATATCTCCTTGAAGGGAGTTCCATGGTTACCTATCTGTCCTTGAAGGGAGTTCCATGGTTACCTATCTGTCCTTGAAGGATGTTCCATGGTTACCTATCTGTCCTTGAAGGGAGTTCCATGGTTACCTATCTGTCCTTGAAGGGAGTTCCATGGTTACCAATCTATTGAAGGGAGTTCCATGGTTACCTTTCTGTCTTTGAAGGGAGTTCCATAGTTACCTTTCTGTCCATGAAGGATGTTCCATGGTTACCTTTCTGTCCATGAAGGATGTTCCATGGTAACCAATCTGTCCATGAAGGGAATTCCATAGTTACCGATCTGTTCTTGAAGGGATTTCCATAGTTACCAATCTGTCCGTGAAAGGAGTTCCATGATTACCTATCTGTCCTTGAAGGATGTTCCATGGTTACCTATCTGTCCTTGAAGAGTTCCATGGTTACCAATCTGTCCTTGAAAGGAGTTCCATGGTTACCTATCTGTCCTTGAAGGGAGTTCCATGGTTACCTATCTGTCCTTGAAGAGAGTTCCATGGTTACCTATCTGTCCTTGAAGAGAGTTCCATGGTTACCTATCTGTCCTTGAAGAGAGTTCCATGGTTACCTATCTGTCCTTGAAGAGAGTTCCATGGTTACCTATCTGTCCTTGAAGGGAGTTCCATGGTTACCAATCTGTTCGTGAAAGGAGTTCCATGGTTACCTATCTGTCCTTGAATGATGTTCCATGGTTACCTATCTGTACTTTAAGAGAGTTCCACGTTTACCAATCTTTCCTTGAAAGGAGTTCCATGATTACCTATCTGTCCTTGAAGGGTGTTTCATGGTTACCTATCTGTCCTTGAAGGATGTTCCATGGTTACCTATTTGTCCTTGAAGAGAGTTCCATGGTTACCTCTCTGTCCTTGAAGGGTATTCAATGGTTACCTATCTGTCCGTGAAAGGAGTTCCATGGTTACCAATCTATTGAAGGGAGTTCCATGGTTACCTTTCTGTCTTTGAAGGGATTTCCATAGTAATCTTTCTGTCCTTGAAGGATGTTCCATGGTAACCAATCTGTCCTTTAAGGGTGTTCCATGGTTACCAATCTGTCTTTGTAAGGAGTTCCATAGTTACCAATCTGTCCGTGAAAGGAGTTCCATAGTTACCAATCTGTCCGTGAAAGGAGTTCCATGTTTACCTATCTGTCCTTGAAGAGAGTTCCATGGTTACCAATCTGTCCTTGAAGGAGTTCCATGATTACCTATCTGGCCTTGAGGGTGTTCCATGGTTACCTATCTGTCCTTGAAGGATGTTCCATGGTTACCTATCAGTCCTTTAAGAGAGTTCCATGGTTACCAATCTGTCCTTGAAAGGAGTTCCATGGTTACCTATCTGTCCTTGAAGGATGTTCCATGGTTACCTATCTGTCCTTGAAGAGAGTTCCATGGTTACCAATCTGTCCTTTAAGGATGTTCCATGGTTACCAATCTGTCCTTGAAGAGAGTTCCATGGTTACCAATCTGTCCATGAAGGTTGTTCCATGGTTACCATCTGTCTTGAAGTGTTACCTATCTGTCCTTGAAGAGAGTTCCATGGTTACCTATCTGTCCTTGAAGAGAGTTCCATGGTTACCTATCTGTCCTTGAAGAGAGTTCCATGGTTACCTATCTGTCCTTGAAGGGTGTTCCATGGTTACCTATCTGTTTTTGAAGGGTGTTCCATGGTTTACTATGGTTACCTATCTGTCCTTGAAGTGAGTTCCATGGTTACCTATCTGTCCTTGAAGAGAGTTCCATGGTTACCTATCTGTCCTTGAAGAATGTTCCATGGTTACCATTATCTGTCCTTGAAGGATGTTCCATGGTTACCTATCTGTCCTTGAAGAATGTTCCATGGTTACCAATCTGTCCTTGAAGAGAGTTCCATGGTTACCAATCTATTGAAGGGAGTTCCATGGTTACCTATATGTCCTTGAAGAATGTTCCATGGTTACCTATCTGTCCTTGAAGGATGTTCCATGGTTACCTATCTGTCCTTGAAGAGAGTTCCATGGTTACCAATCTGTCCTTGAAGGATGTTCCATGGTTACCAATCTGTCCTTGAAGGATGTTCCATGGTTACCTATCTGTCCTTGAAGGATGTTCCATGGTTACCAATCTATTCTTGAAGGGAATTCCATAGTTACCTATCTGTTCTTGAAGAGAGTTCCATGGTTACCTATCTGTCCTTGAAGTGAGTTCCATGGTTACCTATCTGTTCTTGAAGAGAGTTCCATGGTTACCTATATGTCCTTGAAGAGAGTTCCATGGTTACCTCTCTGTCCTTGAAGGGTATTCAATGGTTACCTATCTGTCCGTGAAAGGAGTTCCATGGTTACCAATCTATTGAAGGGAGTTCCATGGTTACCTTTCTGTCTTTGAAGGGATTTCCATAGTAATCTTTCTGTCCTTGAAGGATGTTCCATGGTAACCAATCTGTCCTTTAAGGGTATTCCATGGTTACCAATCTGTTTTTGAAGGGAGTTCCATAGTTACCAATCTGTCCGTTGAAGGAGTTCCATGATTACCTATCTGTCCTTGAAGGGTGTTCCATGGTTACCTATCTGTCCTTGAAGGATGTTCCATGGTTACCTATCTGTCCTTGAAGAGAGTTCCATGGTTACCAATCTGTCCTTGAAAGGAGTTCCATGGTTACCTATCTGTCCTTGAAGGATGTTCCATGGTTACCTATCTGTCCTTGAAGAGAGTTCCATGGTTACCAATCTGTCCTTGAAGGAGTTCCATGGTTACCAATCTTTACCAATCTGTCCTTGAAGAGAGTTCCATGGTTACCAATCTGTCCATGAAGGTTGTTCCATGGTTACCTATCTGTCCTTGAAGGATGTTCCATGGTTACCTATCTGTCCTTGAAGAGAGTTCCATGGTTACCAATCTGTCCTTGAAGAGAGTTCCATGGTTACCAATCTGTCCTTGAAGAGAGTTCCATGGTTACCAATCTGTCCTTGAAGGATGTTCCATGGTTACCTATCTGTCCTTGAAGAGAGTTCCATGGTTACCTATCTGTCCTTGAAGAGAGTTCCATGGTTACCTATCTGTCCTTGAAGGATGTTCCATGGTTACCAATCTATTCTTGAAGGGAATTCCATAGTTACCTATCTGTTCTTGAAGAGAGTTCCATGGTTACCTATCTGTCCTTGAAGTGAGTTCCATGGTTACCAATCTGTCCTTGAAGAGAGTTCCATGGTTACCTATCTGTCCTTGAAGTGAGTTCCATGGTTACCAATCTATTATTGAAGGTTGGTCTATTATTGAAGGTTGTTCCATGGTTACCAATTTATGCTTGAAGGGAGTTCCAATGGTAACCAATCCGTCCTTGAAGGTTGTTATATGGTTACCTATCTGTTCTTGAAGAGAGTTCCATGGTTACCTATCTGTTCTTGAAGAGAGTTCCATGGTTACCTATATGTCCTTGAAGAGAGTTCCATGGTTACCAATCTGTTCTTGAAGAGAGTTCCATGGTTACCTATATGTCCTTGAAGTGAGTTCCATGGTTACCAATCTGTTCTTGAAGGGTGTTCCATGGTTACTAATCTATTCTTGAAGGGAATTCCATAGTTACCTATCTGTTCTTGAAGAGAGTTCCATGGTTACCTATCTGTCCTTGAAGGGAGTTCCATGGTTACCTATCTGTCCTTGAAGGGTGTTCCATGGTAACCAATCTTTTCTTGAAGGGAGTTCCATAGTTACCTATCTGTCAAGCATGCATCGCATGATTTTTTCATGAAATTCCATACCAATGTTATTCCCATAGATTAGTTGAAACTAATCTACAGCTACAGGTAAACTAATGTACAGTGAAAGGTCTACTAATTTACAGACAGAACAAGTACTTGAACAATAGTCTAAATAAAGTACCGGGGACAACAAAAGATGATATCATAGCCATGTTTTAATAGTGGTAAAACTATCATAGTGAGAGTACATTAAGGTGACCAGGACTTAGTCGGTAATAATAACGAGTAAACCACAAAATAAATATTGTGTGAGGTAGCTATTCTGGAATCGGGACCAGTGTTATGGTGAGAGAACCGCCTGAAATAATAATTTCCTCTTCAAAACATGAAATAATTGTTAAATGGGTTCAGTTGTTGGTAATGATTTGATGGGTAAGAATTATTTCCTTTAAATCCCTTTTTCTGTTTTGACACATACGCGGGATCAATATTGACACAAACATTAGATTGGACTATACAACTGTGTTCACTATAGATGGCCATTGTAATGTTGTTTTATTACCTAGATATGGGTTAAATACATGGTAAATAAATCTCATGGTTGACCCATTTGCATCTATCGCTAACAAATGAAATCAATATTGTATTGTTCTGTAAATATGCGATTCATTTCAAATCATATACAGCACCTGAGGATAAAATTGGATGAAAGGTTGCCGAAGACATCTAAATACAGGACGAGAATTACCAAGTTTCCTCTTGAGCAACGCATTTTTCGATTGTATTGTTATGCTACTTCATGACGAAGACATTTGATTGTCAGAATAGCTCGTAACTTATAAAAATTGGGCGTGGGAAGGAAAATTGGTAACAATACATCCATATGTGCTAGTAAATAAATTCATTGCTTACGACAGTTTTTTGTCGTTTTAATTGAATTTTTTTTCAGGTCGCTTTTCACTCGGGAGACTATGGGACGCAAAAGTTGCCGAATAAATGTGTTCACAAATACACGTGTTACTCCTACCATTCATGGGGTGTGAACACATTTTATGACCAATAAAAAACTAGTAATTAAGCTATACTGCTCACAGTGATCGAGACATGATAGATAAAACTAGACATGTCAATCAAACAATATCCCCAGTCAGGCAATATTTCTTTACGTGAGTTTCACTTGAAAAAAATCACGTGAAGAAATATTGCCTGTGCACACCTCTATGAGAGCATGCCAGCCAAAGGTTTACCTTTTACGTACATACGTTGCCATGGTAATCGTTATTGAAGCATTCGGTGTATCCAACTATAGACATCTATAATCATAGAAATTTACCAAAATTTGACCATGATCACCGGGGCTAATCGTACAAACCGGGCTACGCTATTTACGCTCGTGGAAACGCTTCTTTTACAAAGAAAACTGTCGTCTGGGGGAGCGTATGTGATAAATATTTACTCGGTACCGGTGTTCAATTTACGGTCAAGAATCCAAGTATGCATGTTGCCCACGGAACAGTAGAGTTTTTCACCAATGGGTAGAAGCAAAATGTATGTTTTATTGTATTATACTTTGTCCTGTATTTCGCACACAAATCTAGATCTGTTTCCATAAGAAAAGATTAACTAGATCCGAACAAAATAAAACCAAATAAAATACCACCTGTATATCTGTTGTCATGGAAATGATTTTCGATTGAAGAAATCCACTGCCTTGTATTATTAATTTTATAAGTGTTCCATATGCATACAGCTATACCAGTCTGCAGCGTTTTCACATTTAGAAAATGTAGTAACATTCAGTAACAAACAGTAACATTCAACAAGAAAAAGTCACCTAATCATTGAAAACTGTGACAGTTTAATGAACTGAATCCAGTTTTACTTCCGTCTCTCGTTCAGATATATACCTGTTTGAGTATACATGTATAACAAAAATAACAATTTTCAACCATGATATGACATACCCGTCTATACTGTTTGCGAAATACAGGACAAAGTATAATACAATAAAACATCAATTTTGCTTCTACCCATTGGTGAAACACTCTACTGTTCCGTGGGCAACATGCATGCTTGGATTCTTGACCGTGAATTGAACACCGGTACCGAGCAAGTATTCATCACATACGCTCCCCCAGACGACAGTTTTCTATGTAAAAGAAGCGTTTCCACGAGCGTAAATAGCGTAGCCCGGTTTCTACGATTAGCCCCGGTAATAATTACAAAAATTTATGAGTTATGACCATTTTAAAAAACAAAAGTGTGTAGTCACCTGGTAACCATGACAATCATTGTTTTGACCAGTTCAGCAGTTGTCCCGACAAAATGTTACTACCGACTGACTGACGGACGGACAAGCTGATTCGAGAAGAATACTGGTACCCCAAGATTTCCAAGATATTAATAGTGTATAACAAAAGTGAGATATTTTAAAATATATTCGTGTAACATCCGAACCTCTCCCAAAAACTTGCAAACATGTACTTTTGAAAATGCGAGGTTAACAATTCTGCGATGGCTGGGAGACTTTGCATTTTCATTTTGAGTTGAGTTCCCGCAAATAATATCGGACAAATAATAATTTTCAACTAAACTTCAAGCTTCAGAAAGATTTGTATCGCTTTCCAAAATTCCGATATAATTTCGATGTACTCCGAAATGTTCACAAAGAAGTTCATAAAGGGCAGATACACACGAAATGTAACAGTTTTGTGTGTGAAAAGACGGTGTATAACAGGTCAATGTGGCTATTTTACACTGCTCCATAGTGTTTACTTAGTTTATTGTTGTATTTACTGCCGAATAATCAAGTTTGAAATAAACAACCACGAGTCCCATTGAAAATAATCTTTAGTTGATATGTGGAAATCCGTGTTTTTACAATCGACTCTATTGAGCTAATGGTATGTACCCGCATGGCATTCATTCAGGCGAAAGGGAACATTGAAGTCGATACTTTGCAAGTTGGGATAATATAGTTCGCTAATCCTGCCTACATTAACTGTATATTATTAGGTTTTTTAATTATTTTTTTTGGCCTAATATATAGGCGGAGCAAAATCGGAGCAAAATTTAAAGGTTTCTTAAAACATTTATAACAAAAAAAATATATAATCGATGGCAGAAAAAGGCCTAATAATATAGGCAGGTTTAGTGGACTATAGGGATAATATTGGTATAAACAAAAATAATTTTCTTTCGAACATAAATTAGCCTTATGTCATGCTCAATCACATTGATATCGTCGTATCCTTTTTTTTAATCTAAAAACGTCTAAAATGTTGTTATAAATTGAAAATCGATAGAAACATTTCTCTACATGGTGTATAGATGAATAGATGATATTACTGATTTTTATCTAGATTAGTCTATTCCTATGTAACATATACATGTACATGAAGTAACTGTTTCTCAAGTCCCTGTGAACCGTAGCTATGTAGATGTGGACAGCAATCCTCTGCTGTGGTGTTGCTAGGGCATCAAATCTGGTCAATCACGAGGAACGCCATCACGCATTGTATGTTAAGTTGTTGTCAAGGATGTAGTGATGTAAGCGTAGATATTGGCCTGGATTCTCGGGGATAAATTTCATGTGTCACCATCTGTCTATTAAAAACAAACTAATAAAAACTGTCAATAAATCATATTCTTTATCAGTTATTCCCACACACGTTTTTGACCCGGAAGTCGAGTGGGTTAAAACCGGAGTGCCCGGAAAATAACAAGTTACCAGACATACGGTCCCATCGCAAGATTCAAGATTTTTAGCGATCGGTTGTCAAACTAAAATTGTTTGTTATTACCAGTGATTTAGATATATGGCTCTATTGTTACTATAGGTCAGCCCAGTGCAAACACCAAGATTTAAAGTGTCAATTGTCAAAATTGTTATTCTAATTTCTGACGTCAACCGATATTTATTCATAGGATAAATGTATCTATTGTTGCTATTTTAAACTGTCCTTTTTTCTGGAAACCTTTTAAACATTTCCAGAAAGTTCAGGGGATTTAATCGCACGTCGAAGGTTTTATTGCTACCATGGTCACGGTAATTGAATCATAACCAAATTCAATCGATCTGTCGCAATGATAAACACTTTGACACTTTAAAATTGATCAACAATATTTTCATGCCGTTTTACCTCGCAATAATAGGAAAACAGTCATGCATTTAGGAGTGGCGTCCGTTAACTAGTCGGAAGGGATGCACACATTTAGCTATTGGTTTGCAACATTACACCAGAGTTACGCTCGATATTTAAAGATGCTCCACCGCCGACAGAGCATAAATGATATTCATCATTTGAACAATAATTGGTGTTTAATCGTGTATATACATGTCTAATTAACACAAAAAATAATGTGAAATAATTTTTTTCGCCTTTGGTGGATACGCAATCAGTACTTCATTCCATATAGGATATAGTGACACGGATTTTTTTCGGGATGCAATTAATTATTTTTCATATCTTTAATTTGAAGTAAAATTAGAAGCTTAAACTTTCCAATGGTGGAAATGGTGTAAAGTAAGTAACTTTTGTAACTGAAGAAAAATACTAAATCGTCTGCTCCTGTTTTTGATAGTGAAAAAAAAACATTTGTCAGCGGTGGAGCATCTTTAAAGGCCCACTACCTTTGCGAAAGAAAAACAAGTTTCAACAATAATAACATCCGAAAATGTATATTAATGGCCTAAGAGGATGTTATAACATCAACCAAATACAGGATTCCCTGGTAAACTATGTTAACAGTGAAGATTCATGTCGCTGTTTTGTCGTCTGGCGCAGTGATAATGTAATGTAATGTAATATCTCATGATGCTTTATCCCATTGCCAATCTGATTAAAATACAGAACCTTATCATCACTACGTTGGATAAGAGGATTTGAGAACATCCCTTTAGGGGTCACGTCAAGATGACCTTTTGAAATAAATGGCCAATCAAATTGGCACTGCCAGAATCTTGACTGGGGACGAAATAGTTTGAAAAAGCTGTCCAAATTATTTTCGTGTATGTAGTCATCTCGCCCGAAGCGCACAACAAAGCTAATTGTATATGTATACTGGGGCGAAAAGACGTTTTCAATTGATGTTGTAAGGTGTAGAAACTACATTTGCTCTGAAGTACACGTGATATAAAGGTCATCTGATGTGACCCCTTATGGGATATTGTCAGATCCTCTATTGAACGGTGGTTATAAGGATCTGTGTTTTAATCAGATTGGCCTATTGCTTACTAGATTGTAAACATCAAGATCTATTTGATCTGCGTGACGAATTCTTCACAAATATTGTCAACAATTATCCATTTGAGTTATACGTAAAATTATACAATTTAGACACACACGAACTTATTTGTGTCCTATTAGGGTACATCCCTGATTATATACAGGAACTATTACCGGTTTAGATTCTATTAGATTTGCTTACGTTTGTTGTTGCTTTTCTGTGAAAGCTGCTAAATTCACGTTTCAGTAAATATGTGTATATTTTTACATTCATATCATCATGTGTTTGAAGGTGTCAGGTTGTATTTGATTTTTTTTTACTGGTATATTGAATCGTTTTTCCCTTTATTCTATATTTTTTTCTCTCAATTTTCTTATAATTACATCCTGATTTAGGACATCGAATATGTGTTATTTAAGTAATCTCTTCCATATTTCTTTTTGTAATTCTTTGTCTTAAAATTTTGTACAAACTCTTCATTTATGGAGGAATAAAGTCACAAAGAAGAAGAAGAACCGACGCGCGGTAATTAGGACGACGGCGGGAAACATAAAATGACCCGCGTTATCAGTATCAGCATCAACTTTATTTAGATTAAATTGTTCAAAAGGTGGTGGTAAGTGTAGAATTAACTGTAAGTTAATATTTTTTGTGACTCTACAAAATTACCAATTTCGTTTAATACTCCAATTTTAAAAATTAAAAGCCATTTCGGAAAGGTAGCGTCCCTTTAATAAATCATACCAAAGATGTACGATGTCTCACTTATAAATCCTTGATCATATATATTAATTTGTGTGGAGACAAATGAACGTAATTGATTTGAATTATTTAATCATACTTATTGATATTAACCTGTGTCCTGTATCATATAAAGTAGGGATGATATGTATACATATTTAAACATTCCTGAAGGAGGTTCATGGGGATATCTGGTTTGAATGATTTACTCTCCAGCCTGTGAGTTGTAAATAAAAGTTATCAGCAGACTAGCAATACAGCGGAGTACCTGATTGAAGAAAACAATCAGTCGCCATGTCTCTACACATGCTGTTGCAAGTGTGAAGGGTTTAATTTTACCCCGGGGCACTCTAGCGTGACCGATCTCGTCACGCATAGAAATTAAATACCCACGGGATATCTCAACTGTTGAGTGGTTTTAGTATCGATACGTCTATTTACTTACAACAACTACAATTTCCAAAAAGCTTTTAGAAACAGAGTGACCGTACGATTTAAAGGATTGAGCATGGAGTGAAGTAAGGATAATCGGTATATATGTCGTAAACACATGTCCAACAGGAACATTTCCACATTAGCTGTACAGCGAAACTGAAGATGTGAGGCATTGCGGAAAAAAAATCATAAGTGTTTCTTGGAAGAACGTAATCTGTGTGATGCGAAAATCACTGATTTTTTTTCTTTCGTTTGATACCTTTTATGAAGAGAGAACATATTTCGCAGAGAATTCACGAAAATTTTTGTGGTAATATGGAATTTGTGTGACTAAATTAGAAAAGGATTTTATTGCCATGCCGAATTCCATATTAACTGATTTGGATTAACAAAATTCGATAATTTGTGTGACCAATTAGAAAAGTGGATTGCTGTTATTTTTAATTTCATATTAATTCATTTGGATTGACAAAGGTCAATATGGAATTTCGGTTTTCATATTGTTCTCAGAAACATTCAGAGTGCTTTGTGAAATTGTGTTAGAAAAGATCGTTTAATTTCCCGATAATCTGGAATTTCTATTTCCTGTTGGATTTAATTTAAGAGTTATGGAGAGATCAGTCGGGACAGTCAGGATAGCCCTGTGGGCCTGTTGTGTAATCAGTCTGCTAACAGTTCAAAGGACAAATGCCACCGACTTTCCATTTCCTCTCTCGATTTTTATTTTTGGTCCAGGGTAAGTTATTATCTTTTATTCATGTATTCATTTTTAACTTATTTTGTTCATGTATTAATTCATTCAATTAATTATTTTTATTTATGTTATTTATTAATTTATTTAATTATTTCTCTCTCTATATATATATTTATTTATTAACAGTGTTAAAACCATGTTGCAACACGACATATGATACCGCTAGGTTATCGCGCACCTTTTATAGCAAGACACTTACCGCGGGTCGGTGGTATTTCTCAAGGTACTCCGACTTTCCTCCACCAACAAACTTGGCACGTTCTTATATGACCCTGGCTGTTAACATGACGCTAGACTAATAAAAGCCAAACCTATAGCTAGATACACCAGACAGTCATGTACAAAAGTAAATTAACGAGAGTTTTTTTTATAACATCTGTTTAATTAAATAAGAAACATTTATCAAGTATAAACTCATTCAATCATCCTTTTTTCAAATTCAATTAAGCATTGTACGCGGATTCTCACAAAAGTTTGCAAACAAAATTTATTTCATAACCCGATGAAATTAAAAAATAGTGACTTCAAAAATTTTCCATGCTACTTTATAAAATGAAATACGTTTACACGTACGATTCCATTATTTTTTTACAAGGGATTATTTTTCCAAATCAATACGCAACGTCAATGTTTCTATTGTGACGTCAAGATAACGTCGGGTTTCAGCGCCATTCTCGGATATTTTTTTTCATCGTGGAATGAAAAAAAAATGAATTCAGGCCAATCAGAAAGCCAGAAACAAAGAGAAAATTAATTATTTTTGATTGAAGAAGTTCGTAAATCAACGATTCATTTAGAGTACACTGGAATTTTTTATTTTACATCACTACAGCATAGAAATATACATTCGAGTTAATTCTTAAAAAAACATATATATGCTGTGATTTCTCAGAGATCTCATCGACTAGTACATGGTCGTATGGAAGTCAATATTTAGTATATATATCGACGTGATATTTTCATTCATAAAAAAATCGAGCAGATATTGATATTGTGATATCACATTTCCCGAACGTCGAGTTCCACAGGGTGATGCCCTAAGACCTTCACTCTTCTTTTATCTTTTTATCAAATAATGCGATTGACATTTTTAAAGCAACTTCATAACTTATATAAAATTAGGGACAATTGATTCTGTTCATAGGACTTCCTATTACACAGCATGTAGTGTATGATTTTACAGAACGTCTATCACAAAAAACTTCTATTTCAGTTGATCCTTTAAATTGTTATACAGTGTTAACGTTGCATCAGAGGCTAATCAGGAGCGACGTTACTACAGATCTACTAGACTTTCCATTCTCACATTTTTTTGTATTTTTTTTTCTTCAAAATTCGATGAAAATAAAGATTAGTGACATCATTGTTTATAGTATTTTTTTGAAACTAAGACCTATTGCATTGATAAGATAAAGTAGTCTTAAAATAAACAATATTCCATTGGGTTTTTTTTCCAAATCAATACGCAACGTCAATGTCTCTATTGTGACGTCACGATAACGTCAGATTGTTTTCATAGAAGTATGAGAAAAAAATATTTACCAGTCAGGAAGTCAGATTCATTGATAAAAAATAATTATTTATAAACCAATTTATGTATAGAATGATATAGATACTACCTCTGTCACCTGAATCTCGGGACTAATTGAGATTCCGTGAATAATCAACATGTTTTAATTTTCTCTGTTTATACTTGTTTGTTTTCCCTTTAACGTTTGTGTATTTTGTCATGATAAGAGGTCATTTATAATGAAACAGTGGTCTTGAACTAGTTCATGTATCCCGTGTTCGTGCGCCCACCCAACGCTGATGGCTTCTACAACACACGATGTACACCTGACCGATTTCTGAAATCAATAATTTCAGGTGATAGAAAATTGCCCCCCTCCCCCTCTATCATTCCATTTTCAACATAGATTAGATCTCTGACAACCTAAGTCCAAGCATGCCAAGACCTCAAGCTCATTTATACGACGCCTATTGCGTGTAACTATAAAATAACAAGGGAACACAGAAACCTTTGTGTATGTTATTTTATACAGCGGTTACCATTAAATCTTACGTGATGAAAGTCACAACATCGGTTATTTAGATTGTTAAAGGGACGACGTGATTTCACATGGTCTATTTCACGGCTAGCTCGGTGCAGTGTAGGTAGCATACAGTTCGTTCATAGATAACATTATAAAAAGACATCATTTCTCCTGTTGGCATGCTGTAAGGTCCACTTCCTCTCCGAAACGGCTTTTAATTTATAAAATGGGAGTGTAAAACGAGATTGATGATTTTGTATAGTGTCGCCACAGTTACTAACTTAACGTTGATAATACACTTGTCATCATCTTTTGAACAATTTAATTAAAGTAAATGAAATGTCGATTTTCATAAAGCGGGTCGTATTAGTTTCCTGCCGTCGTGCTAATTACCGCGCGTTAGTTGACTGCGCCAGAAGGCAAAACAGTGACATGAATCTTCACTGTAGAAATAGATCACGCAGAAACATCATCTTAGGCCATATACATGTATATATTTTCTTCTTTATGCCTATAAAAATAATCAAATTCAGAATAGCGTCCCATAATTAAATATAAATATTTGATATATGATCTGTAATGCATTGGTATTTTTCGCCAAAACTGGAAAGGGTTCGCGGCATATAAACATTGTTTATTAATAACGAGTTTAAAAATGTGTGTGCATATTACATTACAAGCGTATGATTCTATTTATCACATAAATATTACATGATAATGTATTTTTGAAAATAAAGGCTTTCCATATCAATTCCATATGAGATAAGTGAGATCGGTCAAAGAAGGGACTTCATAATTATGGATCCGAGAATTATTCTTACTTTTTACATAAAAACCCTATCCCGTGTCCATATAGATCATTTGAATGACATATAGATAAAAATTGTATCTATATACACTGTATATATTAAATAAAGTAAGAAAGTTTGACAAAAATCCGTACTTTAAGCTGATGGGATAGACAACGTACTATTAACCATCCTCGATACTCCAGGGGTTCCGATCACTTACGATTTACACCCTTGGACTATCTCATAGTAAAAATGAAGGCAGCTCACGGGAAAACATCTGAACCAATCACGGGCCTGCACAGATTTCCTTTGAAGACTACAGAGAGAGCGACGCCCAAATTAAAAACCACACAGTCAACCACAATGTACCGTTATGCGGCTCTTTTGATATACATCAGAGGACTAAATTACCTGTTCTGTTGCCTCCAGTTTTTCTATGAGATAGTCCAGGGGTGTGTAAAGATCGTAAGTGATCGGAACCCCTGGAGTATCGATGTTGACTAGTGACATAAAATTTCTACTGGTTTAATAACGATATCAAAATTGTTGTTAAATATTTCTAAATTTACCAACCTCACCAAAATCCTTCCTCGCTACAATGTATAAAAAATCGCCCTATCATCGATACCCCAGCGTTACTCAAGCACTTGCGTTATATCCATATCATCAGTGATAGTAACCCCTGAAGAATCGAGGATGCGCTATCCTTAGTTTCTACCCATGATATCGACACCCACCATACGAATGGTGATCATTCGTATTTGTTGACTGCCCATTTAAGTAAACAATAAACAATAAACTACAGAAGGTTCTCGATTTGTTTTATTAACGTCCTATTAACAGCCAGGGTCGGTTGAGGAAAGACCGAGTACCCAGAGACAAAAAAACCGCCAGCGGTCAGTACTTGGCAACTCCCCCACATGCATGGGATTCGAACTCGCGACCCAGAGGTTGAGAGCTTGTGATATTATGTCGGGACATCTTAACCCCTCAACCACCTCGGCCCCATTTTTCAATTTTAATTTGATAAACACATCCAATATCTTAAATCGACATTACAAGTAGAAACATGTAGACACTCCCTAAATGAAATTGAGTGGTTTTTGACTGTTTTACGCATGAGAGAATGGAATTGATAGGCAGTCATTTGTTCCGTGTAAATTAAATATAGGCTGTGATTGATGCTTCATTGAACAGACATTTTAACGGTTATCCAATGAATATTTAAAATGTCGGTGATGTGGAATTAGGCATATGGCTTCTACCCGGATATAACCACGGTCTAAACATTAACTTTTTTATTGTTAAAAAATTCTGGCCATTTAAAGACGTATTAGGTTTTTGCAGTGAAGGATGGCCGGGATTTCCCGGAAAAAAACCCACTGCCTACAGTTTGTACATAATATCAACTGTCAAATGTCATAGGGATCTGAGAAAAAGTTATAGTTGATATCAATTTGGACCCACTCGTGTGCCCATAGACAATTTTTAGACATTTTAGGAGTCTAGATAAAAATTAGTAAAATCGTATTCAGTATATAAAAAATATATTGTACCATGTAGAATACGATTTTTCATCTAGACCCCTACAACGTCTAAAATGGTCAAGGCACTCTGGTGGGTCCATATAAACTAGTTATCAGACCCCTGTGATTATATGTAATCGTCAGACACAGGGACCTGGATGTGTTTTACATGTATTCGGACCTGCACTGTTATGTACATATTAAACATATAGCATTACCATATTGGTAATAAGATTTTAATCTGAGATTTTTTTCTCCTAACCACGAGCATCGAGGTTTATTAATCTATCATCTGAGAACATGCATATATATGTTTGTACTATATAGCAATATTGTATTGTTCTGTCCGTCTTTATGTCATAAACATCCTGGTGATTAAATTTTTTTTCTAGTTTTTTTCCTAAGCACAACCATGAGGTTTATCAATTTATCATTTGAGAACACTATATATAACAATATTGCATTTCCTGTCCACCTTTATTAGGTCATATTTCTTTAATCTCAAAGGATGGTTTCCCCGAGATAAAGGAGACCGAGGATATAAATTAGACGTCTACTTCTGAGTTCAATAGAATATTTATATTTACGCGATATTACATACTTGTAGTGTTTGTATTACATCTTCACAGAAAATATACCTGATATACAGGGTATTTATAAGGGTGACCTCCTCGACATCAGCAGTTGTAGTGATATATTGTTGTTCTTTGATATGAGTATATTGCATAGTGTGCCATATCTTTGTCATTCCTGTGCTGCAGGTGGACGGGAAACAGGTTGATTGATAATAAACATCTTTCATAGATTCGACGTGTGGTTTTCTCTGGAAATATACTTTTGATATTGTATAGAAACATGTTCACACTTTTCAATGCCCGTTAATTCCCTTCCACTCGGTTAATATTTGATTGATCAAGGTTAGCATAACACCATATTAACCTCACTGAACGTACACGAATATCTTTCATAGTCAGTTATAGTTTGCCATGATGAGTGTAGTGAACATTATAAGTTTAGTGACAGGAGACGTAATGTATAATAACGGTTATGAATAGAAATTTACATTGATCTACTACAAACCAAACCGGTCATTACAAATTTCCGGGGACGCATCAAATCCGTTCGCATTATGAGGGATTCCTATTAAGTGGTTTAATTAACATCTGTATAACAAACACAGAAATGAGACTTTGGACGAGTACATGTACTTAATTTAATTAACTAACTTCATTAACACACTATAAATGTACATGGACATCAATATGCTACAACTTAAACTCAAAAATCTACCTTATTTACTGAGAGTGGTCTTTTGCAGCATTTAATTTACAATCAATACGATTTATACTTTTAAAATTTAGATCGTATGGATGCGTCGCTTATAACTACGTACTGGATTTAGTCATAAGGTAAAATATGGAATATTATACACAAAATTAACCGACAGGATTCACAGATTTCAAATATGTGATCGTCTGACAGATATAAAGAAAAATAAAGTTACAATAACGTCATTTTCTTGCTGTCGCGGTTTTACAAATACATAATACGGTACTCTCGTAATTTTGCGCTAAAAACCTAGCTGGGACAGAAATTATGCAATACATATACGTATATCAAACCAGTGATCATAAACTTAAATTGACTTTCTTGATACATGATCCATGACCGCACTTTGGTATGGCACACACAATACAGTGGCATAGGAAGATGAAACGTAATGGGGGGGATACTACGATTTAGAATGACTGAGATGAGTTTTACGATGTATTTTGATGGTTTTGCGAGCGCCGAAGGCGCGAAATTTTTGTGATTGGGGGTTCGGGGGTCTCCCCCGTGAAAAAATATTACGATTTAGAATGGCTGAGATGAATTTTACAATGTATTTTGATGATTTGAAAGCGCTCTTAACACGGTAATTTTTCGATTTAAAGTTACATGCATTTGTGAATGTCGTCATACCATTATGCAACCCTGCTCGATCTGAACATATCGGTTTCACACCATCGGCACATTGTTGTGTAACTCAAAACAATAATGAATTGATTGTCTTGCTAAGACATATAAACAAATTAATCTTTTAAGAGACATTTTTTGAAATAGTATAATCCCTCGATGGACATTTTTAGTCTAGTTCGTGTGTATTGAATTTTTATTATTAAAGGTTTTGAACATTACGTGGTTGAAATTTTTCTAAAATGAGTACGAAAAATGTGCAAGAGAACCCTTTTTTCTTTCAAATGTGCATTTGGGGGGGGGGGGGGGGCAAAAAGAAAAAGACATGTTTGCACCCCGTCCTGGGGAACGGAAGGGGCCCCCCCCTCCTGCCCCCGCTTCCTACGCCCCTGCAATATTTCTACAAAGATACAAAGAGAAAAATTTTTTATTTTGGTTAGTTCATGGTACATTGTAAATGTAATTGTCCCATCTTGTGGTTTCCAACTCGCGACCAAGAGATGATGGACGGTGTCATGTATTGAGTTCAATTTAGTCTTTATCAATCAATAGTTATCTCTGTACTCTATTTTATAAGAATATTACTCATGCCAAATAACAAATAGCGTTTAAATGATGTTACATTTTCTGTAAGTAACTTCGGGATTTTTCGTTTGAGTAGAATAAAGTAAATTCGCTATAATTTCGTTTCAAGAACATCAATTTTCAAACTTAAGGCTGATTTGAAACGAAATGATCTGTGGCATTAACACATTGTGTTTTCATGAAAATATAATCTAAACTTATTTTATTTTCCGGCCCTGAACACTCAAAAACGCTATTTTTTTCATTTGAGATGGTGTTTTTATGAAATAACAAAATGCAGACATACGAAAAGCATACTTTTCTTGCTTGAAATCTAAGCTTTTCATTGATATATGTCATAACAAAACTGTGATATTTTATATCCACTTTCCGAGTGGTTTATCTACGAATAAGATTGGCAAATTTAACGCCATTATCGGCACTTTTTAACGGACGTCTTTAATGGAAAATTAGAGCGGACTAATCTATTCTAGCAAACTAAATTGTGAAATTTATATGGTCATAAAATAAAGAAATAAATTATTCTGTTGGTATAAATATTTCGTTTCTACGAAGTTGATTTGATGTCTTCAAACCAGGTCGATTACGTAATCTAAGTCATATCGGAACAAATGCACCGATCAGAACGGGTATAATTTATGTCAATAGAAAACGATTATCTACAGGGATATTGAAGTACGAAATTGATGTAATTTCCTTTTTTTCATCAATTAACGTTTTTAAAATTCTTTCGATAGGAATACTCATAAAGAGTTAGATAAGGAACCGATTTTCAATCGATACAATGTTTGTTTTAACAATCTTAATAAACCAAGGACGTATCTCACTTATAAATCTTTGTAATCACTTAAGCACCTAATATCTTAATCACTAATGCATCTAATATGAACAGGCAGATAACACGATAATCACATATTAATAAAGGGGGTTTAAAACCTCTCCTTGACGAAGATCAGATTACCGACAAAAAGGGTAGCTGTTAAAATCTATCATTCATGGTCACACGTATGTAACTCGCGTGTACATGCACTTCGATCGTTCAAACTACATTTTAATCGTGTTTTCTGTAAGGACGACCGTGACCAATTAGGTATTGGTACAGATGGATAATAGCATTTTTGATGAACATGTATTCATCAGTGTTGACACCTTCAAGCGACCTATATTTTTCGTAAATATAAATTACATGTGAATGACGATATCATTACATTATCATTTTAATTTTGTATACAAAGGCATGTCGCTTACATATGTAATTCACGGCTGTATAAGAATTAGTCCGCTAAACCTGCCTATATTATTAGTGGGGTTTTTTAAAATTAATTTTCCCTAATATATAATTTCAAAAAAACCTAATAATATAGGCAGGTTTAGCGGACTATATAAGAATAGATGTAAAATAGCATTATGACTCGGAAACCCACGTTTAAATTTGACTGACCACGTTTCAGCCAAACTAAGGGAAGTAACTCGAATGTGTCTGCTTTGTTATAAAAGAATTGATCTATCGTGATCCCCGAAAGGTTTTTTTTTCAGTAAAGTTATTTAAGTGTACCAAAGACTCCATAGATTTAAATATGGTTATTTTTAAAATTATCGATTCTCGGAGAAACTTACAGAATGACATCACAATAAATCTAAAAAAAAATTGTTTTATTTGAAATTTTACTTACCATTTCTATGTGTCTCAAACTTTTGTGCACTTGACTAGTTTTGTTTGATATGTTTATTGCCCTATAAACGACCGAGTTCATTGTTAATGTGTTAGAGTTTGAGATATAAGGAAATAGTAAGTACTAGGAGAAAAATCACCGAATAACAGTCAGTATCTGGCAGCCTTGTGGGGATTCGACCGTGCAAGCTTGCCGATACCCATTAATCATTCGGCCACCGCGACCCCCTGCAGTGTATTATTAAATTTAGTTATACAACCAAGATAAAGATTTAGCTATACACAGACACTATTTCTGCACGTGAATTTTCTTCGCGTGAATTTCACGTGAAGAAATATTGCCTGTGTACATAAACTTAATTAACCGATTCTTGTGGCATTGGGATTACATGTAATAACTTTCTAATATGTAATAAGTGCGAGAATGGTTGCGCTATTTTCGTTTAAACACATGATATTATCAACGTAATTAAGAAGGTTCAAGTTTTGGATTGATTTCAATAGTATGCATTGTCTATGCGCCGATGTACCGGAGAATGACTTGGCACCAGTCCTTGTAGGAGATTTCCTATCTAATTGGCAAAGCGAATTTGTTGCAATTACATTGTAGAAAAAAAAATTCTCGCCCATCCATCGCCCATCCCTTCATATCTTCCTATTCTACCCATTTTGTATCCTTGGCAGATTTTTATTTACTCGTTTCATTGGTTTCCTTATTATGACTGGATTTATAGGACGTCAGGCTATTACAAATGCATAATCATATATGTAACGCGTTGTTCAAAATCATAATTCAACCATAATTGCTTCAATGGGCCGATGATTGACCTGCGTGACCAAATTATTGACCCTCGGGTTTTTTTTCCTAAATATATAAAACATATTTCCCATAGTACGTACCGGGTATATGTCTTTGTATGGGCACCCTACTATTGGATACTATCTATGTCACACGCCACTGGAATCTTATAACAACGTATATGACGACCGTTATCAGCAAATCATCGAACCCAAAGACAATGGCGGGGGACAAAGACGTGTGGCGAATAGCAATGGCGTCTTAATCTATACAGCAGAGTCAGAGCTGGTTTAAAATCTATTCTGAGGGAATATCCATCGCATATCTCGATATTGTTCGTGAAGAAAGTGTTCAAAGGACTGTTTTGTGGAGAACGTTTCGAAAAATGGTGCCGTGACGACAGATTATACAGATGGTTTTTCATAATTGGGAGATAAGTATTCCTGTAGCCAAGTTGGGACAACCTTCAGTTCTGTTTAGGGAATCAGTGTATATCTGATATATTTCTATCTTATTTGCGGGAAAGTGTGGAGAAAACCGTCTGATGTGTTAAAGGAACGACGAGGATGGTGCCATGACCAAGATTTTGATCTTCTGTATCTCTTTAATTGGAGAATATCATCCGATTCTTTCGTAGAGTCGGGGCTGAGATAAAGTCTCATATATATTCTATATAGTAGCAATACTGTCTTCGTACTTGGTGTAGAGGACATTCCAGACTTTCTATTTATATTCTAGCCACACGGAGGGCAAAGATGGTGTCGTGATTTTATAAATGTTTGATTTTAGACTAGCCTAATTCTGTAAGGAAATATGAAAAAAGTTTCTCGTTTGTTCGCTGAGAACGAATAGAAACGACGTTCTTTGGTTTTTGTATGTATATTGGCAAAATAATGACGATGGAACTCTGATAATCATGCTACGTTGACGAAGGGTTCGACTCTGGGCTTCTTCCACAAGATCAGAGCACCTCATCAAGACTAACATTTTTCTGACGTCAGTTTGTGTATGACGTCATATTTACTTAATATCGATGATCCAATGGCCATTTTATTTGAGTCATGTCGGTAATTTGGCCAATAACCTTTGCCCTTTATTTGGGTCAGGCTCTGGCCGGCCCGTACCACGATGTAGGCTCCAGTGGGGGCTTTCCTGTCGTCATCACAGACCCCTTAAAAGGACCAGGGTAAGTACTAGACCCCCTTACCCCAGTACTTCAGGTAGGGGATCCGGGCCGCGCAAAGTACGAGCAGATTCCTCTAATCGGGAACCTTCGGCACTTTCCGTAAACGTTTACCTTGACCCTTACAATCGCGGCAGATACCATGGAAGTCCACATATTTATATATGATCATAAAATGCATACAAATGGACTTTGTGTTGGTAATTCGAATGCCCTCGTAAATCTTGTAAAAGGGCTGAGATTTAATAATCAAACTCACAACTTGTTACATCAGTCGGTAATTGGTATTCCGGAACGCCCGGTCTTCATATGTTTATAATAAGCCCGTGTGACAGTACCTTGACACTATCATAATCCTCGATATTCCGGGGGTTACTATCACTGTCTTTATAACAACAGTGAAAGTAACCCCTGGATTATCAAGTGTTTTTCAGATATTTTGTTTATATGATCTATCTGTTTTTCCTATTGTTCAGTCGATATATATTATGCTCTAAACACGCATATATGACACTGAGGATGATATTGGGGGATCAATGTTAGAAATTGTTACAGTGTGAAGTGGTTCATTATGGTTCACTTAGAGTTACACGTCATTTCACTGCATGCGGTAGACCACATGCTTTATACAGGTTAACATATATATATATATATGTGTGTGGATTACTGAATCAGTTTTACATATATAGGTGGTTATGTAACTACAGTATCAAACGCATGTGAACTGTATTAGTGGACCAGGAAAGTATTTCACTTCAACATTGAGATGTTATTCGGTCAGTGTTGGGTAAAAATGTCTCACTGAAACAGTTGAAATGTGACGGACAAATGACATCCCCTTGACATATACATATATTATGTACCTCCAAATAAGGAAAATAAAATAAACTTTGAAAAAAAAGACGCAAGAGAGAGATCATTCTGCTACTAAATAATTTCCAATATAACAATTCTAGATGGTCCTTGGAGTTTTCGCAATAAATTAAAGTAAAATGAAAAATTACTTATCCTGAACCAATGATGGACCGAAAACTGGAGACATTTATCGAACATTTTTTGTCTGCCATATGGTTAAATAATGTAGATAACGTTTAAAACACGGGTTTGATAGATATACAAAAAGGGTGTAAAATAGGAACGAAACAAGTCACGTGTACTATTATGATATTATCACGTTTAAATGGCCACATATATACGTACAAAGTGGGTATTTTAGTTCGTGACATCGCTATTAAAAGTGTGGCAAAGCCTTTTAACGGGGTTATCTGAAGCAGTTAGTACACTTTGTACATGGTACATGTACCAGAATTAAAGTAATTTGGTCTATTTTTTCTACAAGATATGCGGAAAATGCAATGAAGGGGAATATGTTTCTGAGTAATTATGCTTCTGATGATATAAGTCATTCAAATTGTACCTTTATCGTTCAGAATTTCTCCGAACAGCACTTCATGGGGCCCGTGAAACTTGTTGGTACAATATACCGGGCGGTATATGTTTTCGAGCACAGGAGCCTGAGAAGTCGTTACTTTTTGTATACGGCTAATATATTAAAATGTTTTAAAATTAAAAGTCTGCAAACTCAAAACTATCTATGTAGACTGTTTGTCAGGTCCCTGTGTCCTGGAGTATTTTGGACAGTAAAGACGCGTTATCACGTTCCTCAGCACGTTCTATGTTGGAAATGTTAAATATGTGATTACCGTAAGTCTTATGACCCACGACAATACCCTATAAATACGAACAATAATGTACAATACCTAACAATAGTAAAAATTCACAATATATCTCTGCGTGTTTGCCATGGCTGTGCTACTTCATTTTACTTCATTTATTTTAATGGATTTTACGTACGCAGTCGACAAGAAATATTGTCGAAGTCCTTTTTATAGTTTATATCAATAAGGCCAATCAGATCCAGAGTGCCAATAGATAGACCATTTTAGTGGTTTTAGAGGAACGGGTAAGATCACAAACTACATAGTATATATACATATCTACGTACATGTATATATTGATAAATAGGGGTCGGTTGCCACTTGCCGAATGGTAAATTGCGCTCCATTGTGCAGCTAAATATCTGACTACTTTTATTGACCCTTATAACTGTTCGTATCATATTATTTCATAGTGTTCGTTTTGTGTGTCTTTATAAAGGGGCAGATCGCCCCAAAAATTTGGCAATATTTTTTGTCCACACGGTTGGAATGACTTCTTTGTACCATATTGATATATATATACGAACACAGTTTGTACTTTGTAGAAAGTGGTTTTACTGATGTTTGATCTAGACCCTAAAATGTCTAAATGTGGTCTATCGACAATCCGGTGTCATCAATAAATAAAGTTTAATTATAATATCTGGTGGGTCATATTGATATAAACTACAACTTAGTCTCCAATCCCTGTGCTTTTCCCCCTAGCCCAGCATCTAAACACTGCAGATAATTTAGAGTAAATATAATCATATATAGTATGAATATTGTATGGAATCCTTATTCAATAAAAATACAGGTAATCTTTAAAGGCCCACTACCTTTCCGAAACGGCTTTTAATTTTTAAAATAGGAATGTAAAACAAGATCGATAATTTTGTAGAGTCGCAAAAATTATTAACTTACCGTTAATACTACATATTCATCACCTTCTGAACGATTTGTTTAAAATAAATAAAATGTTTATTTTCATAACGCGGGTCGTATTATGTTCCCGCCGTCGTCCTAAATACCGCGCGGTAGTTGACTATCACTGCGCCAGACGGCAAAACAGCGAATTTACTCTCCACTGTTTTCATATATTACGCAGGAAATCTTGCATATGTTTGGTGTCGTAACCTTATTTTAGATCATCGGTATGCATTTTCTGATGTTATTAATGTTTTTTAAGAAACCTTTATATTTTGCTCCGGAAAGGTAATGGGCCTTTAAAGAATACATCTGGGCATCATTAACAACACATAACCGGGCAATGGTTAAAGGCCTCGAAAAACCTTTCCGAGCAAAATTTGAAAGGTTTCTTGAAAACATTACTAACATAAAAAAATACATATAAATGGCCTTAGATAAGGTAACAGCACCAAACACTGCAAGATTTTCTGCGTAATATACGATCATAAATGTCGAGATTAATTTCGCTGTTTTGCCGTATGGCACAGTCATAATCAACTACCGCGCGATATTTAGGACGAGGGCGGAAACACAAGACGAACCGCGTTATGAAAATTAACATTTTATTTATTTTAATTAATTTTTTTTTGAAGATGATGATGAGTGTAGTAGTAACGATAAGATTATCAATCTCGTTTTACATTCCAATTTTAAAAATTCAAAGCCGTTTCGGAAAGGTAGTGGGCCTTTAACAATTGATGACCTAATGCTGACCAAAAAATATAAAAAAGAAGTAAGCTTAAACAGAAATGTTGACTTCAACATTAAAAGAAAGTAGTTGGCTTTATATCAATTAATTTAACCTATAATGTTCCGAACGTATACTGAAGTCCCCCCCAACGGAGTGTTTGCTCCGTTTCTTCTTCTTTTTCTTCTTCTGGTTCTTATTTTTCCGCTACGACTTTTTCCGACCATTTTCTCGAAAACTATAAGTTGGATCGCCATGAAATTTTGCGAGGTCATTTCTGGTGACCTGCAGATGTGTCGACTGGTTGTTTTTCTGACCAACATCCAAGATGGCCGCCACAGCCTTTCATTGTTCAAAGTTAAACTGCTTATAGATATTTAACTACTGGGTCGATTTGCCTGAAATCGGTTTCAACATGCAGTTTAAAGCAGATTGGAAATTTCTAAAGTGAGAAAAATACCATAATTATGATTAAAAAAACAAATGTTGTGACTATTTAAAATTTTCTAATCTCAGTAAGAGTTATCTCCCTTTACTCACCTATCAGCAGGGATCCGTTTTAGGTCTAAGTTCATTTTTGTTGTATTTTCAAGTTATAGATCATATTGTTACTAATGACACAAAACTATTTTGAGGTCATTTTTGGTGACCTGAAGATGCGCAACTTTTGCAGACCAGGAACCAAGATGGCCGCCACGGCATGCAATTAGTCAAAATTGAACAAAAAGGAACATTGTTGAGAACACAAATCTAATAAAATTATAGACTTTATTGTGCCTAATATATTACCTTTAAATGATGTGACTTTTCAAAAAGTATTTTCCTTCTGCGAAATGAAATTTATTTACCGGTAAAACAATGTCACGTCATCATTTGTGGAGATTGGATTGTGTGATGGCACCCGCCACATCTGCGTTTCTAATTCACAGGCGGACAAACTTTACCTAGTAACCTCATATTTTAGTACAGACGAACTGACAGACAATCGCAGTGCAAACCAACTACAAAACTGCATTTTGCCGAGAAATAAAATTATTTATTGTGATATCTATGCATATTTCCTTTCCACCCTATGACCATTTTTGTATTTTCGACTTGACAACTATTTGCACAAATACTGTTACTCTGTCTCCTTCCGAGCTACCAAAATGGTAGTTCAGTCATCAGTTCTATCAAGTGCATGCGTACGCGGGCAATATATATTTTGTATTATCAAGATGACAACCAATGCAACTGTTGCAAAATTTTGTGATGAATAATAACGTGATATTTTCGATTTCGTTAATCATGTAATATTTATAATGTTTTTTCTTTTCAGAAATCATGTTTGTGTGAGTTCTCATACAGTGGAAACAAAATATACAGTTAAGTGTAGTTTCTGGAAATGGGGTCGCTGTACCAGGTACAAGTAAGTATTCATGTGCGTCCTTAGATGTATTTCTTTTGTTTTTGTAATTCTGAGATCATTTTTATAAGCCAAACCAGAGATTAAACAGTAAGTAAATAAATTTATCTCCAGATTGAGAATATAAATCCGCCCTCCACTCCAACAATGGTGATGTTAGAGCACAGGATTTTGACTCTATAGATTTACGGACACCTCTATATACATAGAAAAACTGCGCAAATTACACAAGTTTTTACAGTATGTGTAATACTGTGGGGCACTTCATGTATGTTTCACCACAAACTCATAAGATTTTAACAACAAAGTTTTGATGCATTTTGAATATAAAATTGCCTAAACATTAATGGAGCAATCTTATATATTTTCAAATGATTGATATTTAATTCCATTTGCATAAATATGTAAACTCTCTTTACAGGCATGCACACTTTCCAATTATCTTCAGAACTAAAGAGGTTTAAATAAAGCGCCAATTAGCAAAATTGTGTAAAAATGTGGATTATGAAATTAATGATTATATAGATATAGTTAATATTTTGAATATTTCGTTTGTTAGACAAAAAGAATATAATATGAAAATAAAGGTATACGATCATGATGCTTAGGGAATAAAACCATAATACATTGAACGTATAATAGATACAGAAGATATGATATAATAAATTAATTTTATAATATTGTTAATTCAAGTTCTTACAATTTTAATTAACCAGTTCTTAAAAATGATATTATAATTACTGTTTCTTACAGAGAAAAAACAATCTACAATTATTTTTGTTGTAATGGCTACCAGAACTGGGAAGATGACTTCACAAACTGTAACCATGGTAACAATATTTTTCTATATCTCATTCTGTATTTACGTATTACAGAGTTATCTGCCCTTGTATATAAATAGGTATATGAATGTTTGATTTGCTTTATTTCTTTAATGTCCTATCAATACCCTATAATACTTTACAATGTTTACCAATGCTCAGGGGTTACTATCACTGACATTAAATCTACCTCTGGACTTAATAAATCTGGAGGCAGTTCAAATAAAATGTGACCAATCATAGACCTGTAGAGACTCCTTTGAAGATAACAGAGAGAACAGCCACCTCAAAGTGGCCAACTTCAAAGCCACATAGTCAACCACAGTGTATTGTTACTCAATTCCTTCGATGTACATCAAAGAATCAAATTACTCCTAAACTGCCTTCAGTTTTACTATGAAATAGTCCAGGGGTGTCTACAATATCAGTGATAGTAACACCTGGAGTATTAAGGATGGATTCTTAGATGTTTTACTAGTACGCAGACTATTTCATTTTTTACCTACACTCAAATTATTTGAAGTTTTATCTATACTTTGATTACTTGAAGCTAAACTTTACCATGATAACTCTGCCATTTTTAATTTTCTCTACCTGTTGACAGTACGATACTAACTTTCTCTTTTACAGCCATTTGTAACAGACGGATTAACCCAGGCAGTGCTTGTACACAGTATTACAGTAACGACTACATCAAGTACCGAACTGGTGTCGTACAGAGGCACAGCGGTGGCAGATGTACTAGCCCCGAACAGTGTTCAGATTGTAACGATGGTTTCTATGCCAACGGTGGGATGTGTGACAGTGAGTATTGAAATATCTATTTACTGATTTACTATTATATAGTTTGTTTATAAACCATGGGTTAGCAAGAGGAGATAGAGAAATAATGTGCATTCATTCCTGTCCATAAAGGACAGGTATTGTTATAAACAGGTATTGTTATGGACAGGTGTCCTTTATAGACAGGAGTCCTTTAGAAACAGGTGTCCTTTAGAAACAAATGTCCTATATAAGCAAGCGTCCTTTATAAAGAGGTGACCTATAGACAGGTTTTGTTAAGACAGATATTTTTATAGACAGGTGTCCTTTATAGACAGGTGCCCTTTTTTAAACAAATGTCCTTTATGAACAAATGTCCTATATAAACAAATGTCCTTTATAAACAAGTGTCCTTTATAGACAGGTATCCTTTATTGACAGGTGTCTTTTTTAGAGAAAGGACTATGTATGTAAGTTTTCTAATTTTTTAGTTTTTAGTTGCCATGGTAACCATCCGAAATATGCATAAATTAACTGAAATTGATTATTTTTTTCATTTTTTGCCTATTTTTAGCTTGAAGTTGTCTGAGAAACAATATATCACAATCTTTAACAAACTTAACATTTAATCTGAATATGTAGGTACCTACGATACATCTTCAGGAGAAGTATAATGTTTGTTCAAGAATGCACTCTATGGTTTCTAGATGAAATACTTACCAAAGAAAATGGTCAAAATTGACTAAATTTCAACATTTTCATAATATTTTTCATATTTAGGATTGTTCACATAACAACTACAATTATAATGATGTATAATTATTATATCCTATAACATCAAACATGTACTCGATATTTGATATTCAACAATTTAATCATAAAAACAGGTTTGAAAATATGATGGATTTGGGGGCCAAAAAGTGGCCAAACCATACATAGTCCTTTCCTTTATAAACAAATGTTGTCTATAGACAAATGTCCTTTAGAGATAAGAATCCTCTATAGACAGGTGTCTTTGTTACCCAAGTATCATTTATAGACAAGTTTCCTTTATAGACAAGTGTCCTTTAGAGATAAGTATTTTTACAGACAGGTGTCATCTATGCACAAGTATCCTTTATAGACAAGTTTCCTTTATACACAAGCTAAGTATTCTTCATGAACAAATGTCCTTTATAGCATTTTTTTTATAGACAGGTGCCTTTTATAGACAGGTGCCCTTTATAGACAGGTATCTTTAAATATTCTTTATAGACAGGTGTCTTTTATTTATAGACAGGTGCCCTTTCTAGACACTTGTAATATCTTTTTGTAGACAGGTGTCTTTTATTTATAGACAGGTGCCCTTTCTAGACACTTGTAATATCTTTTTATAGACAGGTGTCTTTTTTTATAGACAGGTGCCCTTTCTAGACACTTGTAATATTCTTTATAGACAGGTGACTTTTATGGAGAGGTGTCCTTTATCACATAGTTTACTTATGATTTACGTTTTAGTTTGCCCGGCTATCGACCACTGCTTTCACAGAAAGTGTACATCTACATCGGATAACATCTGTGCCTACTGTGATGGGGCGATTCTGGAGAAACAATACTGGCGGGCCTATACCTCCGCTACAGATAACAGGAAAAGCTGTAAAAGTATGTTACATCTAGTCCAATCATGTTATTGATGATTTATTTGTCACTGTGATTATTATGGTAGCTGATATGTGCCATTTTCATTTTTTCGCGTTGGAAAAAGCACGAAAAAGCAAAAATCAAATGTTACTTTTTCGCTTTTTCGCACTTTTTCCAATGTGAAAAAGCGAAAAACCCATTCTGTCGCTTTTTCGTGTGTTTTTTTGGCTTTTTCGGTTTTTCGTGTTAGAAAAAACGCGGAAAAGCAAAAAAGCAAACATTGGATTATCGCTTTTTTGCATTTTCCCAACGCAAAAAAAAAGAAAAAGTGAAAATATGCAAAGCCAAAAAGCGAAAATGGCACAAATCAGTCACCATAGATTATAGCATGCTATCAAGCTGACCATCACTTTGCCATTGAAAAAGTCCTTTTTTTGAGGACATTTGATTTTGTGGTGCAATGGTGTAAGTAGCAGCTATGTTTGGTTGGGCTTTTGGGTGCCAGAGATCGTGAGTTTGATGTCCTTCGTCACTTGTGCTTCCAAGATATTACATCTATTTTGTTACATCTATGTAAACAAATTATGAGGCAAAAAGTATTGGTAACTATATATATATATTATATCCACCCCTAGACTTTTTTATGTGTCTTTTTTAAATCAAAGATACAACTGAGAGTGACTCTCAATGTCAAAGCAACACAGACAACACAGTGAACCGTTATTCGATTCTTTTAATGTACATCATAGGTGAAAACTACCTGACCATTTGTTGTCAAGCACAGAGCCTTCAGTTTTTCTATGACATAGTCCAGAGGTGGATATAACGACAGTGATAGTAACACCCTGGATTACTGAGGGTGTTCCTAGATCAGATCTAGTCAGTCTATTTCAATGCCCTTCCCAACTTTTATATGATTTAAAAAAAAGGGCACAGAAAAAAGTCCATATCAATTTTGAAATTTGTTTAAATGTTGAACTTATGAGATATTTCTGATATCAACAGAGGCGTGTTCCTGGAGATCAGACAGCACACGTTGTTACCCTGGCAAGTGTTCGTCAGAAACGGCCGATAGCTGTGTGTGTATGCAAGGTTTTACTGGTCACCACTGCGATGAGAGTAAGTATCCTTGATTACCTGATGTGTTCATTTGAATTCAGTATCCTTGATTACCTGAATTCTTCTTATTCAAAGAATGGAAGAGTTCATTTTGAATTTTCAGGGGTAAATGAGTTAAGGCATCATCCTTCACCAAGCTTTCACCCATACTGTAGAAGTGGAGTTCACGGCATGGGATTTTTTGTTTTTTAATTATTTGATCACTTTCATTTAGTTCAATATATCAATGCATTAAAACATGGTGAATCTTTACATGTGACTATAGTTAAGTTATAGATGTACAGTGTGGAAATTATCACTGCGAACAGTTTGAAAATTGACTTAGTGAAAATATCTACACATAATATATCCACATACAAAAATATCCACACACCTACAAATCCACACACAGATAAATCCATACACAAAATATCCACATGCAAAAATATATAAACACAAAAATGGCACACCACAAAAATCCACACAAACCCACAGACAGTATAAAATATCCAAAGTCACACGAAAATATGTTGTATCCTGTAACCTCCAGTACTGTTTTGAAGATTAGAACAACTTTCTTGCTGGCATTTCTAATTTTTCAAAAATGATAATAGACCAAAATTTTGGAAAACAGTTTGAAAACTGTTACATGCTGCATTTTATTTAATTTTTTAAAGTTTTTTTTTTATCAACCTTTGTTTATCATTTAATTTTCACCAATCTTTTTTCACAAGTTAAATTTCACCAATCTTGGTTTATCAGTAATTGATGCTCCGACCATCACTGACCAGCAAGCCGTCCTACATGACTATAATGGCAGAACGGTAGAGAACCCTGCGGACATCAGCGCCGCCTATTCGTCTCCGATGCCCACGGTGTGGACTAACAATAGACTGATTGGCTGGGTGGATGCCTACTTCACTGGTGTGTTCAAGGTGGACGTCCCCGTGGCTGATCTGCCCCCGACACCATCCAGTGACGGAACTGACCACTTTGTGACAGACTTCCAGTATGGTATTATTGGAGGAGACATCAAATTTACCTTATATAGAGGTAAGTCTTACAACTTCTGATCACAGACATAGTCATCTGATTTACTCCAGGGGTTATTTTCACTGGCGTTTGATCCACCCTTTGACTATCTCATTGTAAAACTTAAGGCAGTTCAGGAGATAAAAACTGACCAATCACAGGCTACAGAGACTTCCTTTGAATATTGCAGAGAGATTGACACCCAGCTTTAAAGTACACAATGTACAATTATTTGATTCTTTTGATGTACATCAAAGGGCCAAACTACCTGTGTCTTCTATTACCTTCAGTTTTGCTATGACATATTCCAGGGGTGGATATAATGACAGTGATAGTAACCCCTTGAATATCGAGGATGAAACCAAGCCTACATTACTAGTATTGTTATTTATATCTTCTTTATATAAACATAAGGGTTAAATCATTTGAACAAATATGTATATTTAAATTAATATCTCAGCTTTTGAGTATATATTGATTGTGACATCATGTATTTGCGAGTGTAATATACAGAGAAAATAACACGAGTTTTACTGTACTCACAAAATACTGACATCACAATGGAGACTTATCTTCAAAGAGAGGTAACTCTGTTATTTGCAATTTCGGAATTTCTTTTTAGGTTCAACTCAAGTTTGGCCAATTTACACCAGACAGTGTCAGGGATCAGACATGAACCCTACAACAGAACAGTATACCTGTTCTAAACAGATCACCTTCAGCGCTTGGAGCAACTTCATGCATAATGACAGGTAATTAACGTCATTTGCAGTGCATGTGGCAGCCAGGTGTGCCAATTAAAATTTTTTAGTGCATGTGGCAGCCAGGTGTGCTAATTAATTATTTTCAGCGCATGTGTCAGCCAGGTGTGTCAATTAAAAATTTTCAGTGCATGTGGCAGCCAGGTGTGTCAATTAAAAATGTTCAGTGCTTGTGGCAGCCAGGTGTGCCAATTAAAAATGTTCAGTGCATGTGGCAGCCAGGTGTGCTAATTAAAAATGTTCAGTGCATGTGGCAGCCAGTTGTGCCAATTAAAAATTTTCAGTGCATGTGGCAGCAAGGTGTGACAATTAAAAATTTTCAGTGCTTGTGGCAGCCAGGTGTGCCAATTAAATATGTTCAGTGCATGTGGCAGCCAGGTGTGCCAATTAAAAATTTTCAGTGCATGTGGCAGCCAGGTGTGCCAATTAAAAAAATTCAGTGCATGTGGCAGCCAGGTGTGCCAATTAAAAATTTTCAGTGCATGTGGCAGCCAGGTGTGTCAATTAAAAATTTTCAGTGCATGTGGCAGCCAGGTGTGCCAATTAAAAATTTTCAGTGCATGTGGCAGCCAGGTGTGTCAATTAAAAATTTTCAGTGCATGTGGCAGCCAGGTGTGCCAATTAAAAATTTTCAGTGCATGTGGCAGCCAGGTGTGTCAATTAAAAATTTTCAGTGCATGTAGCAGCCAGTTGTGCCAATTAAAAATTTTCAGTGCATGTGGCAGCAAGGTGTGACAATTAAAAATTTTCAGTGCTTGTGGCAGCCAGGTGTGCCAATTAAATATGTTCAGTGCATGTGGCAGCCAGGTGTGCCAATTAAAAATTTTCAGTGCATGTGGCAGCCAGGTGTGCCAATTAAAAATTTTCAGTGCATGTGGCAGCCAGGTGTGCCAATTAAAAATTTTCAGTGCATGTGGCAGCCAGGTGTGTCAATTAAAAATTTTCAGTGCATGTGGCAGCCAGGTGTGCCAATTAAAAATTTTCAGTGCATGTGGCAGCCAGGTGTGTCAATTAAAAATTTTCAGTGCATGTGGCAGCCAGGTGTGCCAATTAAAAATTTTCAGTGCATGTGGCAGCCAGGTGTGTCAATTAAAAATTTTCAGTGCATGTGGCAGGCAGGTGTGCCTATTAAAAATTGCATGTTTCCAGTCCCACTACCTCATTTCAATAAGGAAGTGCTAAAATGGTGACAGCTCAGAAATTTACATTCATATTTTGAATTTTTTCATAAATAATAATTTTTTTAACAGACAATATATATATGTATTGGTGTAGATAATATTTTTAGGGACCATGAATATTTATGTACTTCTTCAGTATATTTGATTCTCACATATATGTACCTACGGGTGTAAAACTGGCTTATTCCAAGCAGTTCACCAATGTCATCTAAGACTGTATTACAAATGCCTACACATGCAATTCATCGATGTCATCTAAGACTTATTACAAATAGCTATACATGCAATACACCGACAAATGGCTACACATGCAATACACCGATGTCATCTTAACCTATTACAAATGGCTACACATGCAATACACCGATGTCATCTAAGACTGTATTACAAATAGCTACACATGCAATACACCGATGTCATCTAAGACTATTACAAATGGCTACACATGCAATATACCGATGTCATCTTAACCTATTACAAATGGCTACACATGCAATACACCGATGTCATCTAAGACTGTATTACAAATGCCTACACATGCAATTCACCGATGTCATCTAAGACTATTACAAATGGCTACACATGCAATATACCGATGTCATCTTAACCTATTACAAATGGCTACACATGCAATACATCGATGTCATCTAAGACTGTATTACAAATGGCTACACATGCAATTCACCGATGTCATCTTAACCTATTACAAATGGCTACACATGCAATACACTGATGTCATCTAAGACTGTATTACAAATGGCTACACATGCAATACACCGATGTCATCTAAAACTGTATTACAAATAGCTACACATGCCATTCACAAATGTCATCTTAGACTTATTACAAATGGCTACACATGCAATACACCGATGTCATCTAAAACTGTATTACAAATAGCTACACATGCAATACACAATGTCATCTAACTTATTACAAATGTACACTATTTCAAATAGCTACACATGCTACACATGCCATACACCGATGTCATCTAAGACTTATTACAAATAGCTACACTATTTCAAATAGCTACACATGCAATACACTGATGTCATCTAAGACTTATTACAAATAGCTACACATGCAATACACTGATGTCATCTAAGACTATTACAAATAGCTACACATGCAATACACACTGATGATCATCTAAGACTTATTACAAATAGCTACACATGCAATACACTGATGTCATCTAAGACTATTACAAATAGCTACACATGCAATACACTGATGTCATCTAAGACTTATTACAAATAGCTACACATGCAATACACCGATGTCATCTAAGACTATTACAAATAGCTACACATGCAATACACCGATGTCATCTAAGACTTATTACAATGGCTACACATGCAATACACCGATGTCATCTAAGACTTATTACAAATAGCTACACATGCAATACACTGATGTCATCTAAGACTTATTACAAATAGCTACACATGCAATACACTGATGTCATCTAAGACTTATTACAAATAGCTACACATGCAATACACTGATGTCATCTAAGACTTATTACAAATAGCTACACATGCAATACACCAATGTCATCTAAGACTATTACAAATAGCTACACATGCAATACACCAATGTCATCTAAGACTATTACAAATAGCTACACATGCAATACACTGATGTCATCTAAGACTTATTACAAATAGCTACACATGCAATACACCGATGTCATCTAAGACTTATTACAAATAGCTACACATGCAATACACTGATGTCATCTAAGACTTATTACAATGGCTACACATGCAATTCACCGATGTCATCTAAGACTTATTACAATGGCTACACATGCAATTCACCGATGTCATCTAAGACTTATTACAATGGCTACACATGCAATACACTGATGTCATCTAAGACTTATTACAATGGCTACACATGCAATACACCGATGTCATCTAAGACTTATTACAAATGGCTACACATGCAATTCACCGATGTCATCTAAGACTATTACAAATGGCTACACATGCAATACACCGATGTCATCTTAACTTATTACAATGGCTACACATGCAATTCACCGATGTCATCTAAGACTTATTACAATGGCTACACATGCAATTCACCGATGTCATCTAAGACTTATTACAATGGCTACACATGCAATACACCGATGTCATCTAAGACTATTACAAATAGCTACACATGCAATACACCGATGTCATCTAAGACTTATTACAATGGCTACACATGCAATACACCGATGTCATCTAAGACTTATTACAATAGCTACACATGCAATACACTGATGTCATCTAAGACTGTATTACACATGGCTACACATGCAATACACTGATGTCATCTAAGACTTATTACAAATGGCTATACACATTCAATACAACTCCATGGCATCAACAAAACGGATGATTTCTCGCTCAAATTTTAATGCCAATATCAGAACCCAGGTTGGTTGGATTCAAACTGGGATTTTTGTTTAAAATTTCCTACAATTTCAATGTTTGGAGAATTAATTTGCAGTCATAGTTTTTCTTAGAGCTTTATAATAAAAAAGGGAGGGTCTCTGCCATAATAACTTCATGGTTTGAGAGAAAAATACTCTTTCTTATGTGAATAGGAAGGAAATTAGAACCCTAAGTATCACAAAATGTTGTAAACACCTTGGTATTAAACATTGGGTTTTATGTTTTGTAACCCTCGGTAATATATCCTTATTTTTCCTATCCACATATGAAAGAGTCTTATATTTTCCTTATAACTGTGAAAGAATATTTATGGAATATAATGGGATTGATTCACGTACAACGTGATACCCTATAACTTTCGTGTGGGACTTGAATCTCTAGTGTCGATGGAATGTAACTTTTTGTAATCTTCTGGCTGAAATGATGTTAACGTGTGGTAATTATTTTTTGACGTCATTCCATTACCAATAGAAACAATAATCCCACACAAACATTATCAGGTATTACGTGGTACATGAATAAGTCCCATTGTGAAAGAAATACAGATTATCTCCCTTACCTGTTATGTATATCTATATTACATACTGTAAGTAAAATCAGAAAATGAAGCCAGGAGAACATTCAAGCATTGCATTATTTCAGATTGTACTATGACCTTTCTGTGAAAAATGGAGGGTATGTGAAAATCATCAATCGTGAGAATCCCTACGCCCAAACTTTGTTCAAGCTGATTGGGAAGACCCACTCCCGACAGTTTATGTATCACTTTGATATGGAGCTACCCTATCACCCGTGTGCACGGATCGGAGGAACTGCATGTGGGCAGGCTGTCACCGCGCCCGACCTTACTGAAGACGTGAGTATAGAACAGGAGTTATTCTACATTATACACTTAACAGAGCCTGCCTGTTAAAAATCATGTAAAGATGCTTTAAATTCTCAAATTAAATTGTTCTTTGTGCTTTTTTGGATTTGAGAAATGGACTGGTCTGTGTTGTTGTTATACCTTAATTGTCATTTTTGGCATACCTACATTTATACAGATCCTAGTGACAGAGTTTAGTAAATGGTATATTCCAGTGAGATATAAGCACTATAAAGTTGACATTGTGTTTGTACTATAGTTAGGTAAAAGCGTTTTTTAGCCAAACGCGCTCAGAAATACTTAGGTATGTGTAACATACTGGGATGGCTTACTTAAATGACATTAGCTGTTCAATTAACTTATAGTCATTTCACCATGACCTCTTCAATTTAGACATTTCACCATGACCTCCATATTTTAGTCATTTCACCATGACCATCATAATTTAGTCATTTCACCATGACTTCCTTAATTTAGTCATTTCACCATGACCTCCATGTTTTATTCATTTCACTATGACCTCTATATTTTAGTCACTTCACCATGACCTCTATATTTTATTCATTTCACTATGACCTCTATATTTTAGTCACTTCACCATGACCTCTATATTTTATTCATTTCACCATGACCTCCATATTTTAGTCACTTCACCATGACCTCCATATTTAAGTCACTTCAACATGACCTCTATATTTTAGTCACTTCACCATGACCTCCATATTTTAGTCACTTCAACATGACCTCTATATTTTAGTCACTTCACCATGACCTCTATATTTTAGTCACTTCAACATGACCTCTATATTTTAGTCACTTCACCATGACCTCTATATTTTAGTCACTTCACCATGACCTCCATATTTTAGTCGCTTCAACATGACCTCTATATTTTAGTCACTTCACCATGACCTCCATATTTAAGTCATTTTACCATGACCTCAATATCTTAGTCATTTCACCATGACCTCCATATTTTCTGATCCAAAATGACATTGTTTCAGCCCTTAATTACCTTCAGCTGGGATGGATGGACAGATGACTTATCAGGACTCGCCAAGTACGAGTACGAAGTTTACACCACACGTAACTCTCGAGGACTGTTGATAGAAAAGGAACTTATTCCTAATATGCCTGTTGTCATGCCGAACAGCCAGAGCTCGGTAAGACACCAGTTGTTAACAGTTTAACATCAGGGTGAATTTAAAAACTTATTCAATAAAACAAATAATTTCAAAAGTGAATTGTGCCCACAAAATAATTACATCACAATGGATACCTACCTGCAAGGGAGTTAATTCTGTAATATGCAAAGACAGAATAGTAATGGGAGGGGGTTAATGGTTAAGATGTTGGGACTAATACCACAAGCCCCCTACCTACAAATCACATGTTCAAATACCTTGTTGGGCAGTTACCCGCCACTGACTGCTGGTTGATGGTTTTTCTCCAGGTACTCCAGCTTCTCCAGCTTTCCACCACCTCCTAAACCTGAAACCTAAAACCTAAAAGTTATCATTTGAAGTTTTTCTTTTTCAGGCAAGCTTCACTCTTACATCTCCCGGAATGTATATGCTACTTCTACACGTCATTGACAATGCAGGAAATATCCAGAGTGCTAGAAAAGTGTTTCTATTTGACAATATGTCCGAAGTGGAAAAACAGTCTGGGAAATTTGCACGTGTCACTACAGCCTCGTCAAATACTAGTTACAACTGGGTTGTTGCAGATACCAACAATGTTGACATTACATGGACTGATCTGTTTATCAACGTGAGACACAAAAATAACCATTGGCTGAACGCTATTAGTGACTTCGTTGACATCAGCAACAATTACGATGACAGGTTTGGCAACAGAACAACAGCAGCCATAGACCATATACATGGTAGGATTACAATACTGTGAACCTGTTTTGTGATACAAGTAATTTCACGAAAGTTCAAGATTAATTCTCACAGATTCAAAACTTGAATTGAACTAAATTCATCTTAAAATGTTATCAAAATAAATTACAATTCACAGAGATAAACTTTGAGAATTAACCTCAATTTTGAAGGTAAATCACATGCAAAAAAAGTTAGTTTAAAGTATGCTAAAACTTGATTGCATTGAGATAAGTTTATTATAGTTATGTGACAATACAAGAATATCGGAATTTCAGCCCTAAAGTCTAAATAATAGTGAACTTTTGTTGCTGTGGTCGTGGTATGTTACAGTTAGCAGATCATAAATAATATCTTTAATGATATTTTAGGTATTGTTGACTTCTGGGTATCGTATGAGGTCTACACAAACAATGGAGCAATCAAAGATTCTCAGGTCCTGACCACCATCAAACCAAAGATTCACGATCAAGCTACGTCACTCACACTTGACTGGGCTGATGGGGACCAGCTTAACGTCACGGTACGCGCTATAGATGTCTTACAAAAATACGACGACGTGACCCTGACAGTTTTCAGGGATCATACTGCCCCAGTGGTTCAGGACTTGTGGCTAACTCGTGGAGATCGTACAAATCTGTCAGTCCATAGCTTGGAGGACTTCACAACAATGACGTAAGGGAAATTATTCAGTTTTACTTGTAACATGTATTTTCATTGGCTTAAAGATTTACTTTATCAACCCATAGAGAAAAAAATTGGTGTCGCCATGTCACTTCTGATTGGCTGATATAATTTCATAGAAGAAAAAAAAAATCCTAAAATGAACTTCAAAGTTTGATGAGATTATCTTTAGTTAACTGAATAACAAATAATTTGAATATATTTTTTATATTATGGAGATATAACACAAATCACCTTTGAACTCATTCACCCCTGAAATTCCCAAATGGACTATTCCATCGTTTGATCTAGAAGAATCTAAATGCGTCTATAGAGGTGAATGGGTAATAATAATCTATGTATTTGTTTTACAGGATTGAGTGGGAGACGTACGACTACCACAGCGGAATAGATAGTCTGTACTGGAAACTATTCGACAACTACACAAATACCGTCATAGAACATGGTCATGAGGATCTTATCTCACAACGAGAAGATGTATGTAACTTTTATAAGTTCATCTCACTATAAGAAGTCTTATTTACCTTTTATAAGTTAATTTTACAACAGGTATATGTATGTGTAGCATATTTAAATTGTAAAGTGTGTAACAGGGCGAGAGTAGTGTGCCGCAAGCCAGGCTCGAACCTGCTACCCCGCTGCTCTACCGCCTGAGCTAAAGAGAAATTCCCCCTAGTGTGCATCCTTGATATTCCAGGGGTTCCAATCACTTACGATCTCTTCAACCCTGGACTCATAGTAAAACTGGAGGCAACAGAACAGAACAGGTAATTAATTGAGTCCTTTGAAGTACATCAAACGAGTCGTATAACAGTACACTGTGGGTCTTTGATGTAGGGCGTAGCTCTCTCTGTATTCTTCAAAGGAATTTTTTGCTGGCCTGTGATTGGTCAAATGTTTTCCGACGAGCTGCCTTCAAATTTAATATGAGATAGTCCAGGGATGTAGAGATCGGAAGTGATCTGAACCCCTGGAGTATCGAGGATGCCTAGTATAAAGCTAGCAGGTGACCATAGTACTATAAAACCAGCAACACTACTCTCCCTTTTCAAACGTGTTTGCCCCCGAACAGAGACCATCCCAAATTCTGTCTCCAAGGAAGCCTCTCAATCTTGTATAGCTTTCGCTTGGAGTGGTCTTCAGCACCAAATGTAACAGGGTGACAGTAGTGTGCCGCCAGCTGGGCTCAAACACGCAACTCTGGACTTACTGGTCCACCGCTCTACGGACTGAGCTAAAGAATTCCCACTAGCGTGAAAGCAGAAGGCGACTGTATCACTATGTACAATTAAAACCTGCTACAATTGTGTACAGATAAAAAGCAGTATGGTCACCTTTAAGATTTGTTCCAGGGAATTTTTTTCTTAATACATTACTGTTGCTAATGTGACAGTTTAATCCCAATTGATTGTTCATTATCTCTTTTCTTTTGTTATATCCTTCCTGGAACAAAGTTAAAGGGTTATACAGGATTCAGGTTGTCTGTCTGTCCGTCTGTCTGTCTGTCAAAGACACAATGATTGACATACTACTCCTCCTAAAATACTGGAGGAATTTCAACAAAACATGCAGACAATAATCTTTATACAGGGTATATTGTATCCAGTATCGGAACTAGATACATTCACCTTTTTCAGAGTTATGCCCCTTTGTTACACAATAATGAAGTTGGACTCATGGATAATAGGTTTGATTCCTCACAAGTTCAGGATTATTGCTCCATTCACAACAGAGATATTTTAATTAAAAATGATGCAGAAGAAGCTGTGAATATAAATGTCTATTTGCTATGATAGTTTTTTAATTGATTGGGTCAATAATAGAATCTTTCCCTACCTAAAGGAATCAACAATGAAATCACAACCCGTACAGTAATTCATGAACGTACAACCTGAGTCTTGCTAATACTATAAATATCATTAATAAAATTTTAATATCAACTGCATCACAACACTGGAACCATTTTGTTTAATTAATCATTAATTAATTGACGTGCCGTTTTTTTGTAGGACCTCGCTGCCTGCCAGACTACCTATGGGGGAGAGCCTGGGGACTGTTACTGTACTCCGTTCCAGGGCTGTTTCCACAAACACTTCTCTATAAAGCCGGAAATCAAGGTAGGAGCCGGACTTATCGCGGACCATTCCTCGGGGAAACATGATTCAGACTACTTCATAGAGATACAGGTCACCAACATAGCCAACCTGGTCACCACACTGAGGAAAAAGGTATTAAGTTCCTGATATTACACATTTTCATCACATCACATTGGTATTCCTGTGTGATATCTTTAGATATATGTCACTTATATAACATTTCCTTGAGACTTTTTCTCTGAATTATGACAGTGGAACTGATTGTGCCTTTTAAATTGTTTAGTTTGCATTGCCAGCACAAGACTATATCCAGCTTCAGGGTGATAATAATTGACCTATTTTAATGCACTGACCTTGATGTTCTTTAAAATAAATCTAAATATTTAATCACAATGATCTGATTTTGATCTTGCTACTATGAGATGACCTTGACTTTGTTACAATGATGTGACCTTGACTTTATATAGTTAACTGACCATGACCTTGTTACAATCCCCTGACCTTGACTTTATATAGTTAAATGACATTGACCTTGTTACAATCCCCTGACCTTGACTTTATACAGTTAATTGACCTTGACCTTGTTACAATGTGTTGGCTTTGACTTTGCTACAATATATTGACCTTGACCTTGTAGATAACCATTGATATATCGCCTCCCCACACTGGAGTCGTACACGATGGAGTTCGAGGGTCACTGGAGGTTGATTATCAACAGTCACTGCACATACACGCACACTGGGAAGGATTTTTTGACAAAGAGAGCGGCGTAAAGATGTACTTGTACAAGTTTGCTTCTTCATGCCAAGATGCAGCAACTATGGTCCTGGACTCTGGTGACGCAAGTGTATGTACACTGTTCACTTTATTATTATGGCATTAAACTACATCATTGCATTCAATATGCGTTCATTAATAATCGCAAATTTTCGAGACTTAATTCGAAACAAAAATGATGCAGGGTAATGAAAATTTCAGGATAAAACACTTGCTTTGGAAAACTACTTTAACTCGAATTAGCTTCGAAAGTATAACACATACAGTTACATGTGTGAATGTTGTTTTTAGCTGACATTTTGAAAACTGTTTTGTTGTAGTATACAATGCAACAGCACTTTCGGAGTTTTAATTCTGTAAACTGAATTCATGTATATGGATTTATTATTTTAGAATTTCCTTGTATTATCTAGGTTGTAGAAACAACAGATACAGATGTCACATACACAGCTGGGGCCGAGGGCACATATTTTATAACCGTAGTGGCTTATAACCATGCTTTAGAACCCTCGACGCCGGTCTGCTCCGACGGAGTAACCGTTGACAGTGGAGTGACATCGGTCAGTGAGATTTCTGTGGCTACAGCGATGGTCAGGGGAGGACTGGTCACTGACTCTGGAGCTACAGCCGTGTGGATACTTGATACTGACCGCTCCATAAGGAAGCTCTCCACAGTCACACCAGCCTGTCTGTAAGGTTCTTTCCATGAAGCAGAATACTAGTCGTAAAAATACATCATCTGTTTTATTTGAAAGAACAAAAAGATATTCCAATTTAATTTTAAAGGTTTATAATTCAGTGTTTGGAGGGAGCAAAATAAAAATTCACAGAATAAAATTGAATGGAAATTTTATATATGTAATAGTGCAAGTATTGTGAAAGATATCAAAACTTTTGCGAATTTACTTTGGTCGCCAAATTAGCGAAAATAACTCGCATGTGAAAGAAATTTGGTTTACAGTATTGGCTGTGAAGTGAAAATTATTTTGACCATCTGAAACAACGATTACAGAAATGTGTTCCTATTGAACATATATGAAGTATTAATTTTCAACTGTTTATGCAGATTCGATGAAAGCTTACTGGATTATAAATATTTTTACTACACACAGTGCTAAAGCCACAGTGGTGGCAGACCTGGATCTGTTTCCGCGAACTCGCCATGACAATGGGACGGAGGTAGTCGTGGACGGAGACACGTTTTGTGACAACAGCACCGGCGCGCCTTCCCCTGTAGCGATAATGTTAAAGAAGACGTCGAGTCTTGCGGTGTCCTGGCTTGTTGAGGATTCTATAGGTGGAGTGTTTGACCATCAGTTTGGTCTGGCTACTACGGCACTTGGTAGTGCAGCTCCGGACTTACTGAGCTACGTCTCGACTAGACAGAACACACATATCACACTCCATCATGAGGATGTATCAACAGGCATGGAGTTCTTCATGGCCTTCAAAACCATCAGCAAAACTGAGACGGAAAACATTCAAGTGAGTATTGAAAAATTTTAAAAATTGAAATTCAGAAATGCTTTACATAGTAATGGTGAAAATATTCAAATTCCTCTCTCAAAACTTCTAAAATTATAAAATTGCCACCAAAATAACATTGTCTATGAAAACTTATTATTGTATGTAATTGAACTCTGGATTAATATATATTTTGCATGAGATTAAGATAAGAGGAAATAAATTGCCACAAGAAATGTTTCGAACATAAATACAATAGCACCATCAGTGACCAGGTAGCATCCGGCTAGTGTTCAGAGGTCCCAGGTTTGAATCCCAGTCTGGCTGCTACAATTATGATTACTTTGGTACCACTTATATAAGACTACCACTAAAACGGGGATAGGAAAAATAATTCTCCCAAAATATATACATTTACAGTAATGTCTAATATTCTTAATCTCTCTAGACACTTGGACCGTTCTTACTGGACACCACAGCCCCGACCTTCAGTGGAGCACTGACCACAACTCTGGTGGATGACCATCTGGTGACCACTTGGACGACCTCAGCTTTCATGGATACCGAGGAGTACTATGAGCTATTCTATATGTTTGCTATAGGTGAGAATAGTTCAAATGATAAGTTATCTTCTATTTTGTAATTTGTGTACACAAAAATTAAATATTTTGACAGTATATAAGTTATTAGTGTTGTATGTTTGTCTGTTCTAATGTCCACCTGTCTGCGATGCCTTTCCTTCAACAAACTTCAATATAGATAAAGTTCATATCACTAATGAAGATAAGTTTTGTTTAGATAACTATATATGTATTAATTACCCTTGTTAATTTTTTCTTAAGATGCTGCGGTGGTCGAGTGTTAAAAATATCCTAACATTTCACTACAAGCCCGCTATCACTGGGTCACAGGTTTGATTCCCATGTGGGGCAATTGTCAGACATTGAGCAGTAGTTTTCTCTGGGTACTCCGGCTTTCTTCCACCATTTAAACCTAGTACATCTTTATTAACGTTGGTTGTTAGTAAAACATTTAACTAATAGAAAAATCTAAAATTAGTATCAAATTATTGATTATATGCAATGCTCATTCAAGACTATGGTATTACATTCATTTTTATGGTTTAAAATATATGATTTGTTACATTTATTCTGACTGAATCTTGTATATTTTTCACATAAAGGACATAACCAGTATGGAACAGATGTCCAGCCGTATAAACCACTGACAGGGGGAGCCACCTGTACATTAAAACAAGATCCCGACTGTACCGCAGCCTCACTGGCCAAACTCGACTGGGACCTACACGGTCACCATACCTACTATGTCACAGTGAAGGCGGAGAACTCGGTCGGCCTGTTTGTGATGGCCACCTCCAACGCCTATATCCATGATGTACAACTGGCAGCCAAGGGGCTGGTCCTTGATGTAGATGTAGGGGTAAGTCTAATGTACATCAGAGTTTCACGATTATTCCTTAAGGAATTCCTTAACTCATATAACCCTAAAAACACATTTGGACTCTCCTAAATCAAGGACTAGAACAGTCCATTTTCAAATTGAAGGGTGAATGACCTAAGCCATTTTATCCAGTCCAACTCCTTTAACTCGTTCTACCCTGAAATTTCATAATAGACTAGTCTAGTAATTTCTTTAGATCAGTCTAAATGTGTCTTCAGGGGTAAATGAAAGCAGGCAAGCATTACAGAAGTTAAGAAAAAAGGAAAAAAGAACTTAAGTTAAGGAGCCTTACTAAAAATATTTAATGCTTTCCTTTGGAAAATTTTATGTCAGAGAATTCCTTAAAGTTAAGGAATGGTTGTGAGGGGGCCCTGGGTATCAAATTTACACTGTAGGTTTGTCTGATCTTGGGAACTGATAATCATAATCTTTCTTTCATGAGAAAAAAAAATCGTTAAAAAAAGTGATACAGATCTCTCCTCTTGAACATATTGCATTCTTTTCTAAATTCTTGTGAATTTACAATTCTGTTCCAAGTCTTTCTAAATTGATTTGAATTCATTATCATTTTCGACAATAAGCTTTGTATATCCTAACAAAAAGAAGAGTATGATTGCGCTCATCTTTTTATGGTTTATAAACGTGAGTTTAGAGATTTAGTTATATTTCTTTGACATTTTTGGTACTGATTATTGAGCATTCTTTTTTTACAGAGTGACAAAGACAGGGTGCCCTTCACTGTAAGTAAAAATGAACTAAGTTGCCTCTTAATACTTGCTTTACCATTCATATGCTTATGAAATCTAACTGAAAGCAATTTAATAGAAATGAATACTGTTTCCAGTAGGTGCCATTGCTTACATTTTTTTCAGAATTATACATAAAGGATTTAAAAAATGAGCCATGTGAGATGATTGGTGTTAAGAAGAAGCAATACAGTGAAATTTTCATGGAAAAAATGTCTTTTGAATTAAAAGTAATTCACTGCTGAGGTCTATTGAATGAAAAAAAAAACGCAGATAAGTTTGGTGACAATAATGTCAACTTCATAGGATTTTATTTATAGTAAGTTACAGATTAATTGGATGTTTCAACTTTTCAATGACATTATGTTGTAGGATATTGAGGACTCAGACTTTCAGACTGACCAGAGTAGATTACAGGCTCGATGGCTAAATTTTGACCACCCTCACCTGGACATCACTTACCGAATCTCTATCGGTACAACATCAGGGGGATCAGAGATATATGGCCCTGCTAGTGTAGCATCTAACCACAGCTTTGAACAAACAGGGCTAAGTCTCGTACTGTGGCAGGTAAGGGAGACAATCTGGTATTATATAGTCATGAATTCTGGTGGGAAGGAGAGATAATCTTTTATTGTATAGTAATGTGTTCTAGTGGAAAGGGAGACAATCTGGTACCATAGAGTAATGTGTTCTTGTGGGAAGGGACAATCTGGTACCATAGAGTAATGTGTTCTGGTGGAAAGGGAGACAATCTGGTACTGTAGATTAATGTGTTCTGGTGGAAAGGGAGATAATCTGGTACCATAGAGTAATGTGTTCTGGTGGAAAGGGAGATAATCTGGTACCATAGATTAATGTGTTCTGGTGGAAAGGGAGACAATCTGGTACTATAGAGTAATGTGTTCTCCTGGGAAGGGAGGTAATCTGGTACCATAGAGATATGTATTCTGGAGTGAAGGGAGACAATCTGGTATTATATAGTCATGTGTTCTGGTGGGAAGGAAGACAATCTGGTACCATAGAGTAATGTGTTCTGGTGGGACGGGGGATAATCTGATACCATAGAGTAATGTGTTCATGTTGAAAGGAAGATAATCTAGTATTATATAGTCATGCGTTCTGGTGGGAAGGGAGAAAATATAGTATTATAGAGTAATGTGTTGTGGTGGAAAGGGAGATAATCTGGTATTATATAGTCATGTGTTCTGGTGGAAAGGGAGAAAATCTGGTACCATAGAGTAATGTGTTCTGGTGGAAAGGGAGATAATCTGGTACCATAGATTAATGTGTTCTGGTGGGAAGGGAGATAATCTGATACCATAGAGTAATGTGTTCATGTTGAAAGGAAGATAATCTGGTATTATATAGTCATGCGTTCTGGTGCGAAGGGAGAAAATCTGGTACCATAGAGTAATGTGTTCTGATGGAAAGGGAGATAATCTGGTATTATATAGTCATGTGTTCTGGTGGAAAGAGAGACAATCTGATACCATAGAGTAATGTGTTCTGGTGGAAAGGGAGATAATCTGGTGTTATATAGTCATGTGTTCTGGTGGGAAGGTAGAAAATCTGGTACCATAGAGTAATGTGTTCTGGTGGAAAGGGAAATAATCTTGTATTATATAGTAATATGTTCTGGTGTGAAGGGAGACAATCTGGTACAACCTAGTCATGTATTCTGGTAGGCAAGGGAGATAATATAATATGGTTATTAATGTACCCTGGTAGGGAAGGGAGACAACTTATAAAAAAATAATCCCAATCTCGGGACATTAAGGGTTACAATCTGATACAAATTAATCTTATTTTCTGGTGGGAAGGGAGACAATCTAATACAAAGTAGTCTTATTTTCTGGTGAGAAGGGAGACAATCTAATACCTATTAATCTTGTTTTCTAATGGGAAGGGAGACAATCTGATACAAACTGATCTTGTATTCTGGTGTAAAGGGAGACAATCTAGTATGACTTAGTCATGTACTCTGCTGGGAAGGGAGACAATTTAGAATGACTTAGTACTGGTGGTAAGGTGAAAATCGTATTCAAATTTATCTTGATTTCTGGTGGGGAACTTGATCTCTGGTGGGAAGGGAGACAATCTAGAATGACTTAGTCCTGCATAATGGTAAGGTGACAATCTGATACAAGGGAAGATAGGAAGGGAGATATTCTAGAATGATTTAGTGCTGGAGCCAACGGAGATAATATGATACAAATAAATTTCTTTTTCTGTTGAGAAGGGAGACAATATGTTTTATACTCTGGTAGGTAAGGGAGACAACTTGATACGAATGAGTCACTACTACTGAAGACTTCAACACTACATGATATACACTGTGGTTTGTGTTACAGACTTACTACTTTACAGTGGAGGCCGTGACCACGGTGGGCACAGTAAGTGTAACATCAGATGGTGTCACAGTCGTACAGGAGGGAGCAGTGGTGGCCGGAGTCAACGTGTACGACGGCAAACCATGCAACTTTACTGGTAAGTTACACTCTTTTTTTTTCTTTTTTTTTTCAAGAACTACATGTATTCACTTCAGAAACACCCATGTATGCATTTGTACATAATGTAGATATATGTTTCTGGTTACATGTATATGTATTTTTATGACAGAAACTGCCAAATTATTTACAAATTTGCATGTCGAGAAAGAACAATGCAAATGTAATGCACAATGTCAGGAATTTAAAATTTCTGATTGTTGCTAGATTTCAGATACCAATTCTTTGTGAATTTTGGTCAATATCGATCATTATATGATACCAATAATGATAATCTATATGACCGATAAATGTACTGTTGAAGATTGTTTATATAACATGTGTCAACATAGCTTAAAAAGAAGAGAAACACGTACGTTACAACTATAAATGAATTGTGTATTATATAATTCAAACTCTTAAAATTTTTTTTCTGTTTTTTTTACCTCCCCCTCTCTAATATGATGGTAAGTTACACTCAACCTACTGTATAAACTAAAGCTATAGCTGATAAATTTTGCTGAGAAGATATTTTCAATATTTTATGGGAATTAATTTTGATATTTTTGTTTTCATTTCAGTTGATAATGGTACATTGTTCCATCACCATGGGGAAGTAAGTATTAATATTTTACTTCATGTGAACGTTTCAATTATTGTGATTTAGTTCATTGTGTTTTATAGGATATTTGTTAATTAGATGAAATACAATCCACTGATTAGCAAACCCTATAATACAATATGCTTAATGAGATACCCTGCTTAACACCCCTGTCATACAACCCCCTCCTAAATCAGACAATTAAAGCTTACAATTTCAGTTCTATATAGTTGACTTGTACTGTATTTCCGGACAATAAACCGCACCTGTGTATAAGCCGCAGAGGCCTTTTTTACGATTTTTTCAGGTTTTGTACACGTATAAGACGCACCGTTAGATAAGCCGCACCCAAAAGTTAGGCCCATGCACCCACGTAACCATCTGTGTATACGATCAGAAACATGTTTCTAATACGATCGATCTCTAATGAAGTATACGGTAATGCTTATCGATCGTTTAGAATCATGTATATATATACCAGGTAATGACATGGCTATGAAGATCAGTTTCTTTGTTCTTTGTTTCTTGGTTGGTTTAGGTTTGTATGTATTAGTTGATGGTACATGCTGTAGCTAGCTTTATATATTGTAGGTTGGTGGTTTTTCTGTGTGTACTTTATGTGTCCGCCACCAAAAGTAACTTGTTCTGAAATGGCTGTAATTGTTTATAGATTATTTCAGCATAAAACAATATAGGAAGATAATGTTGACGTGAAAATATTGTATTTATTGACAATGAACACCTCAGATACTAAAGCAAGAACTCTATATTTATATATAATTAATTTTCTCTTTGTTTCTGGCTTTCTGATTGGCCTATTCATTTTTTTTCAATCCACGATAAAAAAAAAAAAATCCGAGAATGGCACGGAAAACCAACGTTATCGTGATGTCACAATAGAAACATTGACCTTGTGTATTGATTTGGAAAAAATAATCCCTTGGAAAAAATCAATGGAATCGTACGTGTAAACGTATTTCATTTTATAAAGTAGCATGGAAAATAAATTATAAGCATTGAAGTCAATATTTTTTTATTTCATCGGTTCATGAAATAAATTTTGTTTGTCGGAATATTTATGATATTATAATCATTGTATAACATTATCAAATCTTTCTTGTGTAGGATAATCGTGTTCGCTGTGACTTGGAGCAGGACTTTCAGTCTTCTCTGAGTACCATACAGGCCTATTGGACCATCCCTCCAGCCATACAGTACTATACCCCAGACGCCCACTGGGCCATCGAAGAGGAGGACGCAGCAGGGGGAGGTAACTCTGACTAGGGATAGAATTTGGACTTATTGTATTGTAATGAACGACAATGATAAAAATTACACATCAGAAATCAGCTTTTTTGTGCAGATAACCAAAAATAATTAAAATTAGAACATTTTGATTCAATGACAAGCTCTATACACAGGGAGATATGAGAGCAATTTTGATCTTGAGCATTGCTAGTTGAAATGTATTCCTGAAAATCTTGACAATAATTGACTTTTTACTGAAACCTGAGCTGTTGATTATTTTCTCAGGTATATGGACAGTGATACGTGATTTTGAACACCTGTCCACATCCTACGAAGCAGAGGTAAATGACCTTTCACTTTTACCTGGAAGATCGTACCGTGTGGCATTAAAACTGTGTGCCGGTCTGATCTGTTACGCTCCGATATATACCGACGGTGTCCTGGTCCTTGCTAATCCACCGGTCACTGGCAATCTGATGGTCACTCACCTCAATACTACGATGGCTGGCGGGGTGGAGAAGGTATGTCCATCAATACTTGTTTACAAAGTGGGTCAATGTGGCGTCTTAACAGCGTTAAATAACTATCTGTCACTTAGATGACAGAGCATGTTTGTTCTTTGTCTCGGTACACAGAGCCATTGGAACAAGGTTGGATTCCTGAGCCAAAGAAGCCGCTTAGCCACACTGTCCCACTCCGTTTAAACAGCTGAAAATACATGCTGAATTCTGGGTCCCTTTCTTGAAATGGACAAGGCATGCCTAGATTTTATATTTATTTTTGAAAAGGTTTTTTCTTTCCTATTTCAAATTTTCCACATTTCAAGAAAGTTATTGTAATATACCTTCCCATAAAAAAGTGATTTGACATGGATATTTTAATTTTTCCCATACCAAGCAGTATATCAAAACTGGTTAATATTAGTTAATATATAAAGGAAGATTTCTCTTGTGTTGTAGCTGATGGTACAGATGGACCAATTTTTTGACCCTGACATTTCTGATAATACAGCTAAATTTGACGCCATGGACAAGTACGAATGGGCAATAACTGACGACTCAACCAAAGGAAAGATCTTCACAAAATGGATAGATTTAGACACATTCACTGTTAGTGGCAGCAAGGTAAAAACTGATTAAGCAAATGTAATGTCTATATCTCACTTGAGAGTAAAGATTAACTCTATCGATACTCTACAATATTTTCTATCACTAATAGTTTCAGGCATTCTTCAGACGATTCCTTTATTGACTTGGTTACATGATGACATCATAAATTATTACCGTAATAATGTGCAATAAAGTTAACTTATTAAAAAAGTAGTAATTATATACCATATAGCCAGTTATTTTAGTGGGTCAAAAATTTTGCGATTTCGACCTAAAACTGAAAAATGAAATTTTTTAATCAATTAAAACTTTACGATTTGGCTTGACCAACCCATGGATCAAAATTTCACATCCATGGCAACGACCTGCAAAATTGCAAAAATATCATCCCTGAGAAAATAGCCAATTAAAAGGAAGCTTTGTAGAAAAAAAATTATCGTAAGGGATTACTGATCCATTTGTCATGGGAAATAATTATTACTCAATTAAGGATATAATGCTTAAAAGCTACCTTTTTAATCTACAGATGACCTTTGAACTGACCTTGATGGGTGTGATGGACTTTTCAAGATGTAAGCGTTTTTCTGTGCGTGGCTACAACAAAGCTAAGATCTGGTCCGTGGTATCGAGGGAGGTCAAGGACTGTGCGGCCTTCGACCCAATCCTAATTAAACCTAACACTATCATTGATGCAGTGGGCGAGCAGAAATACGACGATAGTAAGTGTGGTCTCTTAATTCTGAATACAAATATAATGTTTCTCAAAAATGAGATCTGACATATTCCTTTTGTTTTAAAACTGCAGATTTCTTATCAAATATGTTTTGAAACATCAATCTTTGGGGAGGGTAGTCATAATTCATATGGCAGAGTTCGGAGAAACTTATTTGGTATCAAGGGAGTAGGCACCAAAAGACTGAAATTTTACTTGAAAACTCTACTCCTCTCCAATTCCTGCTCGGATAGCAAAACGATTTAATGAGAAACATTTGTCAGGGAGGGAAATTGTGTTCTATATTAATGAAGTAATATTTTAATCATATGAAATAACATTCATCAAAATCATAAGGCTGGTTTAATGCCTGGGTACATAGATACAGGAAAAAATTTTGATTATAATTAGTTTGCTTTTATCCCATATTTTTTTTACAATTGTACTTAACCTGTTTTTGGTGTCATTTTCTTTAAATTCACTATTGATATCTAAGAATGGGCTACTGGTTTTAGGAAATGCGGACTCCTATGAGAATAAATTGATTCTTGTTTAAAATATCAATAATGTTATCATTTTCAGTATATGATTATGATTATGACAATTTGATAACCATTTGAGTAAATCAAAATAAATTATATACAAATGTATTGTAATTATAGCTGGTGCCCTGAAGAATGGCTACGGTGAAGAAATATTTCTCAAGTTGAATGATATATGGAAGAAAAGAGATGTGGATTATACGCCATACTCTAACATCCTGTCGGCTGTCTGGCCTGACTTGCGTCATCGTAACTACACCTACGCCGTACTGAATGGAGAAGCCGTGGACGTGACATCGTACTACCTCCCGACAAATCTCCTTAGTTTACCAGATCCGTGTTCACATCCTCATAGTATCTACTGTGGAAATACAGGTAAATGTCAATATAATACAATAAACAAGTAAAACTGTTATAGCTTTCTTATGAGGTTGATATATTGATTTATTAACCTGGAAAATACTGTAAATTAACTTTCTTTCACATGCAATTTATTTGTGAGAATTTCGGGGTCGAGGTAAATCAATTTTATCTCCTTAAATCTTTCACAATTCTTGCACAGTTAAATTAACAAAAAAATTTCCATTCAAACTTAAATAAACCTCAAAAATGGTTTGAAATAGGAATCACAAAATTTAGTAGCAGTGAAAGATAGTTGTTTTACATTACATCTTTTTTGTACTTATTTTGTCCAACAGCAGTAATAGATACAGACAAAAACTTTCTAATCATGCACATTATTTCTTATACTCATTATCATTCTAATCATTTTCATTTACACTTAGGAGCTCATACTTATCAATCATAGTCGATCCTCATCAATATACTCAAAATTATCATTCTCATCAGTCAAAGCCATTCATCATCATTTTCACCAATCAAATCCTTTAATCGTTCGCATTCACTCATAATTTTTAATAATTATTTTCATCGCTCATCATCATGGCCATCCGTCATTATTGCTATAATCGCTCATCCTCATCCTCATCACCATTATCATCATCATCATCATCATCATCACGTCGGCTTCATCATCATCATCACCACCACCATCATCATCATCATCGTCGTCGTCGTCGGCGTCATCATCATCATCATCATCATCATCATCATCATCATCATCATCATCACCATCATCATCATCATCATCATCATCATCATCTCATCCTCATCATCATCATCTTCTCATCCTCATCACCATCATCATCATCATCATTATCATCATAATCATCATCCTCATTACCATTATAATTTATCACAATCGTCATAATAACTAATCCTCATTTTTATAGTCATTACATTATATATTGACAACAGAGTTTTTCAATTTTAAATAAAATTGGAAAAAAATCTTTCCATACACACTGGACTAACTGCTTCCATAAGCAACTGCAAAATTGAATAAATTTCATACAGCATTACTGAGGTGTATTTTCTTTATAGATAAGGAATATGTGAACATCATGTTTAGTCCGGGGGTTCTCCAGCACGGATCACGGTATATTGTATGTCTACACGCTGACAGTACAATCATACAGCAGGAGAAGGGATATGTGCCACTCCCGGACGTCAGTGAGTGTAGTGACGGCGTGGTAGTCGACCTGACTCCACCCACCGCTGGTAATGTGTGGATCGGACACGTCCCTGGCAAAGTGTACCAGGTAAAATGTTACATTCTCTCACCTCCTCTAGAGTCCATTCTCTATCTTCCTTCTCCCTTTTTCTCTCCTCCATGTCTCCTCCACACAGCTATCATCCTTCAGCTCCCTGTCTTCTCTTTCCCTTTCCTCTCTCCTCTTCCCCATCCCTCTCTTCTCATCCTCTTCTCCCTCTCCCTTTTTCATCTCCCTGTCTCCTGCTTCACCTCTTCTCCCTCTCTATCTCCTCCTTCCTCTTCCCTTCTCAACCTTCTCTTACATGTCTCCTCCCTACCTCTCTTGTCCTTCATCTCCTTCCCCCATTGCCATCTCTCCTCGTCCCCTTTCTCCTTCTTCCCTCTACCCAGTTTTTGGCAATTTGTGTTTAAAGTTTAAAAGACGAAGCAATACAACATCACGTTTGATATTGTATTGTCATGTATTTCCTCTAGTTTAATATACACAACAATTTAGTTAATAGTGATGTGAGGTTTTGTGAATTGTATCAATAAAAATGTTATGAAAATCATAAAGAAATAAAAATGTCAAAAATTTGCATATAGCCTTTCATTTAGTAATATATAAACCGGTATTTCCTTTGCAGACATCACTTTCAGATATATATGTGAACTGGGAAACGTTTGTGGATGTAGAGGAGTTGAGCAGTACATCCCATTCCACAGGAATCCAGGCTTACAACGTCAGCATAGGTAAGGCCTTTAGCATTAGACCTTGACCGGAAGGGTTGTATTGCTTGGTGTCTTCGACAGCATGCTTCAGTGATATAGCACTATAAAAAGGTCAACAGTTTCACAATACAAGATGATATAACACGAATATACCGCAGTCTCCCAAAACATGCACCTGTATTACATACTGCATACATGGGAGGTCGTCCTTACATGACTCTGACTGTTAATAGGACATTGAAATAATTAAACAAACAAACAAACCTCTAACCTACAGGGAACTATATATAAAAATAGAACTCAACGACCTTCCTCAAGTGCCGTCGCCATTTCATGATGGCTTTTCAGGAATATAAATAATACATATATAGTAATTTTTGATCGGATGGGGTAGTTATTAAGTTGTTCGCCTTTCACATTGCTGGCCGGTATGGTAAGGATGTGAAAAAGTCGGGGTCACCCATAGCCGGTTTACATCCATGCCATCAAAAGTGATTTGTATAAGTCGGAAAGCTTATTTTGCAATCTAAGTAAAATAAAGTTTATAGTTTGTTGTATAACAATGTGTCTCTGTACACTGCTTATACCAACCATTTAGGAGCTTACAAGTTTTCTCCTATTACAACTTTTACCTTCCACAATATGGCCCCTACCCATTCAGTACAACAAGTATGATAATTATAGGATTTTAAACGAGTGTTCGTTTCACATGAAATTTTGTGAAATGAGTCTAAGAAGTTTTTTTATTTTTATGAGCTTTGGCGAGCAAAATATAAATCTTGAAGACGAGTTTCATAAAATCCTACGTGATATGAACACGAAGGAGGGGTATCATACATTGGGCCGTTTTACGACAAAATCACTTTCATTTTCCAAATATTCGATAGCTTGAGATTGATGTCCACAGCATGTGGACTTTAATATGATTTATTTAAGATGAATAGATCCTAGGTCTCAGGGACTGAGTGACGGGCATAAATCATGTCGTATTCAATGAATGTTATCGTCTGTCAACTAAACATCTTCTGCTTTTCCGTGTTTAAAGCAGGTTTTGAAGCTATTTATGTTTGATTTATGTTTTATGTACTGCAAGTAGAATGTTAAAAATGTAAATGTTGTCCATTCGTGATCGAAAAGGCGACATGTTGGACTTTAATCTCATGGCTACTATGATGAAAATATATTGGATTTGTGTCTCATGCTAAACAGACATTTTCAAGAACACTTTCTGTCACTGCAAACCAATTTTGTTGTAAAGAATTACACTTTCACACTGTAACCAAATGTTGAATACATGATGTTCTTGCTGGAGCCATGAGATAAACATATCATTTTTAGTAGCCTTTTACAATATCATGCAATGGGGCAGCAGACACAATTCAAATATCCTCTTTGCAAGGTAGATGCTTGAGATTCACATAAATCAAAGCTGCTTAAATATGGAAAAACCAGAAGATGTTTAGCTGACAGACCATACCGATCATTGAATATGACCAAATTTGTTCCTATTAGCCAGCCAATGTGACCCTAGGGTACAATAATCTTATCCAGGTCATGTCAAGATCCATATTCATTTCTAAACATCAATATCAAGCTATCAAATGGTTGAATGATAAAAGTATTTTGATCTAGGTAGCCACGATATTAAGATACCAAAAGAGGGATATCAAGTTTGGCCAATTTTACGGCCACTCAAAATATTTTGCATAAAGATACCTTAGGGTCAGCAGCATATTGTGTGCTATGCTGATATTAAGTGGGCTCATTGTAAATTCATGGGTCAAAGGTCAAACGTTGAAAATTGACGTTTTCAGTGTTAAAGTCCTAATTAATTGAATATAGAAATAATGTTTTGCAGTTTTTGCCTACAAATCATGGGTTTGTGGAGTTCAGTCCAGAAGTTTGGAAAATTGAAAAATTAGGTCATAGTGACCTAGTTCAGCATTTGTCCTATTTTAGCATTAAAAAGGTAATTTGCTGAAAAAATTACAACGATTTGATTGCATGATAAAGTACTACTAAGTGAACTACTTGATGTGGTCACATGTGTAAACTAAGTCATATCCAATGAATGGTGTCATCTAATCATTAAGCATCCTGTTTTCCCATGTTTAAAACACGATAGTTGAGATACCTACATTGAAGGTATATTGTTGGAATTTTGTTAATGATCAGCTGCAATCGTAAAAGAGGATGCTAATTGTGTTGTTACCCAGATCAAAAAAAATTATTATAACAAACTCCAAAACTGTTCAAAACTCCAGAGTAGTGTTTAGCACTCTATTTCGTTATTTCGTTTTGGACACGATATACTTCAGATGAATGCATCATAGGTTCAAACCAACTGGGTGACAGGGATAAATAAGGGCACATTCAATAAATTGTAACTTCTAAACTAAGTATTTTCTGGATTGTCCATGTTAAGTGTAACACCTACATTGCAAGCAGGCCGATAGATTTGTGTGTGTTATATCATTGCAAATCATAAAAGGCGATTAAATCTTGGATCTTAATTCTCTTGGCTTTCTAGATCAAAATATATTAGGTTCTATCTCGAACATCTTATATAAGGATTCTTTCTCAGAAAAACTGTTTGTCACTGCAAACCAGTTTTCTTTAATAAAATACACTGTCACAGTGAATACAGGTGGGATGTTAGAATTGTTTCTGCTGGTCCTATTACATGATCGTAAAAGGCGACTAAATTTAGGATCAAATCTCTTTCGTAACGTCTCCTATGCCACCCCTGTGAGGTAGACTCTAGGTTCTGTCCCATGGCAGAGACACACCATAGTCTATAAAAGTGGTAGCTTCTGCTCCTGCTTTGCGCTCGGCATAACGGGAGTGGGACGACTGGTTTGCCGGTTATAAGTATTCTGTGACCGGGTGGGATATGCCGCATCTGTTTGGTGGCATGCTGAATTGATATATCACTATTTAATAGGGCAAGAGTTCCACTATACAAGAAGACAACATGAATATACCGCAGTTTCCCCAAATATGCACCTTGCATTTTACACACGTAAGACACCGCATACACGGAAGGTCGTCTTTGACTGTTAATAAAACTTTTATTTAATAAACCAAACCAAAGTCCCCGTTGACTGATGGAGATGAAGGTGTTTAATAATGTGACGTATTATTTCTGTACAGGGACAACGGCAGGAGGAAATGATTTAGTCGACTTTACTGATGTAGGAACAGCCAATCACATTGCTTTCCATGGCTTACAACTGAAGAACGGCCAGGTGTACTACGCTACAGTTACAGGTACATATACATCTCCATATGTAGTCATATTGGTGGAATTGGATCGATTGGAAGCCAGTTGTAATTTGTATGTGTTATACAAAATCAATTCTCTATTTCACAATCAATTGCATTTCGTTTCCAATACATCATAAGATATCTCCCGAGTCAATAATGTAAAAAGAAAAGGAAACAAATAGGTTCATGTTACGGTAGTAATTAGAAATCTTATTGAAATTTTTGGGACAATTATTTGAAAACCTTTGGATACTCTTATTTCTTTTAATTCGTTTTTTAGCCATAAGTATAATGAACTACAACTTAATAATATACCGTATTACTAGTTGTACATGTATCTTTTGCTGTAGCGATGGACTTTGTCGGAAGGACCACAACGCAGATAAGTCCCGCAGTTTACGTGGATGTGACTCCGCCCCTAAAAAGTGACAAACCAATCATCATCGATCGGCACTTTAATTCACGAACAGGAGTAAGAGCTTGGTGAGATGGTTTTTCCTGATTTTTTGTGTTTTCTCTGTCATTCATAATCTATCCAATTCCCTCTCCTATGTATACTATACGATGTGATTGAGGCCTATGAGGGTTAATGTAATTAATTACTGAGTGGTAGTTTCTGCTCCTGCTTAGCGCTCAGCAAAACGGGAGTGGGACGACTGGTTCACTCGTTGTCAGTATAATGTGACCGGGTGGGGTGTGTTGCTTGGTGTCTTCGACGACATGCTTCAGTGTTACAGCACTATAAAGAGGGCAACAGTTCCATTATACAAGAAGACACAGCATGAACATACTGCAGTCTCCCAAAACATGCACCTCTCACAACATATACGCAACACACTACATACATGTGAGGCCGTCCTTACATGACCATAGTTGTTAATAGGACGTTGAAATAATCGAACAAACAAACAAACCACTCATGAAAAGATAAGGGGAAGAAAAAGATTGTATAACTGGTAGCCCTGTGCCAAAAATGGATGTGAATTTATGATAAATAACTGTACAGAAGGCAAACTTTTAGTTTTCTGTGAAGGATCATTCTTGCAAACTTAAGTTGCCATATGATATGTATGAAAAATTCCATTTTAGTCACACTATTTTAAGAAAACAATATACATGAAGTTGCTGAGATCTATTCAAAATAACATGAAGTCTGTAGAACAAAGAATAATGCATTAATAACACCCAGGCATGAAATAAAACACTTTTTCATATGTTAAATATAACGGATAGGGATACTCTGCTATTGGGACCTCAAAATTTACATAACTGTCAGCAAGCCTCTTCTTGCCACATTTTGTGCCCATATTGAGTAAGTTTTTCCATCCTTCATATACACATAGCAGTTTATCAGCCATTGATACAATGTGTTTGATGTACGCTTACAGTTGGACGGAAGTGTTCAGTGACCTTGAGAGTGGAATAGAGAAGTACATGTGGGCTGTTGGGTCAGAACCAGGTTATGACGATATAATGGCCTACACCGATGTCGGAGATGTCCTATGTGCCGTACAGGACGAGAATAATGTCTTAGAATTCCATGAAGGACATGCTTACTATATATCAGTCAAGGTAAGGATATTTTTTTACATTCAAAAGGATAGCAGTCAATAGAATATCAACTAGTGCTGATATTCAAGATTATATCGGGTTTCTTTGAGATATTTGTTGACAATTACATCTACTTCTACTTTCCACCAGTAACTTCCCTCCTTCATTAAAGGTGAAGATTTATGCAAGGTTGAATATGTGCGTAGGCTGGTATGAGTAATATTGATTATAATATTATAAGATTATTAATATTGTGGTATTATTTTCGGAAGGAGTTTCCCTTCCGTGCAGTTGTTTTGCAAGATAAGATTTATCAGAAACATATGTACATAGAGATTGGCAACTCCTCCAATTTTACGATCGGCAGATGTACCTCTGTATGTGCTTAGGGGTTTTTAGATAAACTCTTAAATAGTTGAATATAAAAGAATAACTTTGATATGTTGTAAAAGTTCAGTAATTTTCAGATGGTTTGAGTACGATTTTGGATAGAAAAAATAATATTTTAACTTATTTATTAATAAAACAAAACACACTTCCGGTTTTGAATGCCTGATTTTCGAAAAACAAGGTAAAATTGCTTATTTTCGTGCTTTCAAAAATCATATTAAGTAACATCAATCGGGAAAACTGATCACGTCAAACCACGATATAATGTTTAAACTTTGTGTTGGTGCAAAAATATCATGTTTAAAAGAATACACTTAAAAGTAGTTAGCCAAGGCAATATGCCTATAAACCGGAGGTCCCTCTGCCTGTCAACAAAGACAAAGAAGGAGTTTCCAATCTCTATCTATATATGTTTCTGGATTTATAATGATAAAGAATGACTGAGTCGCGACAGACAATTCTGAAGATGCCTGGTTATTGTAAAATTTTACTCTAAATGTCTTATATTGGACATGCTATGAGGTGCACTAGACACAACAAGGGTGTATTTGACATTTTCCAGGCATACAATGAAGCTGGGTTATATTCCCAAGCCTCGTCCTGGGCTGTAACTGTCGATCTTACTCCTCCCATCACGGGCCATGTTTACGATGGCAATCCGGACGACCACCCTCCCAATCAGTTGGACCGGGACTTCCAGATCGAAAGGACGTATCTAGCTGCATTCTGGGAAGGTTTCCACGATGCCCACTCCAACATAGCTGAGTATTTTGTGGGTATCGGTACGTGTCCAGGCTGTCAGGATGTACTCGAGATGCAGGCTGTTGGCATCACAAATCGTAAGTACACACTGAAAAATACAAAAATAACCAAATACATGTAAACAAAACCATAGCCTCTGAATGTTAAAAATTGTCTGTCTCCAAATTCAGATTCAAATCAGCAAGATTTGTTCAGATGTTAAATTCTATAAAGGTCTTAATATGAGACCAAAGCTGCAGAATTAAATTGGATGAGATAATATTTTCCACGGTGCAATCGACACTCATAATGTCATTATTCTGCATTGAGATGAAAATGAAAAGTTTACATTGAAAATGAATTCGAAATTTAAAAATTTGATGATGATGATATGAGATGATGATGATAATGCTTAGTAAAAAGATGATGATGATGATAATTATGATAATGTTGATGGTAGTGGTGGTGGTGATGATGATGATGATGATGATAATGATGATGTTGATACATTGATGATGATGATGATGATGATGATGATACAATAATGATGATGATGATGATAATGATGATGTTGATACATTGATGATGATGATGATGAAGATACAATAATGATGATGATGATAATGATGATGATGATGAGGATACAATAATGATGATGATGATGAGGATACAATAATGATGATGATGATGATGATGTTGATACATTGATGATAATGATGATGTTGATACATTGATGATGATGATGATGATGAGGATACAATAATGATGATGATACTATTATGATGATAATGATTATGTTTTACAGAGTTTAACCTGTCAATGAAACACCTTGGAGTCGGTGTCACCTATTACACCACAGTAACGGCCTGTAATACCGCCGATCTCTGTTCCTCGGTCACGTCTGACGGTATCGTCCTTGACAACAGTCCCCCGACAGCCGGCGTAGTACAAGATGGCGCTTACTCAACGGACATCCATTACCAGGCCATACAGTGAGTCAGCAAGTCATCAACATTATCATTAAAAAATAGTCAAAGAAATGGTAGTTACAGAAATGATAAAAAATGGTTGTTTGCGGACGATTTTGTGATCAAGTTCAAATAAAGCTATGTTTGCTCCAACTTCAAAAAGTATATAATTGCTCCGAGGCTGTTGGAAGAGCAGTTGAATCTAATCATCTCGAGGTACAGATAAGTCATAGGAAAAAGTATCAGGAACTTTTTATGCTTACATTTATTTGCAAATGGTAAATCGATGTTGTTCCTAATATATCAAACAATTGGCCTAATGATTTATTTCCAAATTCATGTACTACCTTTACTGAGAAATTAATAGTTGATTAATAGTTTACCGATTTAGGAAGAATTTTGGCAAAAAGATGTACACCATCCAAAATGTATCAGTTATCATTAGAGTATGTTTCGTTTGTAGGACGTACATTGGAGCCAAATGGTATGGGTTTTCAGACCCTCAGTGTGGCCTTGACCATTACGAATGGTGGGCTGGGACTGCCCGAGGATCTGATGATGTGATGGGGAAAGAAATCTTGCACTTGTCTGAGGTGGTCACTAATCCAGCTCTGTCCAGTCCTCTACCTGTAGGCCAGTCTATATACATTACAGTCCGAGCATACAACAAAGCAGGTAACTCTACATCATAGTTTGTGCTTACAGGTTAATCCACACCACAGAAAGAGCTTAGAGGTAAATCTACATTACATTTAAAGTTTACAGGTACATCACAGTTCCAGGTAAATATGCATCACAATTAAAGAATTAAAGGTTACGTGTTAATCTACATCACAGTTACATCTATCATATACATGTCTTTGTCACAGACAAAGTTCACAGTTTAAATTACAATACAGTCCGGGCTTACAACTAAGTGAGTTAAATCCAGCCTTAGAATAGCCATTACATTGAAATCTATTTGTTCCAGGGTTTCATGTAGACATTGTGTCCAATGGTTTCACAGTGGATATAACTGCGCCAGAAATCACTAAACCAGTGTTATCTGGAGATTTGGGTGTGATAAAACCCGGCACATTGACCCTTAGGGACACCTTCAAGGTCATATGGACGGCTAAGGACGACGAATCTCACATCGAGCGACAATATCTTTCTATAAAGGCCCACAGGAATGGAGAATTCCAGCCGTTCCCTATAAAGGTAGGTAAGAACAACAGAAATATAAAAAAAATTGCCATCATTGTATGAAACTCGTTAACATCTTCCTTCCAATTGGATGGACTATGTTTGTTATGGTTACACTTAATTTGTAGTGAAAAATTCTTTCATTTCTTTGAAAAGGTTAATGGAATTTTACGAGACTACACTTTCACTGGCCTTGAACTTCACGACGGAATCCACTATTACGTGAATCTCATTGTTTGTAACGGTGCCGGGATATGTTCGGAGTCCGAGTCTGACCCTATCTTTGTAGACAGTACACCTCCGACCAGAGGTACGTAGCATCAATAAGACATTATAATATGGTATTTTTGCCTCCATCATAATCTATCAACACTATTTTTCAGAAATGTCACAAATTTAATCTATTCGTGATTGTTCCAGGAATGTTTTCCATCAAAACGAATCATGCATCACCAATCAATCGCCATGTTCCTAATTCGATGACCTGGACGAGTCGTGCTCTATATCTGTCCTGGGTCGGATTCGCTGATCTCCATTCAGAAGTTGTGTATTATTTCATCAATGTTGGCAGCTCCTACATGAATGATGACTTAAACAAGGTAAGTAGATTTGGAAAATTGTTCAATGCCATATAATTGGGGAAATATGTGATGTCATATGTTATGATGTCTGTACATTAGTAGTTCGCTTCAGGTTTCAATAAAATGGTTCATTGGATTTTGAACAAATAAGAAGTAGAACGATATTACCACGTTGTCTTGGTCTTTGTATAAAAAACAGCATCAACGAAAAATTATTGTATTTAATCCTTAAATATTCAGGGTGGTTAATATATACAGAGGATGCTATGTTCCTAATTCTGCAAGGAAGAAAATTGATGAATACTAAGAACCATATTGACTTTGACTACCATGGTCTGCTTGGGGGTACAGCCCCTGCAGAAACAGGTACTGCTCAACTGGTAAGCAGCCTAAAAATCCTTATAAAGCTGGAAGATGTCTACAAATTACTGGGTTTTGAGCTATTGTTGTGATGTATTAATTATTTGACTTGTAGCACTCGGGATCACCAGCCAATATAGCCCATAGTAACATAACCGAGGAGTATGAAGAAGGACGCATACAGAGTGCTAAGATAGATACTCAGGATCTCACTAAGGCCTCGGGTACCCTCTTTATACACATGTGGGCTGAGAACAACGTATGTATAAATGGGATACAAATCATCTGTATAATTCTATCTCCAAAATAAAAGATTTCTGATGGTATGTCAGATCCACTGCACAGAAATATGTCTCTAAGGCAGTATGTTGTGGACAACCTAAACCATATCTTTTTATCCTTTATTTTGACCTTTGATGTATATTTGTCAATAGCTTTCTCTCTATTACTAAGAGGCACTGGAACTTCATACTAGGTGGGTCTAGGTAACAGAAATGCTCTTGAAACATTTGCTAGGAAACCTTGGTTCGCCACACTGTTCTGTTTTCGTGTTGTTAGCTATTTTTATCAGATGACAAATGTATGCAAGAATAAATTTTAATAACGTTTCAAATATTTTCAACTTTTCTACACAATTTCACTTGTACATATAGTTATCTTCTGGATTACAACCTACATAAATTTGCCTGTTTTATATTGCTGACTATAGTTCAGTAGTTGGTGACGTGTCATAGTTTTAGAATGGATGAACGTTGACGCAGGATGGTATCTATTCACAGGTTGGCTTGAGAAGTCCTATTATTCACTCGATGTTTCGCATGATTCCTGGTGGCGGTCTGGAGTTGGTTCGTCGCTGTGATGCCTACTCGTGTCTGGGTCACTGTGTGTGTGCCCCTCAGGACAATGTGTGTCCATACAGCCATTTAGATCCATGTACCAACTACACGTCGCAAGGTTAGCATATGCAATGGCAATGTCGTGAGCAATGGTCAATAATAATATCCGTTTTCTGTTTAGAAAGCATTTACGAAAACCATTTGTACATGTTCAATAAAAACAACATGGATAAACCTCCTCTATAATTATATTAATCTTAATAAAAAATAATAAAAAAAGAAAATCTGTGAAATTTATGAAAGGTAATGTTTTGCGTTCACACAACTGTGTGATCATGAATATGACGTGAATTAATCAAGAGTTTTCTTTCTAACTGTTCTACAAGAAACATCGCAGAAAATAAAACAATTTCTACGCTTAACTTACCGTAATACCAGTTTAGTGGATAACTTTTTATGTATATGTTATGAATTGACGACTGTCATTAGCTTATACATTGTAAGCCAACCCCGTAAGGGTAGTTTTGGCTCTCAGTGCATTCCAAACCATTGTCCTACTCCTCAATTGAGGAGGGGGACCTAGGAAATATCACTTAATAATGTGACCTCTCTGACAATCCTGTTTGACTATTGAATACTACAGATAATCCAAATTCTGCCCTGATAATTACTGATTTTGGTGGAGTGGATTCGTACACGGCTACCAATATAGGAATCGGAGCGTCATGGCAGATCTCAAACTTCAAAGGCTTGGTACCCCTCTGGTAAGTACAGTCGAAGTCTTAATATTACGTATCTGGATATTACATAGTTATCTCCCCTTGTATGTTGGCGTCGATTGTCATTATATTTTTGGCAAAATTATGTTGTCTGATATTGAAAGATATGACGTTACACACACAAATGCATGAAGTAAAGTCAATTCTTACCTACATAGGCTGACTACTGTACGGATTTAATATTTTGTCTTTGGGATAAAACTCCTTTCTGATTATGAGACAAGTGAGTCTACAGTCTCCCCTGACCTTCGCTGTGACAGTAATGAAATCGTCAAAAATGTTGGATAATTTATTTTTCAGGTTTGAATGGAGTATTGGCTATGAGTTCTTAGATTTACCGGAGGGAGTTTTTCACCAAGCCGATGAGAGAGTTTGGCACGATGCAGGGCGAAATAATTGGCACTTGTTTTTGTTGTCTCGAGGTATGTATACAGAGCATGTCTTATGTACTTGACGATGAATGAAGATGGGAATAGTGTTAGCAAAATCTCTCCCGTCTCATCTTACTATGAACTTGAAAGCATGGATATTAATATCCCCAACATTTCTAGTTTGTTCCTTCGTTGTAGATTAAAGAAAATACTTTTATAACGCCAGAATATAAACTTTAAAAGTTAACGTTTGTCTTTCACAGAAAAACCTATTCTATCTGAGGGGATAAAATACTCCTTTTACATCAGGGTGTGGTACGCACCTGACGTCTATGCGATTTACAAATCGCCGGGCGTAACAATCATGACCACAGCACCCACACCAACAATTATACGAGGAAGTGCGGTAAGTATTTGCTGTGATGTTCGGTAAACTTCGGTAAACTTCGGTAATTTTGTGTATTACACTTCAGGGTTTTTCCTAAATGCCTATAATACTTCCCTATGGAGAATTTTAAATTGCGTAGTTTCTTTAGTTGAAGGACTGTTCGTAAACTGGGCCTGTTTCTCCAATTTTCCTTTATCACTATAACGCTGTGTGTCATATATCAGATGATAAATAGTTAATATTTGATCAAGCGTTTTCAAAAATAAGAATTTTATGAAACCAACCTTTATATTTTGATAATAGATAATGAAATATTAATAATAATAATATAACTATTTACATATTAATTACTTGATGCAGGTAACGGAATCTAACAACAAATACAGCCACAAAGACATGGACTTCCTTGAGTACCAACCTTTCATGGTCAGCTGGAAAAACAAGTTCCTGAATGCAGCTAACTATATAAGGTCCTTCCAAGTATACCTCAGTACTATGCCTGGAGGTCAGTATATGTCTTAATGCGGTCTTAATTAAACGAACACGGACTTCATGATGATGGTGAAGATTTCAAGTTTCAACTTGGTCTTTCATTTATGATAGTAACATCCATGCATCCTTTACCTGTAATGACATATTTCATCAAGCAGTCAAATCTGTCTATATAACAAAACAATGGTTTATATACTTCCTGTCTTATTGATGTTAAGGATTATAAAGTATCACCAAATAAATATGATCTGCGATTACCTGAATTTTAAGTTATAATTGTGATTTTGTTCATCAGGTGACGATATTTACAAAGTGGCGGCCAGTTTCCCGGGAACCATGTCTAGTTATAACTTTACACGTTTCAAGCTTGAGACTGGTGTTAAGTACTACACCAACATTGTGGCCTACAGCTTCTCCGGTCTGCATCACACAGAGTCGTCAGATGGATTTATGATCGACAATGAGGTTCCGGTAATGGGTAGCGTTTATGATGGAACAGGTGATTATATATAAACATAACCAGGTTACCATTTATTTTTTACCAACAATTCTTAATTCTTTCTGTTTATCACTTGAGAATACAATCCTGTCTGAACATGGTTTCTAGTTGATAATGCTACTGTGTTTTAGGTTCAGAACTGCATTGTCCTATATGCAGCATGAAGAGAGGTTTGTAGAAACAGTGTGATCAAATGTTGACTGGGTGTAGCTATTTTATGAAAGGACTAATACATGTGTTTTATGATGTTGAATTATATAATAATCCATTGAATCATTAAATTGAAATAACTGTATGTTGTCAACATTCCAGAACGATTTAAAATGTCATAGGGAAGATTGCAGATCAAAATAGGGGCTAATGTCACTAACACAAGTGTAGCCTGATATTGCATTAACTTTTTTGCAACTGTTTGAGTCTGATTCATTTGTTTGTGCAAGAATCAGAGGAATTCTAACTCAACATTTGAAATTTAATATGCAACTGTTACAATTATTTTGTGATGTTGCTTTGTAATAGGCCATTGGCCAATGGTGTTTTGGAGTTCGATGTGTCTAATTATCAGTTTGAATGTATATCACTAATACAAATTGATCTCTGATGTTTAATGTTTTTCATTTAACATTAGCATTTAAGTAAACCGTCAAACTGCGATAAAGATAAGCCAACATATGTTGATTAATTAAGTCACCAGACTTTGGTTTATATACCAGATATATGCGTACTATGATCGTCAAATTTGCCTGGGAAGTTTGAGACGAATCAGAAAAAGAAGTAATAGAGATATGTGATAAAAAGAAGTTGAAGCAGTGTTTTTATGGTGAAATGTTAAGTTTATTATCACATGTTACAAACCTTTCAGCAATTTGTGGATAAGAGAAGTTTTATCTTAACAGCTGTCTTAACAAAAGCAAACTTTTTATTTATCTTCAGGTATCCATGACATTGATTACCAGAGCAGTGAGTCAGTTTTAGGGGCGAAGTGGCACGGATTTGTGGACCTCGGGGCCGGAGTAAAGACCTACCACTGGTGTGTGGGTCGTACCCAGAGCAGGACGGAATGTTCTATTAAACCGTGGGAGGCTGTAGGTCTCCGGACGGCCGTCAGTACCAACCTCACCACATCACTGTCTCACGGTAAAGTTTTGTTATACCCCACGCAACAAAGGGAGGAGGGGGAAACTGGACTCGGGCTGTATGTCTAAACTGCTGGACAGATTTTCATATAATTTGGTGAACAGAACTCTGAAATTAAAAGGAGTTCAGTAAATTATAGGGGGTTGTGCAATCCTAATGAAGTTATTAATAAATTTATGCAACGGGGGTCGTTATGGATAGGTCTGAATGAAGTTTCATTAGCACATTTTTGAATAGTTAATTCATGAAAAGATTTACATGTAGCTCTACATGGGAAAGAATTATTTCATGAAAGATTTGGCTAGAAACTGTCAAAATTTGAAAAGTCGCTATGATGAAAAGGCCATTCATCAATATGATGAAGATAGTTGATTTATATTTATATGAAATGAGTGATGTAAGATGGTGTTTAAAATTAAAATAATTAAATATGGAAGAATAGTGTGAAAACTTTCCGCGATGGAGATTTTTATAATTAGTTACATAATTTATTGAATATTTTTATATGAAACATATTGATTTGTAGGCATGAGGATATACAACAAGGTATACGCTGAAGACAGTTTGGGACAGAGGTCTGAGACAGCCGTGTCAGATGGAATCACCATAGATACTACCCCACCCATTCCGTACGAGCTGGTACACCACGACACCGTTAATCTGGCCACCAACCCGTCGTTTGAAAACAGTGCCGGCCACACCATACCGTGGGACAAGGCCAACAATACTGATATATGTAATGTGAATTCAACGCTTCATCCAAAAGCTTGGCTGAGTACCTGGGACACTTGTACAGCTGTGTTTTCATCTGATACAAACCTGGCCAAGGACGGAAGGTCCATGGTAGCTGTACGGGGTGTCCTGTCGCAGGACATTAGTGGTTTGGTGGTCGACGAACTTTACAGGGTTACGTTCGTAACCTCACATCTTCCCAGCATCGAATCTGTCATCGCAAATAAAGAAGGCTTCATAGAATTTGCTGCCCGACATGTCTTCTTAATGTACACTAAAGCGTATCGTCATGACGACCATGGTGCTGAAACAAGGGAGATAATCTCGTGGCATCTACATACGTTTTATGCTGTGGCTACCAGTACTACGATGATTCTGAGACTTGGAAGTTTAGACGGAGGGACAGGGATACTGATTGATGACGTACAGGTCCATCACGTGACCAACATAGACGCCACCTCGGACAATACGGTGAATGCGCATGTGGTGTTTTTACATGAATGGGGATCTATACATGGGTCGTGGAGCTTTGTCGAGGCTGAGAGTCATATCACCGAGTACCTGTGGGCGATAGGTCTGTTTTAATTTTCAAAACTTAATTTTCAAAATCATTAATGAAAAAGAAATAGTTTCTTTGGCTTTAATATTTCAATTGAAATTAAATTTTATTGATATTTTAAGCAAAGATTTAAGTTTCCATCTCGGAGCGTAGAGTCGTTATGTTTGAAATTGACACTTCACAATATTATAGAAGCGTTATGTCTTGTGAAACTGACACTTCACAATATGATAGAGGCGTTATGTCTCGTCAAATTGACACTTTACAATATGATAGAGGCGTTATGTCTCGTGAAATTGACACTTCACAATATGATAGAGGCGTTATGTCTCGTCAAATTGACACTTCACAATATGATAGAAGCGCTATGTCTCGTCAAATCGACACTACACAATATGATAGAAGCGTTATGTCTCGTCAAATCGACACTTCACAATATGATAGAGGCGTTATGTCTCGTGAAATTGACACTTCACAATATGATAGAAGCGTTATGTCTCGTGAAATTGACACTTCACAATATGATAGAAGCGTTATGTCTCGTGAAATTGACACTTCACAATATGATAGAGAGCGTTATGTCTTGATGAATTATGTCACTTGACACTTCACAATATGATGAAGCGTTATGTCTCGTGAAATTGACACTTCACAATATGATAGAAGCGTTATGTCTCGTGAAATTGACACTTCACAATATGATGGAAGCGTTATGTCTCGTGAAATTGACACTTCACAATATGATGGAAGCGTTATGTCTCGTGAAATTGACACTTCACAATATGATGGAAGCGTTATGTCTCGTGAAACTGACACTTCACAATATGATAGAAGCGCTATGTCTTGTGAAACTGACACTTCACAATATGATAGAAGCGTTATGTCTCGTGACTCAAATTGACACTTCACTTCACAATATGATAGAAGCGTTATGTCTCGTGAAATTGACACTTCACAATATGATAGAAGCGTTATGTCTCGTGAAACTGACACTTCACAATATGATAGAAGCGTTATGTCTCGTGAAACTGACACTTCACAATATGATAGAAGCGTTATGTCTTGTGAAACTGACACTTCACAATATGATAGAAGCGTTATGTCTCGTGAAATTGACACTTCACAATATGATAGAAGCGTTATGTCTCGTGAAATTGACACTTCACAATATGATAGAGGCGTTATGTCTCGTGAAATTGACACTTCACAATATGATAGAAGCGTTATGTCTCGTGAAATTGACACTTCACAATATGATAGAGGCGTTATGTCTTGTGAAATTGACACTTCACAATATGATAGAAGCGTTATGTCTCGTGAAACTGACACTTCACAATATGATAAGAGCGTTATGTCTTGTGAAATTGACACTTCACAATATGATAGATGCGTTTTGTCTCGTGAAATTGACACTTCACTATATGATAGAGTCGTTATGTCTTGTGAAACTGACACTTCACAATATGATAGAAGCGTTATGTCTCGTGAAATTGACACTTCACAATATGATAGAGGCGTTATGTCTTGTGAAACTGACACTTCACAATATGATAGAAGCGTTATGTCTCGTGAAATTGACACTTCACAATATGATAGAAGCGTTTTGTCTTGTGAAATTGACACTTCACAATATGATAGAAGCGTTATGTCTTGTGAAACTGACACTTCACAATATGATAGAAGCGTTTTGTCTTGTGAAATTGACACTTCACAATATGATAGAAGCGTTATGTCTCGTGAAATGACACTTCACAATATGATAGAAGCGTTTTGTCTTGTGAAATTGACACTTCACAATATGATAGAAGCGTTATGTCTTGTGAAACTGACACTTCACAATATGATAGAAGCGTTTTGTCTTGTGAAACTGACACTTCACAATATGATAGAAGCGTTTGTCTTGTGAAATTGACACTTCACAATATGATAGAAGCGTTATGTCTTGTGAACTGACACTTCACAATATGATAGAAGCGTTATGTCTCGTGAAATTGACACTTCACAATATGATAGAAGCGTTTTGTCTTGTGAAATTGACACTTCACAATATGATAGAAGCGTTATGTCTTGTGAAACTGACACTTCACAATATGATAGAAGCGTTATGTCTTGTGAAATTGACACTTCACAATATGATAGAAGCGTTATGTCTCGTGAAATTGACACTTCACAATATGATAGAAGCGTTATGTCTTGTGAAACTGACACTTCACAATATGATAGAAGCGTTATGTCTCGTGAAATTGACACTTCACAATATGATAGAGCGTTATGTCTTGTGAAACTGACACTTCACAATATGATAGAAGCGTTATGTCTTGTGAAACTGACACTTCACAATATGATAGAAGCGTTATGTCTTGTGAAACTGACACTTCACAATATGATAGAAGCGTTATGTCTCGTGAAATTGACACTTCACAATATGATAGAGGCGTTATGTCTTGTGAAACTGACACTTCACAATATGATAGAAGCGTTATGTCTTGTGAAACTGACACTTCACAATATGATAGAAGCGTTATGTCTTGTGAAATTGACACTTCACAATATGACTGAACGACACTCACAATATAATAGAGGCGTTATGTCTTGTGAAATTGACACTCACAATATGATAGAGCGTTATGTCTCGTGAAATTGACACTTCACAATATGATAGAGGCGTTATGTCTTGTGAAATTGACACTTCACAATATGATAGAAGCGTTATGTCTCGTGAAATTGACACTTCACAAAATGATAGAGAAGACACTTCACAATATGATAGAAGCGTTATGTCTTGTGAAATTGACACTTCACAATATGATAGAAGCGTTATGTCTCGTGAAATTGACACTTCACAATATGATAGAGGCGTTATGTCTTGTGAAACTGACACTTCACAATATGATAGAAGCGTTATGTCTCGTGAAATTGACACTTCACAAAATGATAGACGCCACCAATATGATAGGCTATTTGTCTTGTGAAACTGACACTTCACAATATGATAGAAGCGTTATGTCTCGTGAAATTGACACTTCACAATATGATAGAGCGTTATGTCTGTGAAACGACACTCACAATATGATAGAAGCGTTATGTCTGTGAAATTGACACTTCACAAAATGATAGAAGCGTTATGTCTTGACACTTCACAATATGATAGAAGCGTTATGTCTTGTGAAATTGACACTTCACAATATGATAGAAGCGTTATGTCTCGTGAAATTGACACTTCACAATATGATAGCGAACTCACAATATGATAGAAGCGTTATGTCTTGTGAAATTGACACTTCACAATATGATAGAAGCGTTATGTCTCGTGAAATTGACACTTCACAATATGATAGAGGCGTTATGTCTTGTGAAACTGACACTTCACAATATGATAGAGGCGTTATGTCTCGTGAAACTGACACTTCACAATATGATAGAGGCGTTATGTCTCGTGAAACTGACACTTCACAATATGATAGAGGCGTTATGTCTCGTGAAATTGACACTTCACAATATGATAGAGGCGTTATGTCTCGTGAAACTGACACTTCACAATATGATAGAAGCGTTATGTCTCGTGAAACTGACACTTCACAATATGATAGAAGCGTTATGTCTCGTGAAATTGACACTTCACAATATGATAGAGGCGTTATGTCTCGTGAAATTGACAATTGACAATCGCAACATTCGCATACAAATCAACTTGTACAATATTAACAGGTTACAAAAAGGGAGGTACACAAGTGCAGGACTTCCGTAGTGTGGGCCAGCAGAGATTTGCTTACAACAACACTCTCACCCTGGTTCATAAGTCAGAGGTGTACATAACCGTGGTAGCTACCAGTACATCTGGACTTCAGGGCGTCGCTTACTCCTCACCCATCCTTATAGACCTCACCCCTCCCGACATCGTTACAGTTAATGATGGATCAGGTACGTACACAAATTACAATTATAATCAATCATCACATCGTCGTCCACTTATCTCGATTTTCCATATATATTTCACCATGGCATTAGCCTTCACTAAAACTTTATTTGTTTTACATTTGCAGGTACAGGAACAAATGGTAAGTAAATAATTTAAAGTCAATTAGTTTGCAGGCAATATTTACTGTGTAACTGCGATCAGATATAACAAATTCAAATTAATGAATATTCAGCATAGTCCAAGGACTTTCCTAGCCATAGGCTTAGTAGGGATTGATAATCAAAGGACAGGGTAGTTGTACATGTATCCTTTCAGGTATGTTATACGATATGGAATGAATGTTTCCTTCTACAGTAAAAGACTTAGACTCTTGGCAGCAGGATGAAGTCCTCGTGAACTGGCAAGCAGACGACCCGGAGTCGGGTCTGGACTTCTGTGAATGGGCAATAGGTGAGCAAGATGTATAACACCATTGGTTAGAAAAAAAACACTTTTGATTTTAAATTTTTAATGAAACAGATTCAGATTGTAAAGTAAAATAGTCATTAGACTACCATTTTGGTAAAATATATCAACTGAAGTATAAATATATTATTGTATTGTAAAATAGGAAATTAAGATATCAAATTATATTTTAAGATAATATGAGAACCTAAGATGATCTGATATAGAGAATACACGGTTAGTAAACATCTCGGCTTTCCTTTTCGAGTATCAATATTAAACTTGTATTGTAAGATTCTAACAGTGTATTCTGTTTATCCTGCAACTATTATGACCTTCAAAACGCAGAAAATTGCCAGTTATTTACTTGGATTCGTCCGAAGCGAGACGCATCTTTGATGCGGAGGAAAAGATTCATTCGCTACTCCGAATGAGTGTGTACTCCTTTTTACTGTCGTGTGAGATATATAAGCGCATTCGCAAACAGTACCAGTAACTCTACTCAGTGTGTAATATTACAGAAACAATATGAGAATACTCAAAACAGAAATAATTACCAATCAAGAATTACTTTACAATACATACATTTGCCGTGAGCGAAGAAAAAGACGACACCGCCATGAGAGATTTTCAATATCGTAAAAATGATGTCATCCCGGTGAATGTGACGCCTCTTTTTAGCTGGACTGAATGACGTTTCATTCACCGAAAGGTTAAAGTTCGGGGTCAAGTTAGAAAATGTTCCGCCAGAAAGGGGAAACAATTTCACGTGATCGTATTGACGGATAAAGCATTTCGTATTGACGGATAAAGCATTTCGTATTGACGGATAAAGCATTTCGTATTGACGGATAAAGCACAAGTTATCCGGCAATAGTTATCCGTCATTATGGGCGGCAGTTGCAGGATAAACTATTTCCCGCGGATTATCAATCTGACGTGTTGGTGTTTACAGGGTACCAGCCGTTCGGCAATGAACTGCAGACTTTCCAGAGAATGTCGGATAACACGTTTACTGGACATATCCAGGATGTTGGTTACAATAGAGTCGAAGGCATGACCATCTACTCCACTATCCGATGTCAGAACAACGCTGGTCTTCAGTCTGTTAAGTCCTCCGACGGTGTTCGAATCTCCAGACTCAGTCCAGCAGTGGACAATGTCCAGTTCGAATTTGTTGGGCTATCCAGAGAAGAATTTGCACCAGTCTCACAGTATCAAGGAGACCCGGCCCAGCTTCGTCTCATCTGGTCGGGATTTACAGATAATGTTGGCCTTGAGAGTTTTGCGGTAAGTCTTTTTATTACTTGTACGTCAGCCATGTAAACATCTTATAGTTTGTAAAAGATCTCATGTTCCATATTTGTCTTATCAAGAGCGCCTAAATGAGGATTCACATAAGAGGCTTATAAGGATAACATACAACATAATTTAGAAATACAAATCTTTGTGTGCCTCCGATATTAAAGTCTGGTGGGGGATATTGTCATAGGAATATACATTATACTCTATTAAAGGTATATTCTATAATGTAACCTGTAATCAAACGTCGTATAGAAAGGGACATAACACAGCATCGTAAAAGTTACTCTCAGTATAAAAGCAACTTCTCTATAAAGGACACTTTAATACACCGGTGTGACCAGAAGAAATCTCTCTTTACAGTTTACGCTGGATGGTGAGACACATACGCTACACTCCAAGGATCAGGAGGAAACATATGTGTGGATACACGGTCTGCAGCTGTCTGATGGTGAACACAGCCTGGACATCTCAGCTGTGAACCTCCAGTTCAAGTCCAGTCCTAAAGTCACTACCAACCTCACAGTATTTACTCAGCCGCCAACAGTCAACGGTAATAAGCGGTGTTTGTTTGTTGTGTTGCATTTTGTCTGACACACATTATTATTATAAAGTCAAATGCAACGCTTCTTGTTCTTTGTCTCACTACCATAACATTATACAAATTCAACCCAAATTAACTATAGTAATCACACTGTCCATTTGTCTATCCACTGTCCATTGGTATGTTCACTGTCTTCTGTCCGTCCCCGTTGACTGTTCTTTAATTACACATAGTAACAACCGATATATTTATACGTGGAATCGGAGTTTGATTTTTTTAGGAAACTGTTGTGACACCGTGGTCAACATTTGAAATGGTGTTTATTGAAACTTTTCTACTTTATTGACAGTTGGAACTACCCTCGATGTGACGTGGGACGAACCCAAACAAGAACTGACCATAGGTTGGCCAGGCGTATTTACATCCCCTCACGAGATGTTCTACGAAGTCTCGGCCGGTAGTAACGTAGGCAGTGCTGATATCGTCCAGTGGATGGAAACTAAAGCCACCTCTATGACAATGACCATTCCACCGGTCATCACAGATCTATCCAATCTTCGTGTTTATGTGGTGGTCAGAGCCGTGTCCGCAGGAGGAAGGTCGGTGGTCAAGTTAGGTAGCGTTCAGCTTCCTGCCTAACTGTGGCAAAGACATCCTTAGGCAATGTTCAGTATCCTACCTAACTGTGGTCAAGTTATATTTAGATAGTATTAAGGTTTCTGCCTACTTTAGTCAAGTTATAATTGAGCAAATTTCAGCTTCCTGTCTAAAGCTGTGGTCAAGATATCCAGTTTACCGGTCAGCTGAAGTTCCAGGCCTTAGGACCACATTCGAAGTGCTTTACTTGTTGAGTTGCTAGTTATCTCATCCTATAAATAGTATCTATAATGAAGCTTGCATGTAAAGACTTAATAAACGTATGTGTACACACATTTATCAGTGATCTACTGAATCCAGGTTTCCAGTTCTGAATTAAGTACAACTCATTATCAATGTGCAGGTACTTAGAATAGGTTGGATATCATATTTTAATGTGATGTGATAGCTAACGACATGACTTCCATAGTTCAATATAAAAATATTTCTTTTGTTCAATTCAAAGTGGAAGTGCTGACAGCAAATGTGCTGTTGTAGTTTGATATTGTAGAGAACAATGAGTTATGTATCAGGCCCATTATACCTTTTGTTGCATAATGTTATCACCAAGAACATTTTATTGAAATATATATTATAACATGTACTATAACCTCTGTGATATTATGTACTCCATCCAATTAAGTCTTCTCGGTAATTAGTACATACATGTTAGTCTTGTGATTAGTTTTGTTTATAAATTGTGAAATAATTTATTGCAAATCTGTGATATGATTAATATTTTTATTTTGTTAAGTGTTATGTTTTTTAGCATTTTAAAACTCTAACTTAAAACTACTTTATACATTCTGTTTTATAACAATTTACCTTAACATGTACCATGAAGACTATCAATAGCTTCAAACAAATATATTTTTATATTGTACGAGACAATACATGATTTACATTAAGAACATACATTGTTGTTTTAAATGTTTAGTTGATATCTGTATGAACATGTGTAGATCTCTAATGACCATGTTAATATATTTTTGTTTGGTTATACCGTAATTGTAGTGATGCAGGCCCTCTGGGCCACTTGTTATATGTTTTGATATCAACACATTTATTTTTATAGAGAGGATAGTAAATCACAATATAATGTGTTTAATCATGTTGATCCCATTGCTTTTGATATCATTGTATTTGATTAACTTTGTGATGGCTTTAGTCCGATATTTTACATTAATTAGTTATTAATTTGCTGCTTGAGTCCTTTGACAATCATTACAGTGATATTTGCACTATGTAGGTTTTCGTTTGACAGATCCTCAGTTTTTCTATTCATAAAAGAATAAAAAAAATTATTTACAAATTACTCAAGTAGATTTCCAATTAGCATAATATATGGTACAACACATTTATAACGAGCACGTTTATAGCAAGTTTAAAGATGCTCCACCGCCGACAAATGGTATTTTATCACCATCAAAAACAAGAGCAGACGGTTTTGTATTTTTCTTCAGTCACAAAAGTTACTTACTTTACACCATTACCACCATTGGAAAGTTTGAGCTTCTATTTTTTCAAGTATAAAATATGAAAAATAATTAATTGCATCCCGAAAAAAATCCGTTGTACTAAACCTATACATGGAATGAAATACTGATTGCGCATGCACCAAAGGCAAAACGAATTATTTTATATTATTTTTTGTGTTAATTAGACATACATATACACGATTAAACACCAATTATTGTTCAAATAATGAATATCATTTATGCTCTGTCGGCGGTGGAGCATCTTTAATGTTTCCAAATGATGTCTGTGATATGCGTATAACGATCCATGCTTATAACGCTGTGAATTCATCGGTCCCAAGATATATTTAAGTTGTAGTTCTTTTCCATGAAATGTCCTACAGTAGGTGGAAAGTATCACTGTAATAGCCATAATGTTTAGTTCTGACTTTTTATTAGTAGCGGAGGCTAGGACGTAAATAGTAAGTCTCGTATGACAGGTATGTTATCTTATACATATATATACGCAAAAATCAGATTCGTTTATTTGTATTCATTTACCTCGTATTCATTTAAATAAATGTAATTGCCGAGGTCATTTTATTTTTAGTTCACCTGGTCCGAATGACCAAGGTGAGCTTATGCCATACAGTGGCGTCCGTCCGTCCATTCATCCGTCAACAATCGACTTCTTCTCCATAACCGCTCGTCGGTTTTCAACAAAATTTGACTGGAAGCATCCTTATGGGCTACTGACTGAAAATAGCACCCATAATGCAATGGTAGCATCTTTATAGGGTGGGGATTTCAAAATTGTACAAATAATGGGGCTGACCCCCGAAGGCCTGAGGGGTGGGGTCAATTTTGGTCAATTTGGCTATTATTATATAAACGACTTCTCTGTAACTAAGCATGGGATAGCACTCATTATGCAATGGTAGCCTTCTTATATTGTTGGGATTCAAAATTGTACAAATGATGGAGCTGGCCCACAGGGGGCCTGAGGGGCGGGGTAAAAAGGGGTCAATTTGGCTACTTCCATATAAATGACTGTTTCTCTGCAACTAAGCATGGGATAACACTCATAATGCAATGGTAGCATCCTTATAGGGTTGGGATTCAAAATTGTACAAATGATGGAGCTAACTCCATGGGGGCCTGAGGGGTAGGGTCGAGCGGGGTCAATTTGGCTATTTTCATATAAACGACTTCCTCTATGCATCTAAACATGCGATAGCACTCATAATGCAATGGTAGCATCCTTATAGGGCTGGGATTCAAAATTGTACAAATGATGTAAGAGTCGTTGTGATACTTAATTAAAAAAAAGCAGGCGAGCGATACAGGCCCACTGGGCCTCTTGTTTCTGTTTTAGCATTGGTGCTATTTCAATCCTGTGCTGTCATGACTTTTCCAATAAATGTTTCTGCAATGAAAGTGTGGATTTATTTTATTAACGTATTATCGTGATAAGCTGAGGTTATCCGAGAAAGCCATTTAAGTAAAGTAACCAGATTAGAAGACACAATGACATTTCACCTTTATACACTGTATATATAACAGAGTCGTATGATGGGGGGGGCAAACATGTCATTTTCAACAAATTGATAACTAAAGATTCAAACTGAACGATGAAATATGCGAAAATTCAAAAGTTTTGTCAAATGACAACACATTTTATTTAATGGTTAAACATACAGATAATTATAACACATTGTTAACTCGCTAGGAAGACTCGAGGTTGAAATCAATGATCTGAGGGTCAAGAAGCAGCAAAATATCAATATATAAGCATAACGTTAGAACGTAATGTGATACGGACGAAAAAGTCAACAAAACAACGGATGAGAAAGACCCACAGCAATATAAAGAAAATCTCAACGAAACATTATAATGTGTGAGAAAGACTCACAGCGATACAGAGACAACGTCAAGAAAACATTATAATGTGTGAGAAAGACTCACAGCGATACAGAGACAACGTCAAGAAAACATTATAATGTGTGAGAAAGACTCACAGCGATACAGAGACAACGTCAAGAAAACATTATAATGTGTGAGAAAGACTCACAGCGATACAGAGACAACGTCAAGAAAACATTATAATGTGTGAGAAAGACTCACAGCGATACAGAGACAACGTCAAGAAAACATTATAATGTGTGAGAAAGACTCACAGCGATACAGCGAAATCATCAACAAAACAATATAACGTATGAGAAAGATCCACAGCGATACAGAGAACGTCAACCAAGCATAAGAACGTGTGAGAAAGATCCACAGCGATACAGAGAACGTCAACCAAGCATAAGAACGTGTGAGAAAGATCCACAGCGATACAGAGAACGTCAACCAAGCATAAGAACGTGTGAGAAAGATCCACAGCGATACAGAGAACGTCAACCAAGCATAAGAACGTGTGAGAAAGATCCACAGCGATACAGAGAACGTCAACCAAGCATAAGAACGTGTGAGAAAGATCCACAGCGATACAGAGAACGTCAACCAAGCATAAGAACGTGTGAGAAAGATCCACAGCGATACAGAGAACGTCAACCAAGCATAAGAACGTGTGAGAAAGATCCACAGCGATACAAAGTCTTGCTGGCATTTAATGGTTCATGAATAAAATCAAAGACTTTAATAAGGATATGCTTCCACAAGGCAATGATTCTGCTCCAAAAGCAATATTTAAACAACTCGGGTACAATAGGAAGCGACATCAATTCACATAGTCCAAAGTTTAGTCCAAACCAACATAGCGAGTTTGTTGATTGATAGCTTGTCGGGTACTCTCTGGTGTCTTTGAGTCTTTCATTATCGCATCAGCACAGGTTTTGATAACAGAGAAAGAGAAAGCAATATCGTCCGAGTTTGTGCGCTCGGCACAGATAGCCAGTCTGAGGGTGTAGACGTTATGGACGATGGCAGGGATGAGATAGATGCGGCCGTCCTTCAGGATCTCCTGGAGCAACTGCTCTGTTAAACTATTGCTGCCCTGTAACGATAAAATGATTTAAAATCCAACACATGTTACTACCACTACTTCTTGCTCGTAATAAGAATTTCCATTGGAATATTGGATAAAGAGATGAATATTGATGACTCTTTCAATTGTGTAATTCAACTGCAACCGAATTTCTGTGAAAAAAACCCCACTAGTTGAAATTTTTTACCCGTGATTACATATCCATAATATTAAACATAATATTAAATTTAGTATTCCTTAAATTAAGTTTTCATATTCATGCAATGGCACACGTTTCCATTGTATTAGGTCACAATTTAATGGTATAAGAACTATTACGACTGCATTTAGTCATGATTTAGTTCATTCTCTATACCAAGTTCCGTTGGGAAATCAGTATATATTGAAAACTTATTAAGATTTGGATGTTCCTAATATAAGTCATTTTCTATCCTTGCTGCTATTCTGTATTAACATATTACAGAGTTATCTGCCCTTGTGTGTAGCTATTGATTGTGCAGCATGGCCCACTTACCTTTAGTCTGAAACACACTAGCCCCATAACCACGTCAGCCACAACCTCAAACCGGCTGTCCGCTAATACAAGCTGCTCAAACTCCTTAGCCAGGCTAACGTGCTGAAACCAAATATATCCCATTAAATATCATTGGGTAAATTCGCTTGTACAATTATTAATAGTATTACTAAATGGATAATGTTATACATCATGGAGTGTTTTACAGTGGCGCACATGTGTCAAATATATATTGCTGCGTTTACGTTGAACAAGTTTAGGGGAAGTTACATAGAAAACTTGCTAGTAAAAGTTCAAAGTCGCTATTCAATCAGACATCGATTCCATAGGCAATGAACTGCGTAACACGCATTTACTATAACAAATGTCTGTATTGATATTATTTCCCAAACAATTTTTGGGACAAAAAGTGCAATATATTTATATGGTAACAACAAGAGAGGCTTTAGTTTAATTTTTCTGAAGCTTTCCCCTTAAAAATGTCTACGTTCGTCAGATTTGCATATTTGTATTGAAAACTTTCAGATTTGGGGAATATGAAACTGACATAAGGTATAACCGTAAAGTTTACGCCAATTTTATCAATTTAAAAAACATTTTCAATTGAAAACGCGTTCAGGAATAACAGCCGTCTTCGGTTTCATCTAGGTGATATTGATGAGCTATCTTAAATAAGCTTACCTTGCGTATATACGCTTGTACACCAGTAACTCCGTACGATCGTAACATGAACCATAATTTCAGGGAACGAAACCGACGTCCAAGGGGAATCTGCCAGTGCTACAAATAGAAAATCAGTTTCTAGAATATATAGATCATATGAGAGCGCTCAGTTTTATGCTCAATGTCTAACATGTTCAGTGTACCGAGATGTACTACCTTTGGGTTAAGTTGGATGGTAAGGGTACGGGTTTGCTATTATATTGGATCGCACCGTTTCCAACGGGAAGATATCACCGCAAAATCATTCTGTTTCGATATTAAATGAATGAAAGCTTATGTTTGAATACTTCGTTATATAATTTTGTTTGGAGAAAGATCTAACGCATCTATTATTCTTCATAACGAGTATGAAACATGATAAACCAAGCTAAGAAAAGATATTTCTAAATCTTTTAAAACCATCCATCAATTAGGGTCTTAGTTGGTAAATGTTTGTTAACATTATTGTCATAAGGATGCCGCTGTTAACTTAAAATAATATGAACATAAATATTTTTATTAAAAAATAAATGGCGGCTTTCAACGTTAAAAGAACACAAGGAGGTACCCTGTAGTCCGGCGCGCCTTTCCCGGCGTTCTCATGTCGTAGATAAATCGGGTCGACATTGAAAGCATCGACTAAAAGCGAGCTATCTTTTATCCTGCAATATAAAAAAAGAAACATTCTATCGATATTTTAAGATGCTATAAAGCTGACGAATAGTGTTTTTGTTTATCAAAAAAGGGTAAAAGAATTAGTATTTTTCTGCGCTTACTTTCCACCATTACTAGCGTTGACAAGTTTGAGTTTCTATGAAATGAAGTACTGATTGCGCACGCATCAAAAGAAACACAAATTATTTCAAATGTATTTTTGTGTTAATCAGACACATAAAAGCACGATCATACATCAGTTATTGTTCATATGGTGAGTATCGTTTATGCTCTGCCGACGGTGGAACTTCTTTAAGTTTATAAAAGATAAGGTTTATTAAAGTTCCCATGGTTACATGGCGGCCTATATGTCATCAGTCATTTAAAAATATTTATAACAAATTATTTTCAATGACAACTGCAAAGCAAGCCTGGATATTTCTTTCACTTTCAAGGAAGTAACTTTGTTTTGATGCTGTAGTCATATATTGGTATGCTTTCGTCGCTCTCGCGGTATGTGCATTTTATGTAGAAGTAAAAAATATCGTCTCAGGACTCAGACAGGTGAATGCCAACATGATAGACAAGATTCTTAACTTGTCAAACACGACTCTTGCCGAGTATTCAACGACTTACCAATCAGATACGGTGGGTTAAGATTCAGTTTCACCGCCCAAATGGGGGTCTTCAGGTAATTGTTCTTCTGATGTTTTGAATTTTGACGGTCCTGCTAGATTTTAATCAATTTAGTGATCTGTCTAACACAGTCAGTTAAACATCATACCTCCGCATTTCAGTATCGATAAAATTGCAGTATTATCTATAGCTAATCGACGGCGAACATCTAGCTTTCCAAATAACCATCATTTGTGCAATGAAGGTGGTGACACAGGCCATGCCGAACTAGTGATCACTAGCGATCAAATTATCTAATACAACATTTGATCAAATAATTGGTTACATCACTTACCACATTACCGATAGATCGAAATTGACCAGCATCCATTTGTGCGGATTAATACTGAATGTATCAGCGAACTGAAAGTGAAATTCCATTGAATATAAATGTGTATGTTACAAGTGTATCCAGACATTTGTCATCAAAATTTTCGAACGTGTATGATTGATCTTTAATATATTTGCGGATACATTTGAAACCCTACTCGAAATCGATATGACGAATAATTGTTTTTTTGATTAAATTAACGTTCTATTGTCAGACAGGGTTATAAAAAGACAGTCTCCCATATATGCGGTGTGTTGCGTGTATGAAGTGCAGATGTATGTTTTGGGAGACTGCGGTATATTCGTGTTGTCGTCTAGTATAGTGGAACTGTTGCCCTTTTTATGGTGCATATCACTGAAGTATGCTGCCGAAGACACCAAGAGACACACCCTACCCGGTCACAACATACTGGGCGAACCAGTCGTCCCACTCTTAGTATGCTGAGCGAATCAAAATCTCAACAATGGTGTATTATTCGATTAAATCTATACTCTGTGATAATCAGTTATGCTTACATCGACTTGGCAGTGTGAATAAGTCATGTGAATTGAATGACAAATTTAGCATGATCTAGTTTGAAATAAAATATATTTAGGCTACAGATTATATCTAGTTTCAGAGGAATTAGAATCATTTCAAAATACCTACTTCAACGCCCTTCATGAAATGACGAAATTCGGGACACACGAAAGCGCTACCAGCATACGCTGCATCGATATGGAGCCACATGTCATTTTCTTTACCTATGAATATAGATAGTTTGTTGATTTCATTATGTGTGGTATTTTTGTTTCGACAGTCAACAAAGGTTAGTCACATATTAGGCAGATTGTGGTCCACTTGTGTTGCGTATTTTTTGTGAAAACGATAATTATTCTGATTCCTGGCAGCACACACCCCATCAGTCACATGATACTGAGAACGGGCAAACCAGTGTATTACCGCTCCACAGTTACTACCATTGGTAAAGGCCGTGATGTGTGTCGGTCAGAGGATTCTCAAATAAGTGGTCAAATAGTTTAAAAACTCGATCGTGTTTGAACTACAATTATAAACGGGACTTGATGAAAAAATCAGCTGATCATGTATTAATACGGCATGTTCGATGGTAATATACAAAATTACTTCAAATGCCCCCAATAGGAATGGGGTGCGTGCATATATATTATGGATAAATCAAACAAAAAATCACTAAAATGTACAGTAAGTAATTTTATTTCATACCTACGGGCGTAATACTGGCTGGTCTAGGGCAATACACTCATGCCGCCTCAGGCTGTATTGCATGGCTACCCATGCAATAAAGCCTCGTGACGTCACGGCGTCAACAAGAATTATATTTCTTCGGTAACATTTTAACTTTTTCTCACTGGTTTTACTATTAAAGATGCAAACAACGGAATTTTTGTTGAAAATATCACGTTATTTTTCATGTATGAAAAATTGTTTTTCAGCCGTGGATTACTTCGAATTTATTTCAAAATGGCAGGATATTATAGTTGTAAAATTGCAATAAAACGTCGAAGTATGAAAGAAAAATACTCTTTCATAAGTGAATAAGAAGGATTGGGATAATCTACCCTCGGGATCACAAAATGTTGCAAAACCCTCATACCCTTGATACTTTAATATATAGATATATATGTATACTATTGGTTAAAAAAATTCGTGCCAGGTCCCTGTGCGGAGTGCACTACGTGTGAACACGGTGTCCACTACAGGTGGACATCGTGTCCAGGTACATTAAGACCTAGACAGACAAGAATTATGGTGATGTGTTACAGCAAGGACGTATATGAATATACTTATAAATCCTTGGTTACAGTTAGGGATCGGGGAAGAATACGTTCTTCATTTTTTTTAATTACAACATCTACAATTTAATATACAGTATGTATAACTATATAATACGATATTTTTTTAGTATACATGAATAAAACCTTCTCACTGCAAAAGTTTAAGTATATATCTATTTAATTTTATATCAGTAGTTTCCATTTCATATCTTAAATAGTCTATATTACGTTTTCAAAAGTCAATGTTTTATTGGTAAATTGCATTAAATTTATATATATAAATCGATCATTTACATGAAATAGTAAATACAAGCATTTTCACAAGTCGAAAACAACTTTGAATTGCAGCAAAAACCAGTCCTATTGTGCTGATGAGACACCTTTTCTTTTATAATAAGCTATCAGTAATACGATCATATACTTGCATTGGTAATACATAGCTTTTAAATAAAAAGATTTGGTGCCTATCAATCCGTTGTCTAGCGATACCCTTGTAGATCGTCTTGCATTAAAATACATACACTTTTATAATACTTTTCTTTGCTATTTTAAGTTCTAAAAGTATTGTACGTAAAAATAGCTCAATTACATATCCTTTATTAAAAACTGAACGTCTTTAAAAGATCATGCAGAAATTTGAATTAAATCGTCTTCAAACGACACTTATTGTTGGCTAGTCTACCTACAAGTACTCAATTCATTTTGTTTTTATTCTTAATTACCGGTAAACACAATATGTTTATGATCCCAACCCCGCAAGTTATCTTGACCGTATATTGCGTCATGGTCCAATAATTATAACTTGTCAAACATACAGGTAAGCCACAGTATAATCCAGCTATACAGGTACCTCAAGGTGACCATCGATAGATGGCCAGAGGGCAGAATCGTTGCCTTCTGTGTTTGCACGGCTTTATGAGAATGGGGGCAGTACAGTATCATTGTACATGTGATAATAAACTTAGGACCTACCGAACGTATAAAAATAATCTTGCTCCGGAACCATATGTGACGTTAATAATGAACTATAAACATCGACAAACCTTAGCCAAATTTCGTTGTGGGAACTTGAAACTTAAAGTAGAGATGGGACGGTATTCTCATCCTGTTATACCTTTACAGGAGAGAAAATGTACTTTGTGCAATTCAGGCTCTATAGAAGATGAGACTCATTTTCTGATAGATTGTGACTTTTATTCAGATTTGAAACTTTCTCTATACAACAAAGCATCTTTTTATTTACCAAACTTCATAAACCTTGATTCTTCTCTTAAATTACAATTTCTTATGCAGAATACGAACCTACAATCCACGTTAGCGTCCACATTATATAACATGTACAGACGAAGATTATGTTTTGATTTTGTTTAATAATAATATTTACTAGTACATGCTTTTAAGAATCCCAACCTAGATAATAATACTGATCATGTATCTCCTTACCGATATACGATAGAACTGATACCATTTTACGATTTTAGATAAGTGAAGCTGTGCTCTTAACCCGTGACGAATTTTTTAACTGGATAATTTGATACTTTTTAAATATATATATATATATATATATATTTATTAAGTGTCTCGTAAGTCAGATCTGGCTGGGCATTTTTACTCTAATTGGTAAATTATTTATCATGGCTGTTTTTTACCCTGTTGTAAAAATGTGTGACACTCTAATAAATAAAATATTGTATTGTATTGTGATTTTAGAATTGTTTCAATGGAAGTTTGTTAAGACACATAAATACCATTCTTATTAGATACATGTACATGCATGTTGCAGAGCCTGGGTAAACATGTGCACCGTTTCCCGGGCGTAAATCAAGCATGTCTGTCACAACCTTGAACTTACCAATAATACATGTATATATTATAATCAAAATTAATTAGATTAGGTACTTATTCAACATTGTAATACGGTATTTTATATACATAGTCATGATAATCAGGTTTCTGATATATGTAAAAAGCCAGTGTACAAAATAAATAAATTCATGAAAAGATATTGGATGAAATATGATATTCCAATAATCTTGAAATAAATGTTTTAGTTAATTATACATTTGGTATTTTGATTATTTTTAATTTTAATATATAAAGCTTCATTATCAAATAAATTAAAATGCACTACCAGTTAAAAATACATATCCCTATTGATTAGCATTGACGTATTTGTGTGATGAGTACAATGTATGTATGTAGATGGTGCCACCTGCGTACAGCATGCTATAAATGGACCTCCTGGGGTTGGGACAAGGTACAGTACTACATGAAACAGGTGTTGTTAGCTGTGATACACTTGACTGAACATATTGAAGGATGCAAAAAGAAGGCCCCAGGCCCCTGGCCCTACTCTGAACAATGTTAGGTAATTTAGATTATCATACCCGTGTGGTTGATGGAACAGTATGAAGTCCAAGTGACCATGGCAACTGCAGTCCTAGGGGTCTACCTTTCGAGCAGGCATATTTTAAGTGTACAATATACAACATGAATGGATCATACATTGTTATCACGTAATTCACGCGGTTTGTAAAAGAAGGTCAGAATAGGATATTGTCAAATTATCAGAGTTTCTAGAATTAAAATAATTGTGACAAATTCAGAATCTAATCAACAACTATGAATCTACATGGGTAGAAGTTGGATTTATTATCAGGCATATGCATGTGACCTACATTTTAGCGATTGGTCCTTTGAACAGTGTTGATGCTCACGAGCAGCCACATGTATATATATGCCCGATACTAAATTTTTGCTGCTTACAGGTTCCTCAATCGGTTGACACAATAAAATGTAATTTCTAATGCCGACTTTTAACATCTATGGACGATTTCTCATATTTCCAATGCTTTGCAACGGTTATAAAGGACAATGCATACGTATTATATATTTGACAGGGTTAAAACTATTTCCCGCACCTTGCCGAAAACTATATTACATACATAGTTAAGCATTTTATGAAGAATTTAATCTATGTCCTTGCTTTTATTATGCCCATCAATATATCCTTTTTAATCAAAATATTTTGCCGATCAAAATACCTCTTGGGCGACGATCTGCCAACACTGAAATTCTTACTCCACGCAAGGTTCATCATTTTATGTGTTCGAAAAAGAATTTCATCTACGTCCTTGGTTCTAACTATCCAAAGTAAGATTTATTAGATAAAAAGTCAATGTTTAAACTGCATATCACTAGCTAAGAAAAATAATTTTTACTGGGAAAATGCGGACTTGAACGATCCATTGATGAGACAAAACCAGTACGTGGTTTACCGTAACAACCTGTACGCAGTTAATTTGCTACGCAGTTAATTTGCTTTTATAACTTCTAATAAACGTCCTTATTTATAAATTAAATTGTATGATAATATGTATTGATACATTTTGCTTTATATGTATCTATTCAAAGAAACATTACAGTACGAATGATTTCCAGTAATTAACGGCAATTTTATGTTGCAATAAATATTATGTTTCTGATCGCAATAAATATTTCTATCTGTCAAAGTCCATATAGACTGCAGAATAAATATATCTTTTCTCATATCTCCTAACACATCATCTAGTCTGTCTGTTGTCTGAATGTAGTGGACATATTACCTGGACACGATGTCCACCTGTAGTGGACACCGTGTTCACACGTAGTGCACTCCGTGTCTACCTGTAGTCTAAATCTTGTGCACTCCGTGTCTACCTGTAGTCTAAACCTCGTGCACTCCGTGTCTACCTGTAGTCTAAACCTCGTGCACTCCGTGTCCACTCGTAGTTCACACCGTGTGCACAATGTGTAGCCTTTAGTCTACTACCAACTGTAGCCTATTGCTGGTATGGCCATTGAGCTGCTGAATATTTGTCATGGATGTATTGGTCTACGAACGCGATATAGATCCGAAGACTTAATTCTTCATAGTCATAACTTTCAATTTTCTTGTACGTTTGCATGGTGTGTGTAACGTTATAGGCCTATTTTAAATACAAAGATTGCGGAAAACGCTGACGATCAAATGTTTCGGATACCTGTAATGTTTTTTTCTGAAAACATATATGTGATCTGTTAAACTTATTTTTTGCTTAGAAGCTCCCAGAATTGTTCTCCAATCAGATGTTCTATACACACATACTGACGTAATTAGCTATGTAATTCACCGAACATTCCTGAGGAAAATCTACCGGTTGTAGCCCCGACCAGCGATTCATTTTGTTATTTATCACCGTTACAATGCTTGAACAAATCTTTTATTTGGATGTCAAATACATATTTAATTGGATCTAATAACAACTCTATTGTTATTTTGATCGCCAACTTATGACGAAGAAACTTACCTATATAAGACAGAAAACGCCTTTTAGTTTATTATGGATTCAAAGCAAATCTATCATCTGTGAAAAGGTAAAATGTTAACCAGGGTAATTACAGTTTATTTAGATTATCATAATTTTATAACGTAGCATCTTATTGAAGCGTGAACTAGACGTAGTCCGATCCTTCACTGGGTTTGTATTCATACGTTATTGCGATTACGCGACTTTGAACGCAACTCCCCTCCCATTGACTATATGGAGTGTGTTCCCGCTACGCCTACATTCTATAGCAATAGTTAAATAGATCAAAGAAAGTGTAATTATAGTCTGTTTCATAAAAGTTTCTTATACCTGTACTTCGTCTACTTACCTGGAGTTTACCTATGTGTGCATGTAGAATTTTTAGTAGTTTACTAGAAATTATAGTAATATATATATATATATATTACATGTACATTATAGAATCGTTATCGTGATGAAATATCACATTATTAAACATGTATTATGATTAATACATTAATGGAAAAAAACATGTTGATAACTTCCTGCAAAAAATGTGTTGTGAAATGCACATTCTTACGGCATCATAATCTTCGTCGTGAAAATATTTGTGACATCATATTCTCGAGAATTAAACCTGCGATATATATATATATAATATATATATATATATATATATATATTTGTATATGATGATTTGGAAAGAAGTTTAAACTTACAAAAATATACATGTAACTATAAAATATCATGTTGTATGCGTTCGATTTTAAGGTTTGTAATACCTATTTTTTCTGAATAGGTTTCATATCATTTTATTTTTTTTAAATTTTTTTTTATGTTTTTTTTACAAAATAAATGTTAGTTCTCCTTACGAATGTAGTTTGCTGTCCATTTGATCAGAAAGTAGAAATCTCATAAAAATCCGTATATTTTGCCATGGGTTGTATAACTTATGAACTTAATTAAGGACTACATTTATGGTTTGTGCCCTTTTTGTCTCACAAATACGTTATTTTTCAAATTTGTTATTCAGGTTGAAATTCACATATCTAGTACAGATTCCTTGATACAATAGATATAACGGTTGTACAAATGTATAGCATTGTGGCTGCAGTTGTTATGGTAACCATCCTAACATGATATACATAAACTACATAAAAACAGAAACTGGAAATTGTGTTAGTTATTTGATTTGCTAAATATAGAAAACATAGAGCGCATCATTAAACAAAACTTATATCTATCTTATAAAGATGTATCTGAAGTGCTTGCATATTCTCAGTAAAAATATTACATGTATGTACATGTGCATGTATATAATTTATGTTTCTGATTAACTCAATAATTTTATTTTTTATATAAGTTGCAAATAATTTAACTGCTCTCCTGATATAACTTCGGTTTGTCTTCATAAATGTTGGTATCAACTCAAGCTCATATGAAATATGTTTGCGGAAAAATTGAAATTGAACGCATGTGTAGGAGGAAATCCGTCCGTCAATGTTCGAGATTTATTACTGGTTGGACAAGGGGAACACTTGTTTCATCTTTTATTCGCTAAAAAAGCCCGAAATGTATTTTTTTCTAAAAATATGGTACAAAATGGAGGGATATATGTACTAACATTACGATGCTTGTCTCTAGGGTCGTATGTTATTTAAGTTTTATTAGATACCGTAATATAAAGAAATTCATTCGAAATTGATAGAAAGGAATATTGTCATAAAAACATATAATGTTGTGATGTGTGGCCAAAAACATCGGTGATAAATATCTTTTGTTTTCATTTGTTGATTTGTTGTTCGTCTCTGAAAAAAATATATATGTACGTATACCTCTAGATACTATTACCAAAATCCATCTGACGACCTTTTGCCCAAAATGCAAAATATGTCCAGGTAAAAAATCCAGGTAGATCACACACAGGTAAAGTTACCTTTATGATACAGATTTTAATGATGTTATAACAACATACTTGCTGGTATATGTTTTTAAAATGTAGGCGTTCCAGGATACAGCCGACTATATAGGGGCATATGCAAATAAATACATGAAAAATAACTGAGTTTAAAGTCCCTATGAAACAGTTATTATTTTTGACATCAACCGATGTTATTTCATACGACAAAGGTGTTTATTGTTATCATTTTTATCCTCTGGTTTTTCTGAAAACCTTACAAACATTTCCAGATAAATATATTTAGTAAAATCTTGTATAGAAATGTTTTATTAATACCGGGGAATGGTCGGTAATTGAATTATAATCAAGTTCAATCGATCTGTCGCAATCATAAACAGCTAGACTCGTTAAAATTGATCAACAATATCGCCATGCCGTTTTGAATACGCAATAACAGGGGGACAGTCATGTATTTTCTACCCTATCAATCATTTCAGGAGTGGCGACCGTTATTCATAAATGAAACATGTCTGTTTAAGGGAGTCGAAAAGGTTTATTAAACCTTTAGCTATTGGTTTGCAACATTTCACAAGATTTATTAAAAATGATTCCAATATTCACAAACTGTTTATCATTATCATTTTTTGTTTCAACGTCTACGAGATTTGATTATCAGAACAGTTTATTGTAACGCCAAATATTTAATTAAAGGCACACTACCTTTCCGAAACGTTTTTTTTTATTTCTAAAATAGGAATGTAAAACGGGATCGATAATTTTGCAGAGTCGCAAAAGTTATGAATTTACCATTAATGCTACACGTATCATCGCCGTCTGAACAATTTGATTAAAATAAAAAAACATGTTAATTTCCATAACACGGGTATGTTTCCCGGCGTCGTCCTAATACCGCACGGTAGTTGACCCACTGCGTCCAACAGCAAAACAGCGAAATGACTCTCCACTGTTATCATATATTACACATTACATTTAACTGATATATGTTTGGTGTTGTGACCTCATCTTAGGCCATCGGTATATATGTTCTGATGTTATTAATGTTTTTAAGAAACCTTTATGTTTTGCTCCGAAAAGGTAGCGGGCCTTTAAGGATTAATTAGAAAATATTTTTTATGTGATAAAGATATAACATAAAAATATATTCAAATTAATCCTTATAATTCAATTTACTGAAGATAATCGATGTAGAATTCCAAATTCATTTTGGGACTCTTTTTGCATGAAATCATTACGCCGTTGTCTCAGCCAATCAGATGTAACGTTACAAACGGCGACGCCATTTTTTCATTTATGGGCTGATAAAGTAAATTTTTAAGCCAATGAAAATGCTTGTTGCAAGCAAAATTGAATTTTTGAATCATACATGATAATGATATTAGTTTGTGGGAGACAAATAAGTATTATTGATTTGAAATATTTAATTAGACTCCTTGATATTGACTCATGTCATTTGAACATATAAAGTGAGAGTGATATGAATTCATATTTAAACATTCCTGGGGGAAGAGTCAAGGGAATATCTATAATTTTAATGATTTTCTCTCCAGCCTTTGTGTTGTAAATAAAGGTATCAGAAAACGACAGTTGCGCATGCGTCGGTAATAGCTGATTTTTTTCCCCGTCAGTGCCGAAACCAAGAACGAAAATCCAAGTATTCAACTGATAAATGGAAAATGACTCTGAATACAGATAAAACAAAAACTGCAGTATTTCGGAAGGGTGGAAAAGCCAAGGATAACGAAGAATCGGTATATGACGGTGTAAACATCCAAGTAGAAGACCATTTCTGTTATTTAGGATTTCTTCTTAATTTTAATAACAAATTTAAGTCTCTGTCTAAGTACTTGGCAGAACAAGATCGTAAAGCTATCTTTGTCCTTCGTTCCAAATGTAACAAATCAAATTTGAATGTAAAAACTATGTTGCATTTGTTTGACACTTACATTGGAAGTATTCTTTGCTATGCGTGTGAAATATGGGTTATCTATAATGCAATAGAAGTTGAAAAGCTACATTTAGAATTTTGTAAAAACTTACTGGGTGTTAAAAAATCTACGCGTACATGTAATGCTATGGTTTATATCGAACTTGGGCGATTCAGACTAACAATTCAATTTCAATTCAATTCATTTTATTCACTCCAGACACACAATCTGTGTGTAACAGGAGGTCAATCAAACAAATACATAAAGAGATGACAGAACAGAGATACATCAATTACATAATAATGTTCTACAAGTTTAGCGATAATACATACATAACATATATACATACCCTACATCTTTACATCAATATGTAATATATTTTCGTACATACTTTACATACCCGTGTAAATACATTACATTACATATATTATACACATTATATACATACATTATTCTACATAAAAACATTACATTACATATATTATACACATTACATACATACATTATTCTACATAAATACATTACATTACATATATTATACACATTACATACATACATTATTCAACATAAATACATTACATTTCATATAGTATACACAAAACATACAAACATACATTTATTAGAATACCTGAATACATTACATTACAATTCACACTTTTCATACATAAAGACATTACATACATATGTCACATTATATAATTACATTACCGAACGATACATAGGCCTATATACAATGCATACATACACCCATATAAACACGCGTACATATACGTAAAAATACACATACATGTACATTAGTATAAAATAAGTATAAAACACGTACACATACGTACAAACACTCATACATGTATATAAGTATGAAATAAGTATAAACACGTACACATACAATGTACGTACAAACACGCATACATGTATATAAGTATGAAAATAAAAGTATATCAATGAAATAACTATAAATGTACACATATGTACAAACACACATACATGTATACAAGTATGAAATAACTATAAACACGTACACATACGTACAAACACACATACATGTATATAAGTATGAAATAAGTATAAACACGTACACATACGTACAAACACACATACATGTATATAAGTATGAAATAAGTATAAACACGTACACATACGTACAAACACACATACATGTATATAAGTATGAAATAAGTATAAACATGTACACATATGTACAAACACACATACATGTATATAAGTATGAAATAAGTATAAACACGTACACATACGTACAAACACACATACATGTATATAAGTATGAAATAAGTATAAACACGTACACATACGTACAAACACACATACATGTATATAAGTATGAAATAAGTATAAACACGTACATATACGTACAAACACACATACATGTATATATTTATATAAGTATGCGATATGCATATACCCGTACATATATCCATACCAAAACACATAAAAGTAAGAAATATATAGAAAAAAAATAAGTATACATAATTAAGAGACTAATAGGGTTTTTCAATTTAGATATGAATTCGACAAGTTTTTTCAGAAGTGCAACATTACATATTGAGAACATACCTTTCATTTTAGATTCACTTGGGTAATTGTAATAATATTCCGGAATATGTTTGTATCGAATTTCCTTTACTAAATCATTTTCACATTTATATAAAATAATGAGACTCATCACCAATGTCTAGATTACATAATGTACAAATCCTATTTTCTCTCTACTCACACCCGCCAACCGACTTTTTACGAATATTCAACTTTCTATATTGTTAAAATTTTGTTTCAAATTGATGAATCCTGACAATTGTATTCTAAGCGAGACTTCTAAATCACTCTAAATAGATGCCGAGAAAGAAATCCAAAGCAAGCAAAACGTCAATTAGCTGCTGATATTGTATATTTGCTTATTTAATTAATTATCAGGCCTGTCAGACAGTTTTTAACTCATTACATATGTCGAGTAAATGTGATCTCTCGTATAAGCATATGGTTAATAAAGTTACATTGAAATTTTACCTCATTAAACCATTACAATGTCAACTGAGAAAATTGATAATAAAATTGAGACTTTCAGCGCATAACTTAGCTATAGAATCAGGAAGATATAAGAATATTCCCAGGTGCTTTGGAAGTTGAAGATGAATTTCATTTTTTACTCGTATTGAGCACAAATAGTCAAAAAGAAGATTTCAACGCTAGACTTCGATGAAAAGTAATCCCACAATGACTTAATGAAGTGGTGTCAATTTAGATAGCATTTTTATGCATTCTGAAGACGTGAACGACTTTTAACTGTCACTCGACGAATCACTCGATCTAATCCAAAATAGCGGCTGTCTTGGCGGTAAATCCAAATGACATGAAATTGTAATTTGAAGAAGCCAAGTTCTATTGTTTAACAACTATTTGTGAATAGTAAAAATACCTTAGCAGTGAGTAAATGAATGCTACTAAAAATAAACAAATATCTAGATGAGAATAGAATTGAAAGTGTTCCTATCCGCGATGTCACAGCAAAAACAAAACTTATCATAGTGAGTGATAGCAAAGGCGTTCGGCTTGAGAACAACTCTGCGGATACAATATGCAGGGACAACGTAAAATGGGAATGTACAAGATGTCGGACTACTGCACCAGCCGTGTATCTGGTCCTCTCAAATCTAGCTAGATGGAAACCAAGGTAGGATCTATATTTGTTCTGTTGTAGACCGGAACATGTGATATGAGAACATAAGGGTAGAACTGTACTTGAGCAATACCCAACCAACTGACATTTTGCATAACTACGACCGATCATGTAGAAACAGTTGATTATCATAATAAGAAGGTTTCAATAGGGATTCTGGAATGTCCATTTTACTCAACTCTTAAATGGAATAAGGGCCATTGTGATATCGATCCAAACAGTGCAGATAAAGAAACGCAGAATTAGCTTGTGGTAAAAAAAAGGAACCTAACCGAGGGATAAGCAACTTAAATTCTAGAAAAAATTTGGAATTACCAAAAACTATCGCTTGACATGATTAAGACTCTTAGGAGTAATAAACCCTAGAAGGTGTGCTGTAACCAGTTCACTGATGGAGTTCATCCGGATCAAGCTATGTGTAAATAGTGGACAAGTAAAATAGCTAATAATGTTCACAACAAGTACTGCTTAAAATATGGCATCGGCAAAAAGAAAAATATTTAACAGCGATAAAGCATGTAAATGTCTGTCATGTGATAATGACATTAGTAAAAAATGACATTTGTGTTTAAATGTTCGAAGCTACTGGACTCGTTTGCAGAAACTCTGACGATGCGATGGAGAAGAAGCTGGCCTTTTGTGGATGTGTAGACCAACAACGAAGATTAGCAAACCAGGGGATTGGATCTCAAGTCCAAAATACCGAAGGGGAACACCTGCTGCGTAGGGCCTGTTATACCACAGGTCTACCCTCAGAAGGTATTAGCGACTTATCATCGAATCAATTCGAAATGAGATTAGATTCATGTGAAGGATGTGATCAAGGAAATCTGTCCAGATTTTAAGGAAGTGATGTTGAAGAGGAACGGGTGAATTATGAGGATTAAGATCCAGCACTGATATATAGTCAGCAGGGAAATGAGGTAGTAACATCACAGCAACCACCTGAGTAGGAGTCCAGTTTTATTTTTAACTCACAGAAAGAGAAAGCCACATATGACTATAGCGTTGAAATCAAGATCAGTGTGATGTACAGTAATGGCAGGAGCAGCCAAAATCTGTTGTTGACCAGGAAAATACGAGTATTATTGCTTTGACTGAAATATTACCGAAGAACAATCCAGGGAACTTAAATCTGAGTGAATTCAATAAAGACGGTTATGATATGTTCACTGTTTTTACTTGAAACTGGAAGAGGAGTTGTCATCTATATTAAATCAAACCTAAAAGGGGGACATCAAGAAACACCCAATTGAATTAAATTTTAGTGAAGCTATTTGGCGTACTTTGTCACTCAATAAAAGACAGAGATTAGTTATTGGATGCATATACAGATTCCCTCAAGTAGTACAGAAAATTCACTGGAACTTAACAAAGCAATTCAGACAGTGTGTAAAAAATAAAACATTATCCTAATGGGTGACTTCAATTATAGAAATAATGACTCAAGGGAGACTTCTTCGGAACCCCTGGGATCAACAACTGATTTTTTAGAACTATCTCATACAACATGTACAAGGTCATACCAGACACACAGACAGGGAAATGAAGCATTGGATCTAGATTTGGTACTTTCTAAAATTGAGGATACAGTCAAAAACTTTAGGACTGCGACAAAAAGTAGACCTGGAAGGGAGTATAGGAAGGCATGAATGGATGAAGGTACGTTGAAATGTAGCCCATATTGCTACAGTGAGACTTAAGGAGTGAGACTGAAACTGTTGTGCCAGGTGAGGAGAACTTTATTTCACCCTGGAATAAAAGTCAATATTTATAAGATGGATTTTTTTTTAAAACAAGTGCTATTGACGGAGTGCACAGATTATATATAGGATCGGAATATCGAAAATGAGTTATGAAAACTAGCAATATATTGTAGTACCTGATTTTTGAAAACAATTACTCGCCATGTCTCTGTACAAGTGCACATGCTGTTGCAAGTGTGAAGGGTTTAATTTTACTCCAGGTCTCTAGCGTGACCGATCTCGTCACGAATATAAAAATTAAATATCCTAGTCATAAATCAAATGTTGACTGGTTTTAGTATTGATACACCTATTTACTGACAACAACTACAGATTCCAAATAGCTTTTACAAACAGTGTGACCATACGATTTAATGGATCGACAATGGAGTGCATTAAAGATAAACGGTATACATCGTAAACACATACACAACAGTATTATCGGATTTTGTGAGACCAATGAAGAAAAGTGGATTATTGTTATGCCGAATTCCACATTAATTGATTTTGATAAACATTGTTATCATATCGTTCTCAGAAACATTAAGAGCGCTTTGTGAAATTGTGTTAGGAAAAATAGTTTGATTTCCCGATAATCTGGAGTTTCTATTTCCTGTTGGATTTAATTTAAGAGTTATGGAGAGATTAGTCGGGGCAGTCAGAATAGCCCTGTTGGCCTGTTGTGTTATCAGTCTAATAACAGTTCCAGGGACGAATGCCATCGAATTTCCTATTTCGATCCCGCTCTTTGGTCCCGGGTAAGTGATTTAATTTATCTTTTTCATTTATTTATTTTATTATTGTTTACTGTATAGTGTATTTATTTATTAATCGAGTAAAACCATTTTGCCACACGATATATGATACTGCTAGGCTATTGCATACCTCCTATCGATACACATGTATTCATTACAAAAGTTAATTCATGAGGGTTATTCATATTATCTTTATAATTAAACAACACATATCTATCTATCTATCTAGTATAAGCTTACTCAATATTTTTTTCCAAATTGAATTTTGATTGAATAAGTTTGCAAATAAAGGGGTCATTTAGAGATCTTTTGTTTCATCTCCATGACATCATATATATATTCAAGTTAATCCTTAGTAAGTGTAATGCTGTCATTTTTCATAGATCTCATTAACTAAAACATGCTTACATGAAAGTCAATATTTGATAAAAAAAAAACATCGAGCAGATACTGTTATTTGTGATATCACATTGCCCGAACGTCGTATTCCACAGGGTGGTGTCCTCAGACCTTCACTTTTCTTTTATCAAATAATGCTATTGATATTATCAAATCAACTCCATATACAATCAAGGACCTTTGATTCGGTTGGTAGGGTTTTTTTATCACACAGCATCACTCACCTCATACACACTAAACACCGCATACATGGGAGGCCGTTAATAGGACGTTATTTAATTAAACAATCAAACAAACATAATCCTGGCTGTTAAAGGGACGTTAATACTGGATAATAAACCTAACCAAACCAATTAATAGAGGTATGAAAATAGAAGAATCGGCCATTCAGGATGTCATATTTATGGACACAAAAAATATTGATATGTATATAATGTTTGTTTGTTTGATTATTTTAACGTCCTATTAACAGCCATGGTCACATAAGGACTGCTTCCCATGTATGCAGTGTGTAGCGCGTGTGAAGTGCGAGGTGCGTGTTTCGGGAGACTGCGGTATATTCATGTTGTGTCTTCTTGTATAGTGGAACTGTTGCCCTTTTTATAGTGCTATATCACTGAAGCATGCCACCGAAGACACCAAGCAACACACCCCACCCGGTCACATTATACTGACTACGAGCGAACCAGTATGCTGAACGCTAAACAGGGGTAGAAACTACTACTTTTATAGACCTTGGTATGACTCGACCAGGGGACAGAACCCAGAGCCTACCTCACATGAGCGAGCGCTCAACAGATGGCCAAACGTGAGGTTTTGTGAGGTTTAGTCGTCTTTTACGATCATGCAATAGGGACAGCAGGTACAATTCTAACGCCCTACATTTACCTATTGCGTATATATCATCTCAGTAATCTGAATCTCTGGACTGACGTAGATTCTACATGTGTTTTATATTTCACTGTTCATACTTGTTTGTTTTTCCCCTTTAACGCTTGTGTATTTTGACATAAGAAGAAATCATTTATAATTCAAGATTCTTCAAGATTTATACTATAAGGGTGTCCGGGGTAGTCTCCCCCCGGAAGAAATTGAAAATCTAGATTTCAAATGGTGCCATTTGGCCCTACCCCCCCCTCGCTTCCTACGCCCATGATATTGAACAATTTACAGTAAACAAGGAACATCTCTGGTGGAGAGTTTTTTTTTCAAATTTTCATTCAAAATACGATCTGGGCCAGACGCTTTGTTATTTTTAGCTTATCTGGGCAGAAGGACCAAGGTGAACTTATGCGATACTGCAGCGTCGCGTCCGTCCGTCGTCCGTCCGTCCGTCAACAATCGACTGGTAGCATCCTTTTGGGCTGCTGACTGTAAATTGCACAAATGGTCAGACTGACCCCCCGAGGCCTGAGAGGTGGGGCCAAAAGTGTCAAATTGGCTATTTTCATATAAACGACTTCTTCTCTGACACTAAGCATGTGATAGCACTCACAATGCCATGGTAGCATCCTTATAGGGCGGGGATTCAAAATTGTACAAATGATGGGGCTGACCTCCCGGGGACCTGGTATGCGGGGCCAAAATGTTCAATTTGACTATTCTCATATAAACGACTTCTTCTTTGAAACTAAGCATGGGATAGCTTGAGTTGCGGGGCCAAAAGTTTAAAATTGGCTTTTTTCATATAAATGACTTCTTTTCTGAAAATAAGCATGTGATAGCACTCGTAAAGCAATGGGAGTATCCTTATAGGGTGGGGATTCCAAATTGTACAAGTGGAGGGGTTGACCCCCCAGGGCACAGAGGAGCGGGGCCAAAATAGTCAATTTGGCTATTTCCATATAATCGACTTCTTCTCTGAAACTAAGCATTGGATATCACTCATAATGCAAGGGTAGCATCCCTATAGGGTAGGGATTCAAAATTGTACAAATTGTGGGGCTAACCCCCGGGGGCCTGTGGGGCAGGGCTAAAAGGGTCAAATTGGCTATTTTCATATAAACGGCTTCTTCTCTGAAACTAAGTATGGGATAGCTGTCATAATGCAATGGTCACAAAGCATCCTTATAGGGTGGGGATTCAAAATTGTGCAAATGATGGGCTTATCCCCCGTGGGCCTGAGGGGCAGGGCCAGATGGGATCAATATGGCGACTTTCATATAAACAACTGACACTTAGCATTGAATAACACTCGTAGTCATATGATTTTGATAGCATCATTATATGGTTGTGAATCAAAATTAAACAAATCGACGGGTCAATTTTGTTATTTCCGATTGTAAGTTTTTGTAATAATTAGTAAAAAAAAAACAAGTGAGCGATACAGGCCCTCTGGGCCTTATGTTTAGATTACCGAATAGCTTTCTGTATTTCTAGCTCGGTTATCGGTCGGTTCAATGTATTATTGACGTCACTGTCGTTTTCATCAAGGTTGTCAATTCCATTTACTACATTATTATTTTCTTCTTCTTGTGTTAAGGCTTTTGAAATAATCATGTAAAACGTCTATAGGTATGTTTGCTTCCGTTTTTTGTTTTGTGGAAAATTATTAAGCGTTTTCCAGAACTCTTTTGGGTTCCGTTTCGAGTTCTCCCTTAATTCTTTTGCGTATTTCGCTTGATATTTTTTGTAGATCTAGTTGTTTTCTATATTCTATCCCTTTTATAATCATCGTGTGCTTAGTTTCAGTTGATATGATAATTTTTTTACCTTATCTTATATTTATTTAAGGCGTTTCTGGCAAATTTACAGTCTTTGTTTGACCAAGGTTTATTTATGTTTGTCCTTTGTTTTATGGCGGTGAGTCATGCCTATCGTGTTTGTAGCGCTATTTGTTAGTACTCTAAATATGTCTGTCACTGGACCATTCACTTGATCACTTGTGATAGTGTCACTAAGTAACACATTATTTAAATCCACATTAATATTATACAAGTTACCTACTCGTGTAAAATCTGTCGATTTTAAGGAATCCCATCTGACATTATCTACATTAGCAAAACTTTCTTCATCTGGGACAACTTTTTTCCGTAAAAGCGAATGGGTTAAAATCAATTATTTCAAAATATTTTATTAACGGGAATAAATCTAGCATCAATATAAGGTAATCAACAACACTGTAGATAATGAAAATAGTGGTTTGGAACTACAGTTACTGAGTTAGTTCATGTATTCCGTGTGTAAGCATGCCCACCCATCGTTGATGGCTTCTACGTATATGCTAGAACACCCAATGTATGTTACACACCAATGCATGTCAAATTATGTCAACAAATGCTTAATATATCAAGTTCACACTGTACACATGACCGATTTCGGAAATCAATAATTTCAGGTAATAGAAAATTGGGTTCCGTGTGTCATTCCATTTTCAATATAGATTAGATCGAGAACAGCCCAAGTCCAGGCATGTCAAGACCATACAAGTTCATCATTTGTGTATGTAACTTCACTATAAACCGCTAAATTCTATCACCCGAGATGACGTTGGCATGCAAACACATTAAATATGTTGGTTTAAACAATATTTTATTCAATTCAATAACGATACAGTACAATATACATGTCAAAAAAGGTTGGATACAGAAACAAGTACAATGTACTTATGTTAATCCGACTCCAATATATATATATATATAATCTTATAAGCAATAGGACAGTACTGAATATTTCTAAGTGTTATCAGTGCTAATTATATAGTGCTTTGGTAGGAAAAGGGAAAGGTACAGGGATTGAGTAAAGAAAAATGGCGTTTATTTTTCAACCATACAAAATTTACGAGATTTGTTGAGAAATCGGCCTTAGTTTGAACAAAGACGGGCCATGAGTATATAACCAATATACGAAAAAGATCAGATTGATTTTGAGATAGACAGTAAAGTAGTACTGATGGATACATATGTATTTATATATACTTGAAACGGTTTGGGCGACTGATAAAATTTTGAACCGTATCGAAAATATTTACATTGTACTGATCGGGCATATTAGGGTTACCATAGAATAAATTGTGAACATCATAGTCATGGCGCAGGTTTCTAAAACATATCATTCTTATGTCTTGGTTATTTGAGCAATGGAGAAGGAAATGTTCAGAAGTTTCGTCAGATTGGTTACACGAGCAACGAGGGCTAACTACAAGATTGCGATGAAATAGATAAGAGTTTAGAGAACTGCAATGCATTCTAAGACGGGAGTGGTGAATCTGGCCGTGCCTTGTTTTACAATAATAATAGTAGAGAGGGACAGTTGAAATATCAATATTAAGGAAGGTTTTGAGACAGGTAATAGATCCATTTAATCTTATAATGTCCGGAAGCGAGTTCAATAGGTTCACAGAAGAAGGTAGAAAGGAATCTTTTTAAAGGTTAGTGCGGCATAGCGGTTGACAGAAAGAATCGGCTCCCCTTGTGCTGTATGAGTAAATATTATGATGACGAGTTGGGAGCATGTTAGTTAGGTAAGTGGGGCACTGACCATGAACAATTTGATCGAATTTAATGATTTTATGTTTTCGTCTTCTATTCATAAGTGTATCTAATCCAGATTCTGTATATAAGCGATCATGACTAGTGAGTTTGGTGGCACCGGTAATGATCCTAGCTGCTTCAAGTTGAATGTTTTCTAAAAAGATTACTTTGTCCCAACGTTATGTTATCCCAGACAATACCTCCATATTCTAGCAATGGTCTAATAAAAGAACAATATGAAATATGAAGAGATTTTCTATCAATGCTTAATTTGAGATTTCGGAGTAAATTTATTTTTTAGAAGTTTTACTAACAATATGTTGTAGATGGTCAGACCAAGTACCGTAAGCTGAAAGGGTGATACCAAGATGTTTGTGACAAGTGACTTCTGTTAGTGTCATATTATTCATAAATAGGGAGGGGTGAATCGGTTTGTTAATGTTTTTTTGCTTATGGTCATTGTTACAATTTAGAAGGATTAAATTTTACAAACCATTTATTAGACCAATCGTTAATTTTTCTAAGGTTATTATTTAGTAGATTTGCACTCAGATCAGGAGATTCAACTATCACAGACAATGATGTATCGTCCGCAAATAATTTGATGGAACAGCTGATACTACTTACAATATCGTTAATGAAAATTCGGAATAACAATGGACCTAGGATGGATCCTTGAGGAACACCCGCTGTAATATAAGCTAAATGAGATTGTTTACCATTAATTATTACACATTGACAACGATTAAGCAGATAATTAGAGAACCAAGAGAAAATATTTCCTGAGATACGAATAGATTTTAATTTGGATAGAAGACCCCGATGCCATACCCGGTCAAACGCTTTGCTTATGTTACAGAAAACTAACCTTACTTCGCTACCTTTATCGAGATTAGAAAAAAACATCATGAGAAATAGATTAAAGTTTATTGGTAGTGGATTCACCTGATCTGAAGCCAGGGGAGTTAGTAGAGATTTATCAGTAAGAAAATTGTAGACGTATTTATATACACACCGTTCCATTGGATAAATATTAGTAGATTGAGAGGAGAAGAATGTGTTAAAAGCATAAGATCAGAAAATCATTAGATATGTTGTTATTTTACACAGCTGCACCATATTATATGTGGTAAAGTCACAACATCGGTTATTTAGATTGTTAAAGGGACGACGTGATTTCATCTGGACTATTTTACCACTGCCTTTTTCTGATCATTCGGTGTAGTGTTGGTAGCATATAGTTCATTCATAGACAAAATTACTTCATTTCTCCTGTTGGAATGTTTTAAAGGTCATTACCTTTTCAAAAAGCATAGAAAAGTATTGCAAAGGCTAAGGGAAAAAAATCTTACATTTGTAGGTTAATAAGCCTTCCTGAAAATCAGTAATGCTTTCCGATGGAGGATTTGAAGCGAAGGGTTTCCTTAAATTTAAGTATTTTAGTAATAGTATCAAGCGGTTCATTATGGGTAATCAGAGTAACATGTCATTCCACTGCGGTAGACCACAGGTTTTCTATTCTATAGTTACACAGACACCTTTATATAGAGAATACATGGTTAGTATCTTACAATACAAGGTTTATTTTTGGTGCGAGACTTAGGAAAGCCGAGATGACGAGGCATTCCGTGTCGATCACCAAAATACACCTTGTATTGTAAGACACTAACCGCGTATTCTGTTTATCTTGCAACCAGTATGACATTCAAAACGAAAGCAAATTGCCAGTTATTTACCTGGTTCCGCTCGAAGCGAGACGCTTCTTTTATATATGGGAGGAAAAGATTCATTCACTAAACCAAATGAGAGTGTACTAATTTTTACTTCCGTGGGAAATATATAAGTGCATTCGCAAATAGTACAAGTAATTTCATTCAGTGTGTAATATCACTGGACCAATAAGAAAATACTAAAAAAAACAATAATTACCTATCAAAGAATAACTTTAGAATACATACCTTTGCCATGAGCCAAGAAAAAGACGCTGCCGCCATACGAAATTTTCGATATCGTAAAAATGACGTCATTCCGATGAATGTGACGTCACTTTTATCGGGACTGGATGCGTTTCATTCATCGGAAGGTTAAAGCCGCATAATCCATATCTTTCAGGGTCCGTAAATCAACAAAAGAAAATTAGTGTACATATATTATAAAAAGTTATCAACTTTCCCCTAATTACACACCAAAAAAGTCCCGAGTTCAAAAGAAATTAATGATTAAAAGTTCGATATTCAGAGTGTTTGAATATGCATACCGCGCCATTTTCAATGCTTAGACGATCACGTGACTTTCCAGACCAAACGAAATGGCGTGCCCAGTCAAAAGTGTGTAGTTCATGTTAGCAGAAGAACTTGTTACTTATCATGAACATGTGAATGTTTTGTTATGTGATGAATTTAAGAGTCCCCCAGAACAATATATATATACATTATCGTCGTGTAAACATACTTCCATTCGGTCATTTTGAGTGTTTACAATACGGCGATCGGTTGACAATGCTTTGCCTAATTTCAGGGGGCCACCGGAGGGATTTTTGTTGGAACGGTATTGATACAATACATCGTACTAGACTAGATAATAAATTGTACAAAAATGTACCAGATATAAAAATAATGGTATCGATAAATAATGAAATAGACAAGATACATCGTACTAGACAGAGACAAAAATGGTTATCTACATGTAAATCTCTGATGATACTTTTTAAATAAATATCTCAGACGATATTTAACTTGCCTTGGATAACCATTTATTTTATAAAGGTCCAAATGAAATACAATAATAAATCAAGTAAAATAAGCACGGAGAGCAAACTTGACATTATATGCATTTTTGTTCAAAGTCATATGTGTATACATGTATACATATCAATGTGTGATAAAAAAAAAAGCTCCATGTTCGTTGAAAACATGATGATAAATTTCTGGTGAATCTATAAACATTTGGTTATATGATTTCAAGGATTACAGAAAATTAAGAAAAAAAAACAAAAAAGAAAGAAAGAGGTTGAGGTTGAAATAAGACCTGTTTAGTGTGTGTTATAAGTTCTGAATGTCTAATATGCAATTATGTATACAATTTCTGTGTAGATAATGAAGACAGCTCTCTTGGTTTAATTTGTGATGTACATGTACATGTACATATAGTTTGCCAATGAACCATATAGCTATCATATTATATGATGTCCAGAATTTGCCTCTGAATCAAATGAATTAGAAACATGTATATGATGAAAGACCTCGGTGTTTCTTATACAATCATATTCATACACAAATAGCACATACATATACATTGTATAATGTACATGTACACATATTATGCACGAGTTCAAAATAGCATATAGTAGTAAATAAGCTGACCATAGCACGTGATTCTCATGTCATCAGAGTAATTGCAGCAAAATTCATTTTTAGTATGTATATAGTCTAACCTGACGGAAAATCTAACTTTATTAGATTATTTTGTTAGTTTATATTTATATATTCAAGCAATAGTAATTCCTTTAGTGTGATATTGCTTCAAACACTAAGTGGAGTTGCTAAGAGCTTTTACCTGTAGACCTTGATTGACCTGGACTAATTAAAGTTAATCAAAACTTTGCAACTTAAAAATAGTTAATAATGAATAATGCAATTAAACAACAGGCACCACAGGCTATTGTCTCTACAGATATATGGATATTCTTATATATGTGCAATATGTGTATTACACAACAATTTTTTTATTACACATAGGGATATCTGTATATCTATAAAGCCAAAATCTTGAGATTTGACACTGACTTTTGACCCAAATAGCCTCTGATCTAGCCACAGTCTTGTTTGCTATTTATTTTCTGTATTTGAACATTTCTAAAATGAACACTACATAATTAAACAACTCAGACAAATGACATATATTATTTTAATTGGTTTATTGTTCATAAATTATTCAAAAGTTATACATACAAGGTATGTAAACATGCAATATATCCTTATTGTGTGAAGAAGAAATAACTTATTAAAAATATCCTTGAAATAATAGTAAAGAATTATGCTAGGTTTTTACTTCAAGTTTGAATCTGTCCTTCCTTATTGAAAATCATATATATAAATCTTTCTGGTTCATAATGGGTACATTACAAACAGACTTTATCTTTTACTGTCAGTTTTGATCTCAGAGATACATGTAGGTAGTTGTTTTTCCCTTTTCATTTTGGGCGAGCTGCCATCACATATTGCACTTCTGTCATCTGGTGGAAGGTCCCATACATTCTATAAAGAAAATATGGAGTAAATGTCAGTTAATGTACAGAGATAAATACTGTATATACATGTATGTAAATAATCTTCCAGTGTAAGCCTACATGTAAAACAAAAACTAGTTCCAATTTTTTTTTCTGTCAAACACAAATTTATAACAATTACACATCTTTTGAACACAGGTTTATCAAAATCAAACCTCACTAGATACTACTGAGTCATTTCTTATATTACAGAGGTCTAGGCATTTTCATGTGAAGAATAATGGTACTAAAAGTACTAGTGCCAGAATTTATGTAGCCTAAATGTACTGGACATAATATATATAACATATTGTTAAAAGTCAATTACTATTCCTTACTTACACCACTTGTGATGTATTGGTGTGAATTTTATATAATTAAGACCAACAGATAGGATAACGAGTACGTGACTAAGTGACTGTAAGTATAAAAAAATACAATCTTACACACACGGGCAATGATGAAGTAAATTTGAAAGTGGCTTCTTTAATACAGGAGTATCCATATATCACTGCATATAAATAAATACACAAATAGATATCGGAAAAGATATCACACTCCTGACGCTGTAACAGTAGCTAACATGTATATCGTACATTTAGGGAAACGCGTATAATACGACTCTATGTATGCTTCTGTTGTAATCCAAGATTAAATCTTTTATATATTCCACAATTTATAAACACTTTTCCTGATTTCTAATTTCTATTTTACTATGGTACCAATTCCAAAAAGCGACCAAACACTTATACAGTAGATTAGGCCTATAACTGTTACCTCTTCGGGGCCCCACTCACCTTATAGTCAGTTTATGTGGTTTTGGTAGATCATTCACAAATCATAGTTGTTGTCATAGCTCGAATTCGTTTCCATATAATATTCTCAGCAATTCACAACATTTTTGAGTTTAAATAAACTCCTTATTCACTTCGAATCAGCAGTTGATTCTAAGCGACGAGCTTTCACTGCCAACGCTCGCTCCATTGCGGTTAACAACTTTTATTTCCGGACATGCGCAAAGTAGCATTTCTAGGCTTTGGGGGCGGTAACTTAAGCTTTTGACTTTCTGTCGGACCGCTCATAAGTCTAAAAATAATTTGCATATTTATATCTTTGCACCTCTTAACTTTCTAGACTTGTAATTTGGGGAAAGTTCGTAACTTTTTAGGGCTATTACACCATATCTTGTCATTGTTTGTTTTACGGACCCTAAAAGATACGGATTATGCGGCTTTAAAGTTCTGGGTCAAGTTAGAAAAAGTTCCGTCAGATATGGAACAAATTCAAGTGATTGTATTGACGGATAAAGCATTTCGTATTGACGGATAAAGCACAAGTTTATCCGGCAGTGGTTATCGGTCAGTATGTGGGATAGTTGCAGGCTAAAAGTGCAGTACAGAGTATACAGGTATCTACAATTGTAGTATATATTACAACAGAATCAAACGCCTGTGAACTGTATAAGTTGATTCGAACCTATTTCCACTTCATTATTTTGTGATTTCATTCGGTCGTCAGTTTGTGGACAAAACAAACGTCTCTCTGAAACAGTTGAAATATGAGGAAGAAATGACATCACCTTGACCCAAACCTCTAAATAAGGAAAATAATTTTAAAAAACAACATCGGTCAATGCTTGGTCACGCGCTGACCTCTGACCGGTTTACATAGTGACCTAGTTTTACGCCGCTTCAGTTTTGAATGGAACATTTGATAAATTGAAATTAGAAATTGTCAGTTATATACACGTCTACTTTGATGAAACACTGACTTAGGCTGAAGCCCCCGGAAAAAATGCTGACCATAGGCCTAGCATGCAGTAGCTAGGCTAGGCCTACTTCCTACCGAACGCATTGAGGTTCACCACGCATCTAGGCCTAGGCATAATCGAACACAAGTCGTTGCGATAATTGTACAGTGACATACATGTAGAAACGATAGATTACATGAAAATACGCTTAAATTATAAACAGGCTGATTTCATTGACATTAGGCCTAACGTCCGTTATCAACGAAACGATTTCGTGAGTGTCAAACCCCACGACAATGGAATGGGAGGGTCGTTGGAAACCGCCAACATTTCAAATCGATGTTACTCTACTCACTTCATTCAGAATGTTAATTCTAAAACTCCAATTGACAGCGAAATTGTCACATTTAAAGAATAACATAGAAGTCTTCCAGTGATTTTCGACTAAATCCCACATTTTACACGTTTTAATGAGCCCCGAAAGAAACATAGAATTTGACTTTTTTTCAACAGCGAACATTTTAAATTGGTTAACGTAAATATAAGTATTGATTATCAATTTTGTTGCTTGCATTGACTGACGAAGAAAGTTAATCTGATGCAAATGGTACATGAACTGCTTCGCACTTCACTTCATTTGTACGTGATTAACTTTCTTCATCAGTCAATGCAAGCAACAAAATAAAATTGACAATCAATTCTTAAATATCACTGACGTCATAGCCACGTCAGTGATTGTAAACCCTGGATATCGAGGATGCATAATAACCTGAAATTTTCGGGTACTATTTAATATTTTTGTTGTTTTTCATTTCAGAAAACATGTTTGTGAGAGTTCTCATACCGTGAAAACGAAATACACAGTTAAGTGTAGTTTCTGGAAATGGGGTCGCTGTACCAGGTACAAGTAAGTATTCATGTGCGTCCTTAGATGTAAAGTTTTTTTTATACGGAGATCGTTCTCTCACAATTCTAATTAACCAGTTTTTAAAAATGATATTATAATTACTGTTTCTTACAGAAAAAAGACAGTCTACAGTTATTTCTGTTGTAATGGCTACCAGAACTGGGAAGATGACGAGACAAACTGTAACCATGGTAACAAAGTTTTTCATATTATAGAGTTATCTGCCATCGCATAAGGTATATGGATTGTATTAAGATTATTTGGTGTTTTACCAATACCCAATTATTTGATGTTTTACTAATAATCAGATTATTTGATGTTTTACCAATATTCGTATTATTTAAGTAACTTTACCATGATTTTTTTTCCATATTTGAATGTACAAGGTTTGTTTCTATACCTGTAAACAGAATAACTATTTTTTCTCCCACAGCCATTTGTAACAGACGGATTAATCCAGGAGAAGGAGGAGCTTGTACACAGTATTATAGTAACGACTACATCAAGTACGGAGCTGGCGGCCGCATACAGAGGCAAAGCGGTGGTACGTGTAGTAGCCCCGAACAGTGTTCAGGTTGTAACGACGGTTTCTATGCCAATTGTGGCATGTGCGATAGTGAGTATTTAAATCTTTATTTACTGATTTACAAAACAACAATTTGTTTATTACGAACTATTGGTTAACAAGATGAGAAATAATGTACTTTCATATCTATCAGACATGTGTCTTTATAGACAAGTGTCATCTGTTAAGATGTCATTTATAAAACTCATGATCTATGTCATCTAGCCATGATCATGTAGATGAATATTTTACATGTATCCTTTATAGATAGGTGTCCTTCATAGACAGGTGACTGTTATAGACATGTGTCATTGATAAACAGATATCCTTTATCAAAAAATGTCATTTATACACAGGTGTCATTTTAGATAAAAATATTCTTTATAGACAGGCGTCATTTATAGACAAGTATCATTTATAGACAAGTGTCATTTATAGATAAATATTCTTTATAGAAAGGTGTAATTTATGAACAAGTATTCTTCATATACATTTATATACACATATGTGTCATTTATATGCACGTATCATTTATGGACAAGTATCTTTTATAGACAAGTGCCCTTTATTTAAGCAATAAACTTCAACCAGATTGGACACACAGTTGATGTGAAGCCCATCCGGAAGGAAGATAAATAGAATTATATTTATCTTTCGGACGGATGGGATTCATATCATCTGTATGTCCAATCTGGTAACAGTGAATTACTTATATTTCCATTACGATCATTCAAATTCAAAACTCTACACGTATATCTTTTGAATTTCCCGCTTGCGCTAGTGTTGACGTCACCAAGTCCCAATAAACGGATCAGCTATAGCATTAGCTTCAGAATATAGTTCCAAAACGGTTTAAAACAAGCGAATAAATGAAAATTATGCGATGATATTTTTCAATACATGCTTTTTTGTCAACACGATAATACTATTAGATTTCATAGACCGCATTACTTTAAAACCACTTTTTAAATTATTTGACCGTTATGTATAGGCGTAAGTATAGATTAATCGGGAAACTGAAAGTAGAATGGAAATATAAACAAATATCCTATATAGACAAATGTCCTATATAGACAAGTATCCTTTATAGACTAGTATCATTTATAGACAAGTATCCTTTTATAGACAAATATCCTTTATAGACATATACCCATTGTAGACAGGTATCGTTTATACACTAGTATTCTTTGTAGACATGTGTCATTTATAGAGAGATAGCCTTTATACACAAGTTCTCTCTATAACAAATACCCTTTGTTATTATAGACCCTTTATAGCCAGGTGTCATTTATCATAGATGTGCGTAATACACGGCAGTATATAATATGATTTCCTTATGATTTACATTAAGTTTGCCCGGCTATCGACCACTGCCTTCACAGAAAGTGTACATCACCCTCAGATAACATATGTGCCTACTGTGACGGGGAAGATAAAGCCGTACCAATTACTGGCGGGCCTATACCTCCGCTACGGATAACGGGAAAAGCTGTAAAAGTATGTTGCATCTATTCAAATAATGTACTTAGTAATTTGATTGACATTTTTTCACTGTGATTATGTCAGAGCAGCTGACCATCTCTGCTATAGATGTGGCGTAGTGGTGTAAGCTGCAGGTATGTTTGGCTAGGTCATTGTATGGAATGCCAGACCTGTCTTAGGGGATCATGAACTATTATATTCGATGGTTTTCCTATTATATTCGATGGTTTTCCATTATATTCGATAGTTTTCCCATTATATTCGGTGGTTTTCCTATTACATTCGGTGGTTTTTTTCATTATATTCGGTGCCTATGTCTTTATATGTGGTAGTTACTTCGTTATATGCGGTAGCTTTATTGTTACATGTAGTAAATATATCCTTAATATATGCAGTGGATTTTACTTTATATGCGATTGATATGTCTTCATATGCGGTGCTTTTATCTCTGTATTCGGTAGTTCTTTCGTTATATTCGATACATTTTCCATCACACGCGATCATTAAATCGTTACATTCGGTGTCTTTTCTATTATATTAGGTAGTCATATTGAATATTCGGTGCAAACTTCTTTATAGGATCAAACCCGGAACGTTTTTACTAGGAGAACAAAAGATCCCAGAGGGATCTTGGCGCCCACCAAATAATGATCTATGTTTGACAAATGAAAGAGGGATCTTTTCTCTGCTTTTCTCAAAATCCAAGATGGTGGCAATATGCACAACAACTCTATGGGAATCTACATATGAAATATGAGACATATCCTTTGAAAAAGCGGTAACACTTCAACTATCAAAATTCAAGATGGCGGCCGGTCGGCCATCTTGTTTATCGATTGTCTCAAAATGCAATATGCACAACTACGGCCCTAGAGAAACCTACAAATGAAACTTGAGAAATATCTCTTCATTACTTTCTGATAAATAGCGGTAACAATCTTTAACTACAAAAATGAATCATAATCCATGATGTCGGCCGCCAGTCGGCTATCTTGTTGACCGATCGGTCCTAAAATGCAATATGCACAATTACATGTAGGGCCATAGGTACATGTAAACCTACAAATTAAATTTAAGGGAAAGATCCCTTCAGTACTTTCTGATAAATAGCGATAACAATCTTTACCTACAAAAATGTATCAAAATCCATGAAATCGGCTATCTTGTTGACTGATCGGTCCTAAAATGCAATATGCACAACTAGGGCCCCAGAGAAACCTACAAATGAAATTTGAGAAAGATCCCTTCTGCACTTTCCGAGAAATAGCGGTAACAAACTTTAATTATCAACATCCAAAATGCCGGTCTGTCAGCCATCTTGTTGACTGATCATTCCAGAAATGCAATATTCACAACTATGGCCCTAGGGAAACCTACAAATGAGATTTGAGACGGATCTCTTTAACACTATCCGAGAAATAGCAGTAACAAACTTTCATTATCAAAATCCAAGGTGGCGGCCATCTGATTGACCGATATGTCCCAAAATGCAATATGCTCAACACGGCCCTAGGGGAACATATGAACTTTTAGAAAGTTAACTTCAGTACTTTCTGAGAAATAGCTGTAACAAGAATTGTTAACTGACAGAAGGACAGACGGAAGGACGAACGGAAGGACGGACGGACCACGGATGAAAAGCGATTTGAACAGCCTACCATCTGATGATGGCGGAGTAAAAAAACAGGATGACACCGGTAAATTATTTTATGGTCTATTGATATAGTTTTTGTCTGTCGACGTGCTCCGTCCTCCATGCACCGTGCGTCATGCTTAAGACTATTTTATACAAAAGCCTACTTATCCTTAACTCTTTAGTTGATTACAACCATATTTGGTGTGAAACATCATTGGGGCAGGACAATCACAGATTTTATATAAAAGAGTTAGGTCCGACCCCTGGGGACAGAGGGACGGGGCTCAAAAGTGGTACTTTTACTGAAATTTGGCTTTTAAATCCTACTCCTCGTTGAGTGGAATGACAACCAATATTTGTCGTGAAACACCATTAAGGAGGAGGAGAACAATCATATTTTATATAAAGAATCCAGGTACGACCCATGGGAACAGAACGGCGGGGCTCCAAAACAGGATCTTTGCTGTAATGTGGCTTCTTAATCGTTGAATGGGTTACAACTATATTTGTCGTCGAATATCTATAGAAACAAACTATTCATATGAATGATCCTAATCTTCATTAAAGGTCACATGGTCAAAATGGCTAAAATGTTCTTGTGAGAGGCCTAGAAACCTGATATTGGGTCTGTGATATGCTGGGATGAAGTGCTTAAAAGTGTATTTTAATGAATGACTTTGACCGCCATTCAAGGTCACATGGGTCAAATAGGTCAAAATATTTAAACGTCTTCTTGTGAATAACTAAGAGACTTGATATTGGACCTGCAGCATACTAATATGAAGGGCTGTTTGTTTACCTACTTTTAAGGTCAAAGTAATCAAATATTTCAGAAACTTACAGCTTCAACTAAGGATTTCCTTGTATCGTATTAATTGTTAGTCACTACTGTATACTGTGACTATGTGGTTTTGTGCCAATAGTCAGATGACCGTTAAGGCCCCATGGGCCTCTTGTTAGCTCACTTGGCCCAATGGACGGACGAGGTAATATTTTGGCGCTGTCGTCAGTCCGTCGTCCGTTGTCCGTCAACTTTTCAGAAAAATCCCAACTAGTCATGAATGGATTTTGACCAAATTTGGTCTGACAATTCCTTGGGTGCAGTAGATCCAATTAAGGAATGATTTTTAATTTTGTTGTTTACTGGTGAGTAAATTGCATTTGTTGGACAGATATTTTAAATGACGCGCGTTATCATTCCTTATATTTACATTTCAACCGACTATTTCTTTTTAATTCGTTATTCTGATAAAATAAAACTTCGTTTTTAACGTTATACGATTGATGTAACAGCCGGTCAAGTGATGGAATCCCGAAACAGCTGGCTCCAATTTAGGGGGAAATGTTGTCAAGTTCAGAAAATACACAAAAAATAGTTCCGCAATAACACTATCTTTTTCATTTCCTTGGATGCAATATTTCTCATTAATTTCATTTTCTGAAATATAATTATACATACTCGTTACATTCAAATTGTTTAATTGAAGAATTAAAAATACAGAAACAAAAAAGGCCAAATCTGATACTCATTAACACTACTTGAGGAAGTCAGTGTTACGGTTTATGTATTCTTGAGCAACAACCGACTGCGTTTACGCAAGTGTAAACGATTTTCCAGTTAGTAAGGTTATATAGAAAGGAAAAAACGGAAATGTAAATATTCTTGTATAAACGATGGGCCCTCATGGGCCCGAGGGACGGGGCCCAATAGGGGAAAAAATCTTTATAATCCTACTTCTGTAGGAATGAAGGGATTTAGTTCTAATTTGGTCTGAAGCTTCTTTGGGTGAAGGGGAACCAATTTTGTATAAACAGTGGGTCTGGTCTCCCAGGGGCTTGAGGGCAGGGCTAGATTAAGTAATTTAAAATCAAAAGTTTTTGATTTGGTAGCTTGTGTTCTTAGTCCGCTAAAAGCATATTTAACCTAATATATAAAGGTGTCACTTTAGGTCTTGGTGGTTCAAGGAAAGCTTGTACAGTTTCGCGTCAAAAATCTTTCCGCATTGTTAATTTGGGGGATCGAATGGTGTAGTGGTATAAGCCACTCACCTTTAACCGATCTCTGGTGCGGACATGAAAAGGTAAGGAGTCACCTACCCGATCACGTGGGTTTTATCCGGGCTCACCGGTTTCCTCACACTCAAAGACACGTCCGCAGCTACGTGTACCTCCACAATCGGGGCATTAGAAATAGCCTCCTCACCTAACACACAGATCTAATGCATGATTGAGAAGTACAACCCACAGGCGCTTGTGATTCATATGTAAAGTTGCTGTAAAAAATGTAATGGTATAGGGTTACTGTACGGGCGTAAGAAGCAGGGGACAGTGGGGAGGGGGATAATAATAATAAAAATTCAATAAATTTCAACTGATTTTATTTGTTATACATAAATTTTCAAATGAAAGAACGAACTACTAAGAAGAAATATATAACTATTTTTATACATGTATCAATAAAATCATTCTACCTATCTATTGATCAACTACTGAATGTTCTCAAAATACTTAATTTGTACCATGATTCCGGATAATGAGGGCGGAATTTTTAACTTCATCTTTAATGTGTAAAATCATACTTTACATAGAATACTATACGTATATAATACGATGTAGAGTATGATTTTTACCGATTTTTGATCTAGACATCTAAAACGTCTAAAAATGGTCTTACGGCACTCTGGTTGGTCCATAATCATAGAAACTGTATCTAATTCTCATATCTCTGTGGCACTACACTGTATATATATGTACAAATGTACGTGCACTTACGCATTATAGAGGAACATAAAAAACCCTCTTCAACTTGTAGATACATGCATCCATTAATTTATCAAATAATGTACATGTAAGTGAACTTTAGGTAAAGTTGTAACGATTTTTTATGTTCCGAAATCGCCACGCCGTCACCTGCATATGTATATGTTGAGGATTCCATGGTCTTTTATACGTTTTTCTCGAACATCTTGTGCTCTGTCTTAACCAGACGAATGCAGACTTAATGTTGCACCAAAAGTGATTACAAAATTTGTTCCGTTACGTGCAAAAAACCCCACTGAATCTCATAGAAAAATGCAAGTGCATGTTCAGTGTACCATATCAGTCATTAAAGGGACAATTCAGTCTAAGAGAACATTAAAATTTGTACATATATCGGACAAACCCGGTTTTAATGGAAATTAGATCAGTCGGTTTTACTGTGATATGCCAGAAAAGCCTCTGGTGGTGAAATGCGTGTGAAATGTTCAAACTCGCTCGCTGTCCGCCATTACACATTGTTGTCGAACACTTGTATGCCGAACCCTGTCCCTTGCTCGTAGAGTAAAGCAACTTTTGTCTAGAACTGCTAAAATTGCTCTGACAGTAGTGTGTTTACCTTTTTAGGTGAGTTGTCTTGCCTAAAAATCATTTTTTCACCTCCTCAGTATTTATATAGCACATTTGTTTAAGGTGCGTGACATAGGCTCGGGTATGGGTACAGCGTATATATTGTACCTGCTGAATCGTATTGATCAACGATTTGTAATTACAACGGTATCAATTAAAATACTAAACTATGACGTGGAATTTGTCAATATTTTGTGTTATATGTTTCATAAGAAATATAGAACAATACATTTATGCCACATTTTGCTTCTTGGTTATGGAAAAGAATTATTCTGAGTGAATTGTCCCTTTAAGTACGCAGGGCATTTTATTTATTGCCCAACACTGATTGACATCCTGCAAGTAAGTTGTCAATTTCTCCGTCTGATTTGGATTTCAGCACAAAAGTATGCGGATACCACCCCCGAATTATATACATGTAGCTATATGACATCTCAACCCCGCATGCTATTATGTTTCTGGACACAAACTCCCAGAAGTTTGGAAAATAGACTGAATTTGACGATGTTTTCTCGAAATACTCCGTGTGGATAAGGTTTGGTAATGAGTGATGCATAGGGATTGGATTTCGTTTTTATGTTAACCATGCTTGTATGGAGCAATTCCTCTAAGAATATATTCTATGGGGCGCGTTACTAAATAAAAAGTCGTGTGAGTGTAAATATAGGGATTGGATTTCGTTTTTATGTTAACCATGCTTGTATGGAGCAATTCCTCTAAGAATATATTCAATATGGGGCGCGCGCCCATAGAATATATTCTTAGAGGAATTGCTCCATACAAGCATGGTTAACATAAAAACGAAATCCAATCCCTATATTTACACTCACACGACTTTTTATTTATATTTTATGCAATAAAATCGTCATTTCAAAGTGACGTAATTATTCAATAAAAGTCGGTCAAAAGTGGGAGGAGCTTACTCAATTGAACAGCGAATGATGACACTTCAAGTAAGGTAGACATGACAAACAAAGTAAATTTCAGAGATAATTTTATTTAATCAGATCAGAACTTTAAATATATATTCAATTTTGCTAAAAGTTAATATATAGCGTAATAACATAAAGAATTTGTACAGGGCCACATGTGTGAACTCGGTGACCGTTATTGTGCAGCGAGGCGAAGCTGACGCATGCTTACACACTTTAGTTTGCCGATGTTGTCAAAACACCGATTTTCAAGTAGCTAAATATGTTTGAGATGTCGTCTGACTTGACGATATTACATCCTTGGGAGCCATGTGATTATATAATCTACGCTTAGATCCATATCGCCATCGATAGATGAAACAAATTCACTTGTGTTCGATGGATACAAAGTATTTGTGGTGACGCGGAACTGTCAACAGGTGGATTATTAGCGGTGCATGTTTTATAATACACATGATTAAATACTCAAAGAACAAAGACAAGAGGATATGTTTATAACTGACCTCTATCAGAGGGTCTCACAGCCGTCCACCCCAAAGGCTCGATCGTAGGACGAACAAAGGCACAGAGGTAATGTTTACATTTGGCACCCATCAATTTTTAACAAAAATGAAAGCACGTCGTCCCAGTCGGGATATTTTTTCCGTTTCTTTATACAATTGTTAATTAAAAAATTGTTTGAATCATATATAAATATAAAACATGTATATATATTGTTTACATTTTTCCAAAATTCTATGAAAAACAACAATATACACGTAATGTTGCGTCAAAATGTAAACAAAGCCATGTGTTTCTTTTTTAAAAAAAGTAGTCCTTTTGCGTATTTCCTTACGCAAGTTCAAAGTTCAATGTTACCATGCAGTTATGGTAAACAAAATCGGCTAGTATTAGCGTATAGTGACCAAACCTAGCAAGTGTAAATATAGGTGAGACAAATAAGTATTTCCTGAATGTAGCCGTGTATGAAAGTGTTTAAACAATTGAAGTAGGATGGGTGTGTATTTTACTGCAACTTTATATATGATCTGCAAGTGCCTATATATGATCCTGCATCAGGTCGGTCTGTTAGGTGAAGAGGCTATTTCTAATGCTCTGATTGCGGAGGTACACGTACGAAGCTGTTGACGTGTTCGAGACTGCTGACGTCTTTAACGCATCCACAGCCTGTTTTGATGAATCCGACGGTCTTTCCGTGGTCGACATGATGTGTAAGTAGTATACCAGTACACATTCAAATTTCCCGCGTCGCGAAACTGTCTCCAATGTAAGTACTTCCGGTTTACGGGGATGTCTGCAACACTCTCATTCGGAACATTACTGGAACAGAATGATCGTTTGTTGTCTATGTGTTTAATTTTTAGTTTTTAATTTTTATGTTCTAGTAGAGGGTTCTTTGTAATCTGGGTTGGCATGATGTTTTGTTTTGAAATCTAAGTTTGAAACACACGATGTTAATATCACATTTGATTTACCATAGAGAACAAAATAGAAAACAGATAAATAGAAAACTCAAAATTGAAACTTAGGAGTAAACGTTATATGTTATAAAAGTTAGCACTTAAAAACTGAAAATAAAAATTTGAAAATTAAAGTTTAGAAGATAACTTAATAAACTATAAAACTTGGCACTTAAAAAATTTAAAATAGAAAACTGAAACTTTAGACTCAAAGGTTAATATAATGAAACTATAAAACAACGCTCAGAATTGTGACCCATATTACCCTCCATATGATCAGATGGCATTGTAGTTAAGGGATTCGCCTTTATCAAGCGGACCGCAGTTCGATCCCCGGCACGGAAGTGAAAAGGTCATGGGTCACTTTCTCGATCATCTACCATTAAAGACCTCACGTGCTTACATCCGGACCATCAAAAGTGGCTCGTTTAAATTATATAAACTGGTTTCGTAGTCGATGTAAAATAAATGATTTAAACGTTCATCGATTTTATCTTTCTTTATTTATTGACGGGTTTTAACCAAATCCAATTTAAAGATAGAAACTTTTTCTGCTGTCCCAGGTCAGGATATTTGCATTATGCTCTGTTATTTCAATTTCTATAATTCTCTTTTTGTGCGCCGTTAGACATGTTGTATTTCGGTTTCTACCCAAGTTGGACTCAATAAACCTACTGAAGACCATATGTTTCGTTTGTCTATGAACTTGTCGGTCTTCTCGCAAGAAAATATCCTACATCTACTTTAGAAGTAGGCGTAGCTTTATACTAGATATACACTGTGTAATTTTAAAATAAAAGTGCAAATATCCCAATTTTTAGGCAATTGAATTGGTGTGGGTGCGTATTTTGACGTGATAGAGCACAGACGTACGCATTTTTTTTATTATAAATGTCTTGGTAATATAATATAGTCTCTGAAGTTAAGGCTTACAACTAGGTCACGTGACCGACGACACCCCCTCTTGCCTTTAAGCGGTTAAAAACCACGTTTATACAAAATGACATGTTACAAACTTTACACGACCGTAATTCAAAAATGTGTATCTTTCATTCAACTATCACTCATTGCCACCACTTATATACGACTCCGAGAAAACATCGTCAAATCCTGCCGATTTCCCCAAAAAACAAGCTACCCATGTCCAAACTCTCATCAGCAAACTGGTTACGAAATGATGTTTGGGCGTGGGGGTCGTGTCGGCATACTTTTGTGACGGAATCTGTTTAAAATCGACAACTGCGAAATGGATCCCGATGTAAAACTACAATATATGTAGACAATTTTGATGTGTTGTTTTTCAGTGAGGGTGGTTATTAATGTACTATATATATATATATATACATGTAGTCACATGTAGTCACTGAGGTCATAGACCATTTTAGAGGTCTAGATAAAAAAAGGTAATATCATATTCTACAAAGTACTATACGAGAGACCATTTTTAGACGTTTTAGGGGTCTAGATAAAAAAAAGGACCCTATTTACATTTAGGGTCGTTCGTTAGCTGTTGATAGGGCGTAAAACACCCAAACTTATATTGATAGGTATATTACTGTGCCTATAATAAAATACTTGACGGTCTCCATATAACTGCCCCGTCAGTTCTGGATCCTTTTCTAAACTTCTTTAGTCATAAATATGGTCTGAAATATTCTTATCTCTTGTCTTTAAGTACTGACAGGTGCCTAAGATTTATGATTTTTGATTACCGGTAGTTAAAACTAGAAACATTGGGTATATATCTGTAGGATAGGTAATAAGGAGACAATTTGTGTACTTTGACAACTCGTTATGGTTATAAACTATCGATACTGAGACGAAGATTCAAATAATGTTTACATATCTACAGGCATTTCGTTAATGTCAATATGGAGTTTTAAATTTTCTTCGTGACGATTTGCTTAATTGCCCCTATTTCTGACAGATGGGAACGGTGTGAAGGCAGGGTATGATATTTGTCTGTTGTTTTCGATAAATATCGAACTATACCCATATAGATACTTAATGATTCAAACTATGGTTTGTATTGTTTTCCTTAATTCTTAAAGACAGTTTATTATGGGTTATGTTCCAGTGGTGGGGAAACTCCGTCGTTTTACGGTCGAAAAAAATCACGAGGGCTTTGCACTCATAATCCTGAGGTGGAGGGCTAGAGTTAGACAATTGGACATCCTAACCACAGGTGCACGCATTTTTGTTTTAATAAAGATTTTGTTATAAATGTCTTGGTAGTATTCTCTGAAGTCAAGGGTGGCAACTCGGTCAAGTGATCTACGGCACCCCACTTCATTTTAAGCGATGTAAAAGCACATTTATTCCAATTAACATGTTACAAATTATACAAATAAGTATTTCGGAAATGCTTACCTGTAATTTAACGTATCATTCAATGCTAACACTTACTAAGTGGATAAATCCGAGATAACATCGTCAAATTCTGCCGATTTGCCGAACTACTATACATAGCTAACCGTGTCCAAAATCTCATCTGCATACGGGTTGAAAGGTCATACTAAAGGTTACTAAATGATGTGTGGGCGTTGGGGTCGTTTCGGCATATGTCTGCCAGGGAATCTGTTTGAAATTGACAACTGAGAAATGAATTCCAATGTAAACTACATGTAGATGCGTTCTTTTTCATTGTGAATGTTATTAATGTAATATTTGTACCGTCACATGTATCACTGCATACTGTAAGGATTGTACGTTGCGAATGTAGTAAGCGGTATCTGTCTGGTTTATTGTCCTCAAGATGGCACGGTGGTACATGTAATACCAGACTATTTGTGTTTTACATTCTCAACATTTTATACAAGTAGGCTGTGTTGAAAGATACCATGGCATATGGAATGTGCATTAATCAAAGTTCACATCGATGATTATATACATTTTTGTATAATATTTCGATAAATTGATTGCTTTGAAAATCGGCTATTCAGTTATTTCCAAAATTAAAAGTTTAGCTGCAATGCAAGAAAAAAAAAACACCCAAAAAACAAACAAACAAACAAACTCGTAATGTTACACAACTATTTGATCGAAACTGTTTTACTATTCAGCATCAAAACACCATCAGCCACTTATTTCAATTATTCGCTAAATGACCCACGTTTATTGTCCGAGTCGAGCAGCACAGAACGATAATACAATGTACGTGTATCATATCCCTGTGTCGAAACGACCGTCATGCAGAACCTCTCCATGACAAGCAAAGGGTGATGCCTAAGCGATGATTTGTCAGTGAATGGCGATTTACCTTTACATAACAAATATTCTAACCAATATATTTATAGAATAAATTGCCTACTGTTAGGACACGGATTTCTTCAAAAATTACACAACTCAAAATTATATTAAAATTTAAATCTGAACGAGTAAACAACTTATATGCAACTAAGTATACCTTAGAATCCATTGATACACAAATCAGGTGATTTTTTTTTTCTAAATCAATACGCAAAGTCGACGTCTCTACTGTGACGTCATGAAATAAAAAAAAAAATAGTGACATCAATGCTTAGATAAAAAACATAAAATATTTGTAAAAAGTTTGTACCGAATATAAAAAAAAGTTTGCACCGAATTAAAGTTTCAATATCACTACCTAATATGATAGAAATTGCACTGAATATAACGAATTAACGACGGCGTATAAGGAAAATGTACCGAATATAACGAAATAACTGCAGTACTGTACCGAATATAAAGATAAAAGCACTGCGTATTAGCAGGGGGTCGACCGTGTCTTGGTACGCGAAGGCGTATTTTTTTTTTTTTTTTTTTTTTGTAATTGTTTTTTTTTTTCAAGGCATATTTATACAGAATAAAACAATATTAAAGCAATCATTCATCATCATCATCATCATGATTATCATCATCATCATTATCAACATCTTATCATTATCATCATCAACCATCATTATCATCATCATTATCAATATCATAATCATCATCAACAGCATCTTATCATTATCTTCATGATGATCATTATCAACATCTTATCATCATCATCATCATCATCATATCATCATTATCATCATATCATCATCATCATCATCATATCATCATTATCATCGTCATCATCATCATCATCATCATTATCAATAGCTTATCATTATCATCATCATCATGATTATCATCATCATTATCATCATTATCAACATATTTTCATTATCATCATCAATCATTATCATCATCATTCATTATAAACATTTTATAATTATCTTCATCAATCAACATTATCATCATCATTATCAACATTTTATTATTATCTTCATGATGATCATTATCAACATCTTATCATCATCATCATCATCATCATCATCATCATCATCTCATCGTCATCATCATCATCATTATCAACATCTTATAATTATCATCATCATCATGATTATCATTATCAACATCTTATAATTATCATCATCATCATCATCATCATCATCATCATCATCATCATCATCATCATCATCATATCATTATCAACATCTAATCATTATTTTTATCAACATCAATCCTCATTATCATCATCATTATCAACATCTTATATTTTATCATCATCATCATGATTATCATAATCATCATCAACAGCATCTTATCACTATCTTTTATGATTATCATTATCAATATCTTATCATCATCATCATCATCATCATCATCTTATCATCATTATCATCATCATCATTATCAATATCTTATCATTATCATCATATCATCATCGTGACCATCATCTTAATCATCATAATTTATTATTATCATTATATTTCCATCAAAATCATCATCATCCTTTTCATCATATCATCAACCATCATCATCATGATTGCCTTTTATAATCTAACACATACACCATTATACACACTCTTACACACACCTTATCACACGTTCACTCACACATACATAGTCTCTCACCTTCATTCATACACACCGTCGCACTCAGATATACGTGGGCATACACATGCAGAAACAAGAGACATTTTACACAAATAAATGGAATACTGTATATGGAGATACAAAGCAAAAAAGGTTTACAGAGGGGGGGGGGGGAGAGGAACTAGGGAGATTCAATCACTGTAGTGTTAATATACTCTAGAGGAAGGATATTGTATTGAAATATTTTGACTGGAAATGTATATCTTAATTCGGTACTGAAAGGGTCAAAGACAAATTTAAACAAGAGTGAAAATTGTCTGTAGTAATCAATCTGTTAATAGTTATGTATATGGTTATTGTATAGATATAGATATATGTATACATGTATATGCATGTGATTTGATGTGATGCATATATAATTTGTTTGTTTGTTTGATTAATTAACGTCCTATTAACAGCTATGGTCATGTAAGGACGGCCTCCCATGTATGCGGTGTGTTGCGTGTATGTTGTGCGAGGTGAGTGTACTGGGAGACTGCGGTATGTTCGTGTTGTGTCTTCTTGTATAGTGGAACTGTTGCCCTTTTTATAGTGCTATATCACTGAAGCATGCCGCCGAAGACACCAAGCAACACACCCCACCCGGTCACATTATACTGACAACGGGCGAACCAGTCGTCCCACTCCCTGTATGCTGAACGCTAAGCAGGAGCAGAAACTACCACTTTTATAGACTTTGGTGTGTCTCGGCCAGGGGACAGAACCAGAGCCCTCAGAGCCGCTCAACTCCCAAAGTCACAGGGGAAAAGTCGAAGATAAGATCCTAAATTTAGTCGCCTTTTACGATCATGCAATAGGGGCAGCAGGTACAATTCTAACGCCCTACCTGCAGGGCCGATGTATATGTAAACATATATATATACCTGGTATATATAATAGATTAATTAATTAAGTCAAATTGAAAAATGTGTAGATATAAGGAAAGAAAATAATGTGATTAAAGTTCTAATAGTGGTTTCCATTTCCTTACATTAATTTCAAACAATTGTTTTTTCCCTTGATTGTTGTTATTGTTTAAAAAATTCAGAGCTGATAAGTGCTCCTTTATAGTTTTAATAAGGGGATTTAGATTCAAAGATTTATTTAAGCATCTAGTCTTATAGATGTAGTGTTTTATTATAATGATTATTTCGTAATGAATTGGATTAGTATTTGGTGATAGAATTCTGAATGGTTGAGATTCTTTGTTTGTAGAAAAAGGAATAAATAAGAAGGCGTAATTTGGTATGCGAAGCAAATATGGCGTCGAAAGCCCCGCTTCGAGTATCAACCTTAATTGGGAAATCATTCATGTCTCTTCTACATGTATGCTCCATGCAACATACGATTTCGGTGACAAAATGATTGCAGTTTCTAAAAATGCAAAAGATGATTATTTTCCACATTTCGTTAAAAATATATTGAAGAAAAACCACGCGATATTCACGCAAAAACAGCACTTGGGCATGGTAAAGGACTTTGTTTGGTTGAATGTGAAATTGTAGTTTGTTAGAACAGCCGTATGATAAATAGAATTCTGTAAAGTACAGTACCGATCATTTTATTTCGGTGTACGCAGTTGTTGGTATGCATCACTCAGTCATGGACACCACCGGTAATTCTCCATTTATCTTGGAAATACCTTCCTTAGTTTTGCCTTCTGGTTTCTGTCTTTGTTTTCATGAATGGTGTTATTGAAGACAACTCTGATATCATTTGTTTATTTTCGTCGGACATAATTTGAAATCTTTCAGAATTTTCAACAACTTCTTCTATTTCCTATGTGGTTTGAATTACATCATTTTCAGTGTCCTCCTCACTGGAAATGACTGAAAACAGACTGCTTTTTATGTTAAATTTTGGTTCATAAATTTTATGTGTGATAAATATCTCATCCTCAATGTCTGCCATCTTTCTGTACCTCCCAACTCAAAAATGACACAAACAGATTGTGAATAGTTATGCAAAGGGTTGGTTTTGAATTTCTTGAGAATTGCATGCAATGTGTCGTTACTGAGTACAAGTATAATGGGGTCAAAGGTGATTGTATGGTTTTGCATACAGCTGTAGATTAGGTCAACAATGGGCTAGGTCACAGGTGGATATTAATGCCATATTTTAAGTAAGAGAAACACCCCAAACTGTAGATTACTGAAGATATTTCGTGCTTCATATAAAAGTTTAAAGTAGATCATTATCATTTAATAACAATATTTTTTCATACATACAATATACCTGTTAATAACCTTATGAGCAAATGAATATACATATAGTATTTAATATTTTGATTATATTGTTATTGAAATTTTAGATTCTATATCATCCTCGATACTCCAGTGGTTACTTTCACTGTCATTATATCCAACCCTTGACTATCTTATAAAGGCCACATATATTTCATTTGAAGATTAAACAGCGATGCCCATCGTCAAAGCAACACAATTAACCACAATGTACCATTATTCAATTCTGTTGATGCACATCAAAGGACCAAACTACCTTCTCATTTGTTGTCAAACACAGAGCCTTCAGGTTTACTATGGCATAGTCCAGGTGGATATAACGACAGTGATAGTGGAGTAAGGAGGGTGCTCCTAGTTCAGATCTTGTCAGTTTTGTCTATCTTCACATTCTTTTTAATTTTCTTAATTTTAAAGAAAGGACGCAGAAAAAAGTCCATATCAATTTGATATGTGTTTGAATATTGAACCATGTTTGATTTCAACAGAGGCTTGTTCCTGGAGATCAGACAGCACGCGTTGTTACCCTGGCAAGTGTTCCTCAGAAACGGCCGATAGCTGTGTGTGTATGAAAGGTTTTACTGGACATCACTGTGATGAGAGTAAGTACTCATGGTCACCGAAAGTGTTTATCATTGCCTTCCTAACTGTAACAGCTGGACTTAATGTTTAACACATTCACCCCTGACTCTTCTTATTCAAACACTGGAAGACTTCATTATAAATTTTCAGGGGTGAATCAAGGGGATATGAGAATTAGTTACAGTTTACATAATAATGGACCCGCCAGAGTGTCCATAGACCATGTTTAGACGATTTAGGGGTCTAGATCAAAAGTCGGTATGCTACATGTACGTTACATAGGTTAAGGTTTAGAAAGCTCCAATCTTTCGCGGCTAAAATCACATTGCCAGCAGGTCTTCAAAAAACAATTACCTGTTACTACCGTTGGAGAGAGCGATAATTTTCCTTTCAAAATCGTTCTGCACAACTATACAAGGTGCCGTATTAAGACAATAGCAGCCCCGTTTCAACAAAAAAAAAAAAAAAAAAAAAAAAAAAAAACACACAAAATGTTCTCGATCGGGCAGTGGAAAATCATGTGCCATCTTTGCATGCATTATGCATGAGCGAGACATCCACTGTAACCTCATTGGCTGACTCAAATGAAAACTTGTAATGCTCCTTTCGGGACACCTTGTCATTTACCTTTGGCTTTACCCACACACCAGAGACACCCGGTGAGAAAATGGCTAGACTGGATTATCTGCCTTAGTACCAATTCTCTCCGCTAGGCTGCGCTCATAAATACTAAGCCGTTGTATTTTCGGAGCGAACCTAGCGGAGAGTAGAAAAACTACGGCAGGCAATCCAGTCTAAGAAAATGGCATGACGAATTTGGTACTTGGTATTAACCGAGTTGTTAAGACGTCCCGACATACATTTTGTACGTGGAAGCGATTTTGATTTTTAATTTCTTTTCAAATATGTACACGTGTCTGATGAAATATGATGTCAATCACAGATTTAGCAGCATAAGTTTAAACAGTGACTAACTAATCAAAAGGCGCCATTGTAAGTGGGAGTGGTTTTCAGTTTTCGACAGAATGTCGGTGACGAGGTGAAGGTAACCTTTGACCACATCAAAGGAACTTTATGAATGGTGTAATAATCTCTCGCCGCGAAACTTCTTTCGAAACGAACCCTCTCTGCTTTCGCCGTGGTGCAATTCATTCTAAGCTTGCTAGAAAATAAAGGACATATAGTTATATATTAGGGTGTAAGAACTAGTACTGAATATGCTCAATATTTCATTTGAGAATTGTTGCACAATTGTAATAATGTACAGATTGTAGACTTAATAGGTCAAGAAGCGTTGTTTAATATAGACCGAAATCGGATATATATATAAGATATCTACACACAAAAATATCCATATTTACGGAATTTGTCCAGTAACATCTAAATTGGTCTTTCTGACATTTATATTTTTCTTCAAAACGTGCTTTGATATTTTATGACATTAGACCAAAATTCTGGAGAAAGGTTGTAAACTGTTATTATCATATCAAGTATATATTGGTATAAGTTATATTTTATTTAATTTACACCAATCTATATTTATTCAATTTCATCAATTTATCAGATTTACATCAATATATATTCATCAATTAATAAATTTCATCAATCTTTGTTTATCATTTTTTCATCAATCTTTGTTAATCATTTTTTCATCAATCTTTGTTTTTCAGATTTACATCAATTTAATTTATTCATCAGTTAAATTTCATCAATCTTTGTTTATCAGTAATTGATGCTCCGACCATCACTGACCAGCAAGCTGTCCTTCATGCCTATAACGGCATAACGGTAGAGAACCCTGTGAACGTAAATGCCATCTATTCGTCTCCGATGCCCACGGTGTGGACTAATAACAGACGGATTGGCTGGGTGAAGGCATACTTTACCGGTGTGTTCAAGGTGGATGACCAGCCACCGAATGCTTCAAACCACTTTGTGACAGACTTCAAGTATGGTATTATCGGTGGACACATCAAATTTACCTTATATAGAGGTAAGTCTGACATCTTCTGATCATAGACATGGCCATCCTTAATACACAAGGGGTTATTTTCACTGGCGTTATATCCACCCTGGACTATCTCATAGTAATACTGAAGGTAGTTCAGGAGAAAAAACTGACCAAACACAGGTCTGCAGAGATTTCCTTTGAAAAATACAGATAAAGAGAAAGCGAAATTTTAAGCCTCATAATGTAATGTTTTTAATTTCTTTTGATTTACATCAAAGGATCAAACTACCTGTGTCTTCAGTTTTGCTATGACGTTATTGTCATACAAGGCGATACCTGATACTGTCATTTTTCCTACTCGCTCGAACTTCGATAAGTAACAGTTAATACCATTAGTAACAGTTAAATAGAACACACTCACATCTAAAGGCCAATGAAAGTTCATTGCAGACAAGAGTTTGAAGAATTTTGACTGTAGGCTAATTACCAAGTAATTTCACTTCATGCTAATCAAAAAGTACACAATAAATGAATTGCTGTATATATATACTATATATTATTCCAGATACCTTATACAGTGTATATGTAAAGATATGAAACAGTAAATCGTGAAAAGTACCTGTATGCAAACTTCACTTATAATTATTAACGTGAAAATTTATTAATTAAGTTAGTAAGTTCTCGGCGAGGACTTTTTTAAATGTTACAAAATTGGCAAACATCGGCGATTCATGGCTACAGTAGGCGACTACAATTTGAGAACGATACAACAAACTCTTAACGTTTATGCAAACGTGTGATAGAGACGATTAAGAAGGCGAAAAGGATGATGAAGTGACTTTGAATCGAGTTACACCAAGCGTTGAAACAGTGCGTGAACAGCAGTGTTCGGGGAATTCTCAAGACGACAATTCTGAAGCAGAATTAGAAAATAAACTATCTACACTTCAATCACAAGTTCGTCAAATGTCATTGCGACGAAAAATCGAGTCGTGTAGAAAGGAAATACACAAAGAACAATTACGTAATGAAATGGAAGTGGGGACAGCGTCAGTCAGACCACGTGGCGATGGCGTGTTCGTGAATGGAGCCGGGGGACCACCGCGTGGTGGTGGCATGGTCATGAATGGTGTCGGGGATCTACATGATGTCATCAGTCAACAACGACAGGAACCCTGTGCAGGTACGGAACTTTAATAGCTTTTTACTACAAACGCTCAATCCCCCCAAAACGCGCAAACTTCGCCTCGTACATCAATATCTTTGGCAAAACCCCTTACTGTTAGCAAACGAGGAGGACATTGTCACTTTCAAAAATACAGGTGTCAAAGCCAGTAAGAGATCAGAGAAAGACTACTATAAAATTAGCGTTGAACAATGGGGCTATGGCTACAGCACGATACTACAGGAAATGATTGATTATAGAGAAATAGAAACACAAGGTATTAATGTCTACCTCGAGTACACAAAAACTGTAAACCGTCTTTTCTCCAAATATGTGCGAGGGAGTGTACTGCTTTTTGATCGTGAGTATCGAGAGGCCCAGCATAAGGAGCAGTTTCGATGGGGTACACCACAGGCGGGGATACAAGACTTTCAGCTCATACTCAAGCCTAACAACATGACGACCCAGGTCCTACAGGGAACAACGACAAAACGCGAGAACTCGTCACGTGTAACAAGAAAACGTGGTCCATTTACTCCAGACAATCGTGAGATATGTCGTAAATTTAATGCCTGCACATGTGACTACACAATGTGTAAACTGGCTCATGTGTGCTGAGTGTGTTACGCTACACACAGTGCTTCATCACATGAGGAATAAAAAAGTGAAATGTACCCCCACCCGGGGGTTTGGTACTGTTCCTGATAGTGGTGATAACAAAAGTACCAGTGTAAATAGTTTAAATAAAGACAATTGTTTAACTTTTGAGTCCTGGCATGCCCTCCTCCCTAAAGACGATTTTGATAGACTTTATATTGGAAGGTGTGGCCAACGGTTTCCATATAATAGAGTCTTATATGGTGGATCAGGTTCAACCAGCAGATGTAAAAAATTATAATTCATGTAAACAACACCCAAAATTAGTTCAAAAACAGATCAAATGTGAAATATCAAACGGTAATTATGCAATTACTGTGGAAAAGCCTGTCATTATTAATGCTCTAGGGGCTATACCAAAATCCAAGACTAAAGTTAGACTAATTCACGATGCTAGTCGCCCTATAGACAAATGTGTAAAGAGTTATGTTACCAGTGACTGTTCGTGCTCTTATATGGCCTTGCGCGAAGCAGCCAAGCACATAACACCTGGGTGCTATCTTGCAAAAATTGATTTTAGCTCAGCTTATAGATCAGTTAAAATTCATCCGTCTAATTATAAAGCCACTGGTTTGAAATACATTTTTGATGGCGATACATCCCCCACTTTTATGTATGATACTAAGCTCCCTTTTGGAGCATCAAAAAGTCCTAAGATTTTTCAAACCTTGAATAGTACCGTTTGTAGAATGCTGAAGTGTAAATATGGTTTTTTAGCAATAGCATATTTAGATGATTATTTAGTGTTTGGTAAAACATACGACGAATGTTTTAATGCAATGGTTAAACTTTTGCTATTAATTGGTCAAAGTTAGAAGGCTCTACTCTAAAAATTGTTTTTAGGTGTATTGATCAATACTGTCTTTATGACTTTTTCGTTATCATTTAATAAACTTGTAACTTTTTCTGAAATACTTATGAACTTTTCTTCGCGAAAGCGAGCAAGTCGTAAACAACTTGAGGTGTTAATCGGAAAGTTAAATTGGGCTTCACAAATGATAAATGGAGTCCGTACCTTTTTGCGTATAATCATTAATATGAAATACAAATTGTGTGATACCTCGCATTAAATGATTCTATCGTCGGAGTTTTTCGCATTGGTGGATCGCGTTCATATATGTCTTTAATGGAACATGTGCAATTCTAGACAATAAACCGATTACTTCAATACAGACTGATGCGTCCTCCGAGGGAGGTGGCGGTTATTATAATGGGGACTATTTCTATGTGAACTGGCAACTAGATTTACCTCCCTTGGCACAAGAACATATCAATGTGAAAGAATTCTTATGCAATCTATTTTGCTTTTTGTCGTTGGGGGCCTACCCTCTGTAATAAACATGTTATTGTATATAGCGACAATAAGTCTGCAGTTTCATGGATCAACAAAGGGACATCGAGGAACGCTCTAGTTATGTACATAATACGTCTCATGTTTTGGATGTGTGCAATTAACAATATTTCACTAAAAGCTAAATATATTCCAGGAGTCTATAACAATATAGCGGATGCATGCTCACGCCTCCATGAACCAGATAAACTATGCCTTTTATATTCATGGATTCCGTCGCTTAGCCTTTGTGATTTCAGTGTTTACGAACTTTCTCAGCATATGTCATTACACGTTATATCTCACAGATGGCTCCACAGTTCGAGACTTAGAGGCAGCAGCGGCACTCTACAAAGAAAAGGCGTGGGCTAAGTCGACACTAGTCCGCTAAACCTGCCTATATTATTAGGCTTTTTAAGGCAATTTAAAAAAAAGCCTAATAATATAGGCAGGTTTAACGGACTAAGTCGACACATTCTACATACGACACACAGGCTAGATGCTTTCTGGACTTTTGTGATACTATCCACCAACCCACGATTCCAGTTTCGTCCTCGGTACTGCAGATGTATGTGACATATCTTGCAAGCAATCGTGGTTTCCGGTAAGGTACTATTCTACAATATCTCAATATCATTGTCCATATGCACACGATATCTGGTTTTAACGATCCTGTGGCTACTGACTATCAACTTAACCTGGTTCTTCGTGGTATTAAGCGCGATTTAGGTACCGCTCAATCCCCAGTGGCCGCCATCTCGCCAAATCAACTATTAAAAATCAAGGCGGTTTTGAACTAGAATAATCGCTTCTACGCCCTGGGAATGTTACAGATAAGGGATCCACATTCGACAAAACAACTGATGTTCGACGTACCGATTTGCTTCCCCATGAATGGGGATTCCTGTTGTGTTTGAGTAAGACAAAAACTATACAATTCAGAGAGAAAGCAGTAGAGGTTGTATTACCTAGGACAGGGAACGCCCTATGCCCCGCGTCCGCCTTGCATGCAGTACCCCTGCTCGATTCGTCAAGAGCGGGCGCCCGCCGGCGACCCGGCGAGGCGGCTAAGTCACTCGATTCAAAGAAAAAATGCGCCGGTTGCGCGACCGGCGTACGCCGGATCAGCCGGTTTTGAATCACCGGCTAATACCGGCGCAAGATGGTGGAATAAATGTTAGATATTTGTTGACGAAACTCTCGTTAAGCAAAACTCATTCCGTTCAGACATAAATTCTCCAAACATCATGATTTTCTTGTTGTATTCATTAACTGTCAGGAATTGAAACCTCTTTTGATACACACAGGTATGTAGATATACATTTATGAAGCGAATACATCGAAATGTGCAGTGATGTATAGACTTAGATATATATATATATAGCCCAGGTTTTGCTCTATACATATTTTTTCTCTATATAATGTAATACATACGGTATCATGGATTTTATAGAACCAAATACTTGTGCATGTACATTCTAGCCTGATTATAATAAAATTTGTAAATTTAATGTATATAAAAATGGAATGTTTTATTCAAAGTACATCAAATTTCAAGGACTTCTCTTGGACTGTGTATCAATAACAATAAAAACAGATTTTTAAGGTTTATTCTGAGATTTTACAATTTCGAAAACAACACATTGTAAAGTTCTAATGAATCGTTTTCGTCAAACACATGTAATTCAGAGTGTAACATAAGGAAATATATTTATATGTGTGTAGTATATTATACCTACATGTACATTGTAAATACACAATTCAGAGAGAATGTTCAAATTGAGAATATGATTGTACGGGCATTGTTAATTCCTACGTCAAGTCATGAGAAAAAAAATTCTACTGGTGACATGTAGTAAGAAACAAATTAATAAAATAGTAAAGTTACAACAATGCCACACCAAGGTATCAATTTAAACCCAGTTTATTAAGATAACTCATGCTTTACTAATCGGTGCTTCAGCGATCTGTTGAATTTTAGTAAGAACAAATAATGATTGGCGTGTGGCCCATTGCAACAATGCATGGAGCGACAGTGTTTGGAGCGACAAAAATGCCATGTGTCGATATCACGCGACTGTGCGATAAAACAATCATGTCGCTCTGTCGCATTAGCGAGAAAATAAGATTTGTCGCACCGACAGTGTATTTTTGTAACGTTGCAGTGTCACTCCGCGCATTATCTCACTATTGCTTCGCGTATTGTCTTGTGATGTGTAATTAAATTCCAAGCTGTTATGCAAGAAAATTATCTCATATGTATGTAATGTATGTATGTAATTCTACAATATCAAATGTGCATTATAACAGGAACGCGCGGAGCGATTTTGTGAGGAACGACAATGCGACATGGCCGAAATAGGCCACCATATATGTTTTCTATTTCATAAGAAACTTCAACACAAGAGATTAATGCAGTATGATGCAATTTCTTATATTTGTTCTTTTGGAATAAATCAGCATACACGTGTATATTATACAGAGTAGCATGCACGATGAAGAAAAAATGAGAATGGAGGGGTTGTTCATTTTCCAAAAGGCGAAACAACATATGACATTATCCAGTCACGGTATCTTATTAATATTAAACTCTAATGCTTTATGAATTTCTAAAAGTTCTTGGCCCGGAATCGAAAAATACGAATATTTGAAAGCTAATTTTTTATTGGCAACATCGCTTTTTTCCAAATACACATTATGTTATTAACTCTACTATTACAATCTGAAGAACAATCACTCATTTATTATGAAACAGAGACAACCACGCACATGCGTCGACTATTTAATCGCTTTTAATTTGTCTAATATAAAAGTTGTAAACGTATACGTAGAAGTATTTTTCTTACTCGTGCTAAGGGTAAGTTTAGCGTAAATAATGTTAACCATAACATGATATTAACCAAATTAGAATATCATGTTATCTATTAGATCAACTTAAATTCAGTCTTTGATTACGTTTGATGCAAAAAGCAAAATGTTCCTAACGCTCTGAAGAAATGTCCGCCATGAGGGAATACGCCGGTTATACTTGTTTTACCAGATCGACCGTCGTCACCCGGTCACATGATCGGCGTACGCGAGTAGCCGCTTTTCAGAACGAATCGAGCAGGGGTTCTGTTACGCCGTACAGGGCCTGTTGACCCGCTTGGACCTCTTCTAATTCAAGAAGATGGTTCTCCATTGAGCTATTAGTCATTTTGTGCAAAACTACAGCTAAGCTTAAAATTAGCAAGATTCGCGCCCACTCTTTTCGCCGAGATGGGGCCTCATGGCTCGAAAAGTTAGGTTTTTCCATAGACACCATTAAATCGATTGGATATTGGTCGAGTGATGCTGTGTTGAGATATATCGAGTCAGACTTTTCGACAAAATTAAATGTAGCAAAACAGTTTGGTTTTTCACTATGTTAACTTGTTAAGGTGTTTCTCTAATGTTAAGGTGTTACTGAACTTTTAGGTCTTGCGTTCAAAATGAACTATAACATTGATTTCATTATTATTAACATTATTATTACAAGCTAATCGATATTTACATAATATATAATTCATTTTTCGCAATTTTCAGTCATGTGGACATGACGTACATAGCAATTATTTTACATGATGAATAGTTTGCGTGCCCCTGTGCTTATACTGAGGTGACCAATATTACATTTCACGGTCCCGGAATAGCAGTTGAGATGGGTTGTTTTTATCTTGTACACACGTTCCTTCCACATTTTCATAATTCTAAATATAACTGTTGAAGACAGATACATGTATATCTCGATCAAATTATCGATGAAAAGTTACATAATAAGTACATGTATAATCACGATCGAGTGCATTGTGGGTAGCGATAGGCCTAGGACGTCTCCTTGCAGGCGGTATATGGAATTATCAAATTATTATTATTTGCCTAGATGAAATAAATCATTTATTTTAATGTCCATGAGACAGGAGTCATCTCGTCTTTCCGTGTCGACACCAAAATAAAACTAACAGGCCTATCCAAGGATACGTCCTTTGCCTACTGTAAGATACTAACCGTGTATATATCCAATGTAAATCCTCAGATATATAATTATTTATTTTGTAGCAATAGCTACATGTTGATGGTTTGAATAGGCATGTTTGCATGATATATTAAAAAAAAAAAACGAAAAAAATACTGCCGGTGGTGAGAATCGAAAGATCAGAAGATCTGCACGTTAACGCTAAGCCAGATTTCTGCTTTTTTATATACAGTGATTTTTTTATAAAAAAGCAGATAACATTGTTATTTTAATCACCTATCTTAAATAGCAAATGTTTGGTGATGTATGATTTAGTATTTCCTAATAGGAAAGAAATGTAAATGCAATGTGCATGTAGCTGTTGTTTCAGCATGAAGAAAAGTGAAAAAATGATAATAACATATTGATCACAAATCAATTTATTTACTCACATCTCAATATTTTCCTATCGCAACTGTTACAGGAAATTCTTATTTCCTGGTATCGAGTTCTATGCCTGATTAATCTCGATATTTAGTGCTGAAAATATCTGGTTTATTGATATTATTCCGCTACTTTTGTTGAGTTTGAATTCGCAAATTCGAAGGGCGTCCAGAACGCTTGTTTTCAACCGGAATCAACACCGTAGTGATAAAGACCTAACCTTCCAAATGAATTTTTGCATCGGGGGAACAGGAACATAAAAAGTTGATTATATCACTTACTATCAGGTTGTATTTTATACTTATTGGTAGTTTTGTGGATTTGTATGTAGCTTTCTTTTCATTGGTTGAGATAACCTAATAAATGTATCCGCCCAGTTGGTTTGGTATTTTGTTGCTTATTACTATACATTGGGTAAAGTGATGATCAAAGTGAAAATAAATGATTTAAAATGTATTTTGGTCGAACGCAACCTTTACTACTAGCTGCTCCTAAGGCGGTTAGACTTATCTGCCCTTGGCACCGGTTTCTCTCTAACATAGCTGGCTAGCAAGATCTCGGCGATGACTTTTTTCACTCCCTCCCCTAGAGATCATAGTTTATGTAGTTCACAACTGATAGCATTTGGCAAGGTATTTTCATTGTTATACCGATATGCAATATATATAATATATATATATATTATTGACAATATTCTTGTAGTATTACTTAGAATATTTGTCCATGCAAATGTAAACAATACACACAAGCTGTTGAGTGTGGGGTAAAGTTATTTTTATTTTTTCTCCAATTATATCACTATTACTATCAGGTTGTATTATATACTTCTTGGTAGTTTTGTGGATTTGTATGTACCTTTCTTTTCATTGGTGCAAATAACCTAATAAATGTATCCGCCCAGTTGGTTTGATATTTTGTTGTTTATTACTATACATTGGGTGAAAAGATTCAAATGCATATTCCATTTCACAAGCCCCTGTGCTAACAAGGTGCATTGTATGAACTGTTGTAAAACCTCGTGCAATGCCACACATGCAACTACACGGTCACTGATAATGAAAGTATACTCACCAGTAACTGTCGCGAGTACAGGCATATAAACATACATGGTCATCTACAGTCATACAAAGTCATAGTCAATATGTCGATAGAAAGTACGTAAAACTATGGAAAGCCATAGCTGTCTTATGCGGTAAACCTTTAATATATTATGTGGGTTTGTCTTTATATTAAGTGATTATGTCTTTATATTGTGTGGTTTTGTCGGTATATTGTGTGGTTTTGTCTTTATATGATGTGCTTTTGTCTTTATATTATGTGCATACACCAATATATGATGTGCTTTTGTCTTTATATGATGTGGTCTTGTCTTTATATTATGTTCTTTGGTCATTATATTATGTGCATACACCAATATATTATGTGCATACACCAATATATTATGTGCATACACCAATATATTACGTGGTCATTTCTTTATATCGAAACACCAATATATCAAACGTTTTAATGATTCAGTTGGAACTAAATTTCTAGGGTCGTTGTTTGACCCAACACACATCTTCTTGAGAAATATTTTTTCTTTTGTGGAAGCTGAATGATTTTTGCTGTTTCAAATTGAAATATTTGTAAGTATGGGTGCAGAAATAAAAATAAAATGGGAAATATATGAATATATGTACAACACTTTTTCCCCAAACAGTGAATGGTATTATTTGCACACCAATGCTACAAAAAATCTCTAGTTAACCGATAGCTATTAAGTATAAAACACTCAAAATTCATAAATCGACCCAAAGTGTCACTATTTACTCCAAAAGCAAAAAAAACCCAGCAAAAACCAAACAAAAACGATAGCGTTTGAACAGACAATATTTGCTATGCTACATCCATTTCTGACAACATTCGGTAATACTTCTATTTTTACTAGTGATGGGAATCGGTTGGAAATTGTTAATCGATTAATCAAAGTAACCGATCGATTTTCATTATAAAAATCGGATACGGATACTTTGTATAGATCAACTTTGTTATTTAACATTCAACACTCTTTTTCTAAATCACACTGCTACCTACTGATAGTTAAAAAAAACTGTTAATTGTTTTAGTCATATCAAAATTTAGTTTAGCTGTTGGATTGTCCGTAAAGTTAATAAGTCCGAAGAAGGGATAACTTAAAAATTTCATTTCCAGGATGGTCATAGGTTACCGTTTCCATCCTGCCGCCCCACGGGTAGAGCTTTGAGATCGATTTCTTATAGTAGCTTCTCCATTTTTTTTCGCACGAATTAAAACAGTACCCCTGCTCGATTCGTCAAGAACGACCCGGCGAGGCGGCTAATTAATTAGTCACTCGATTCAAAGAAAAACTGCGCCGGTTGCGCGACCGGCGTACGCCGGATCAGCCGGTTTAGAAACACCGGCTAATACCGACGCAAGATGGTGGAATAAAGGTTAGATATTTGTTGACGAAACTCTCTTTAAGCAAAACTCGTTCCGTTTAGACATAAATTCTCCAAACATTATGATTTTCTTGTTGTATTTATTAACGGATAGGAATTGAAACCTCTTTTAATACACACAGGTATGTAAATATTCATTAATGAAGCGAATACATCGAAATGTGCGGTGATGCATAGACTTAGATATATGTAGCCCAGACGTTTGGCTCTATAGATATTTTTTCTTTATATAATGTAATACGTACGGTGTCACAGTATTTTGTAGAACCAAATGCCTGTGCATGTACATTCTAAAATCTGAATATAATAAAATTTGTAAATCTAATATAAGTATATAAAATTTCAATGACTTCTCATGAACTGTTTATCAATAACAATAAAAATGTTTTTAAGGTTTAGTCTGAGGTTTTACACTTGCGAAAATAACGCATTTAAAGAGTTCTAATGAATCTTTTTCGTCAAAAACATGTAATTCAGAGTGTAGCATAACAAAATAGATTTATATGTACAGTATTATACCTACATGTACATTGTAAATACATAATTCAGAAAGAATGCTCAAAAATGAATATGATTGTACGGGCATTCTGTTAATTTCTATGTCAAGACAAGAGAAAAAGAATTCTACTGGTGACATGTAGTAAGAAATTAATTAATAAAATAGTTTGCATAAAGTTAAGTACGTAACATTGCCACACCAGGGTATCAATTTAAACACAGAACTCAAGCTTTACTAATCGGTGCCTCAACGATCTCTTGAATTTTAGTAAGAAAATGATCATTGGCGTGGGGCCCATTGCAACAACGCATGGAGCGACAGTGCTTGGAGTGACAAAAAATACCCTGCCGAGATCATGAGACTGTGCGATAAAACAATCATGTCGCTCTGTCGCATTAGCAAGAAAATCAAATTTGTTGCACCGACACTCCGAGAGTGTATTTTTGTTGCAGTGTCACTCCGCACATTATCGCACTGTTGCTTCGCGTATTGTCTTGTGATGTGTAATTAAATTAAAGCCTGTTATGTTAGAAAATTATCTCATATTATATGTAAATAATTCTACAATGCTAATTACAATGCAACATACATTACATCAAATGTGCATTACAACCGGATTTTGTGACGAGCGACATTGCGACATGGCCGAAATAAGTTACCATATATGTTTTCTATTTCAGAAGAAAATTCAACACAAGAGGTTAATGCAGTATGATGCAATTTCTTATATTTGTTCTTTTGGAATAAAACAGCATACACGTGTATATTATACAATGTAGCATGCACGATGAATATAAAATGAGAAGGGATGTGTGTGTTCATTTTCCAAAAAGCGAAACAACAAAATGACATTAGCCAGTCACGGTATCCTATTGATACTAAACTCTAATGATTTATGAATTTCCTAAATTTCTTGGCGCGGTAATGAAATATACGAATATTTGAAAGCTACATTTCTTATTGGAAATATCGTTTTTTCCCCAAATACATATTATATTATTAACTCTACCATTACTATCTGAATAACAATCACTCATTCATTACCAAAATCACAAAAAGACATCCACTCACATGCGTCGACTATTCAATCGCTTTTAATTTGTCAAAAATAAAAGTTGTAAGCCTACATGAAGAAGTATTTTCTTACTCGTGCTAACAGTAAGTTTAGCGTAATTAATGTTTACCATACCATAATATTAACCAAATTAGAATATCATGCTATCTATTATATCAACTTAAATTCAGTCTTTGATCATGTTTGATGCCAAAATCAAAATGTTACTAAAGCTCTGAAGAAATTTCCGCAATGATGGAATATGCCGGTTATGCTTTTTTGCCAGATCGCCCGGTCGTCGCTCGGTCACACATTCAGAACGAATCGAGCAGGGGTATTTGCGAGACGTTTGAATGTGTGTCGGTCAAACAACGGCCCCGGACATTTAGTTCCAACTGAATCATCAAAACGTTTGATATATTGGTGTTTCGATATAAAGAAAGAACCACATAATATATTGGTGTATGCACATAATATATTGGTGTATGCACATAATATATTGGTGTAAGCACATTATATAATGACCAAAGCACATAATATAAAGACAAGACCACATCATATAAAGACAAAAGCACATCGGATATTGGTGTATGCACATAATATATTGGTGTATGCCCATAATATGATGACCAAAGCACATAATATAAAGACAAGACCACATCATATATTGGTGTATGCACATAATATAATGACCAAAGCACATAATATAAAGATAAGACCACATCATATATTGGTGTATGCACATAATATAATGACCAAAGCACATGATATAAAGACAAGACCACATCATATATTGGTGTATGCACATAATATAATGACCAAAGCACATAATATAAAGGCAAGACCATATCATATAAAGACAAAAACACATCATATATTGGTGTATGCACATAATATATTGGTGTATGCACATAATATAATGACCAAAGCACATAATATAAAGACAAGACCACATCATATAAAGGCAAAACCACACACAATATAACGACAAAACCACACAATATAAAGACATAATCACTTAATATAAAGACAACCCCACATAATATATTAAAGATTTACCGCATAAGACAGCTATGGCTTTCCATATAAAACACGTGTAAACTGGCTGGTGCTGGATTCAAGACTGGCGAGATTTGTCAACTACCTATTGGACGCACAGAGATACCCGAGGTATTCCGAATACCTGCGGCATTCCGATCATTGAGACAACTCGACCAAACCCTGTTTCACTACAGAACAATGGAATCACTATATAACATGAAATTATGACTAGTTTATAACAATTCAACAATTAATAATAAAAAGAATATGGAATTATCTATTATTAATCACAGCTTATTACGTAACTCTCTAATATGATACTTTTTACATTAATTGTATTCACTTACATTGTGCTCCTTTGGGGGCCTACTCATTATGGTAAAATTGACTATTTAGCGTGACTGAGATGCTTCCACATAGTACTGTCATGGACTCATGGGAACTTGAAAAGTGAAAAAAACCCGAAGCCAACGAGATCTAAATTCCGGAATTATAATTTTCGAACCAAAAATTCCTGAAGAAGACCGTAACACCTAGATTTCATTACTGATATTGTTAGTGGCCGCGGTGGCCGAGTGGTTAAGATGTCCACACATATATTACCACAAGCCCTCCACCTCTGGGATGCAAGTTCGAATCCCATGTTGGGCAGTTGGCAGGTAATGACCGCTGGTCGATTGTTTTTCTCCGGGTACTCCGGCTTTCCTCCACCAACAAACCTGGCACGTCCTTATATGACCCTGTCTGTTAACAGGACGTTAAACTAAAAAAAACATAAAACTTTATTGTTATTTCCGAGATAAACATAAAGGTTAATATATCAGCTTGGGAGAATATATATTGATTGTGACGTCGTGTGTTTCCGAGTGCAACATACAGAAGAAATGACGTCAAAACAGAGATTTACCTTCAAACAGAAGTGATATGCAATTATGGAATTTCTTCGTAGGTTCAACTCAAGTTTGGCCAATTTACACTAGACAGTGCCCGCGATCATACATGAACCCTACAACAAAACAATATACCTGTTGTAAACGGATCACCTTCAGCGCTTGGAGCAACTTCATGCATAATGACAGGTATATAGCAGTTTATTTATTCTAATCCAATTGTTCAGAAGGTGATGATAAATGTAGTATTAACAGTAAGTTAATAACTTTTGTGACTCTACAAAATTATCGATCCTGTGTCACTGGTTGAACCTAGCTGTTCTTTTTTAATTAAATAACAGTCATGTTGTTTTCAGACATTTTTTTAAGTCTTGATAAAGCCCTCATAGGCCTGCATCTGCAGGACCGTCAGGATTTTCTGAGGACTCATTACTGTAAAACAATAACGTTGATGCACATTTTGTATGAGAGAAAAATACTATTAGCTACACAGTTCGCCACGCCTGATACAAGTTAATTTTAGACCCAATATTTTTCCGTATCAGGTCACCAAGATATAGAGAACCAAATGATTTCCCATAGACGAAAATGTTAACGTTTGCCACTGTCCAGGTTAAATGGAGTTTTCAAGTCTGGTCACCCGTCACTGATTTTGAAGAAGGTCATCTCAATTATACCATCTAGTTATGTATATCTATATGTCATACTCTAAATATGTCCAGAATATGAAGCAAGGAGAACATTCAAGCATTGCATTATTTCAGATTGTACTATGACCTTTCTGTGAAAAACGGAGGTTACGTTAAAATCATCAATCGTGAAAATCCCCATGTCCAAACTTTGTTCAAGCTGAATGGGAAGACCCACTCCCGACAGTTTATGTATCACTTTGATATGGAACTACCCTATCACCCGTGTGCACGGATCGGAGGAACTGCATGTGGGCAGGCTGTCACCGCGCCCGACCTTACTGAAGACGTGAGTATAGTACAGGAGTTATTCTACATTATACACTTAACAGAGCCTGCCTGTTAAAAATCATGTAAAGATGCTTTAAATTCTCAAATTAAATTGTTCTTTGTGCTTTTTTGGATTTGAGAAATTGACTGGTCTGTGTTGTTGTTATACCTTAATTGTCATTTTTGGCATACATATATACAGATCCTAGTGACAGAGTTTAGTAAATGGTATATTCCAGTGAGATATAAGCACTATAAAGTTGACATTGTGTTTGTACTATAGTTAGGTAAAAGCGTTTTTTAGCCAAACGCGCTCAGAAATACTTAGGTATGTTTAACATACTGGGATGGCTTACTTAAATGACATTAACTGTTCAATTAACTTATAGTCATTTCACCATGACCTCTTCAATTTAGACATTTCACCATGACCTCCATATTTTAGTCATTTCACCATGACCATCATAATTTAGTCATTTCACCATGACTTCCTTAATTTAGTCATTTCACCATGACCTCCATGTTTTATTCATTTCACTATGACCTCTATATTTTAGTCACTTCACCATGACCTCTATATTTTATTCATTTCACCATGACCTCATATTTTAGACTTCACCATGACCTCCATTTTAGTCACTTCACTCATACCTCCATATTATTAGTCACTTCAACATGACCTCTATATTTTAGTCACTTCACCATGACCTCCATATTTAGTCACTTCACCATGACCTCTATTTTTAGTCACTTCACCATGACCTCTATATTTTAGTCACTTCACCATGACCTCTATATTTTAGTCACTTCACCATGACCTCCACTTCACCATGACCTCCATATTTTAGTCACTTCAACATGACCTCTATATTTTAGTCACTTCACCATGACCTCCATATTTAAGTCATTTTACCATGACCTCAATATTTTAGTCATTTCACCATGACCTCCATATTTTCTCATCCAAAATGACATTGTTTCAGCCCTTAATTACCTTCAGCTGGGATGGATGGACAGATGACTTATCAGGACTCGCCAAGTACGAGTACGAAGTTTACACCACACGTAACTCTCGAGGACTGTTGATAGAAAAGGAACTTATTCCTAATATGCCTGTTGTCATGCCGAACAGCCAGAGCTCGGTAAGACACCAGTTGTTAACAGTTTAACATCAGGGTGAATTTAAAACTTATTCAATAAAACAAATAATTTCTAAAGTGAATTGTGCCCACAAAATAATTACATCACAATGGATACCTACCTGCAAGGGAGTTAATTCTGTAATATGCAAAGACAGAATAGTAATGGGAGGGGGTTAATGGTTAAGATGTTGGGACTATTACCACAAGCCCCCTACCTACAAATCACATGTTCAAATACCTTGTTGGGCAGTTACCCGCCACTGACTGCTGGTTGATGGTTTTTCTCCAGGTACTCCAGCTTCTCCAGCTTTCCACCACCTCCTAAACCTGAAACCTTAAACCTAAAAGTTGTCATTTGAAGTTTTTTCTTTTTCAGGCAAGCTTCACTCTTACGTCTCCCGGAATGTATATGCTACTTCTACACGTCATTGACAATGCAGGAAATATCCAGAGTGCTAGAAAAGTGTTTCTATTTGACAATATGTCCGAAGTGGAAAAACAGTCTGGGAAATTTGCACGTGTCACTACAGCCTCGTCAAATACTAGTTACAACTGGGTTGTTGCAGATACCAACAATGTTGACATTACATGGACCGATCTGTTTATCAACGTGAGACACAAAAATAACCATTGGCTGAACGCTATTAGTGACTTCGTTGACATCAGCAACAATTACGATGACAGGTTTGGCAACAGGACAACAGCAGCCATAGACCATATACATGGTAGGATTACAATACTGTGAACCTGTTTTGTGATACAAGTTATTTCACGAAAGTTCAAGATTAATTCTCACAGATTCAAAACTTGAATTGAACTAAATTCATCTTAAAATGTTATCAAAATAAATTACAATTCACAGAGATAAACTTTGAGAATTAACCTCAATTTTGAAGGTAAATCACATGCAAAAAAAGTTAGTTTAAAGTATGCTAAAACTTGATTGCATTGAGATAAGTTTATTATAGTTATGTGACAATACAAGAATATCGGAATTTCAGCCCTAAAGTCTAAATAATAGTGAACTTTTGTTGCTGTGGTCGTGGTATGTTACAGTTAGCAGATCATAAATAATATCTTTAATGATTTTTAGGTATTGTTGACTTCTGGGTATCGTATGAGGTCTACACAAACAATGGAGCAATCAAAGATTCTCAGGTCCTGACCACCATCAAACCAAAGATTCACGATCAAGCTACGTCACTCACACTTGACTGGGCTGATGGGGACCAGCTTAACGTCACGGTACGCGCTATAGATGTCCTACAAAAATACGATGACGTGACCCTGACGGTTTTCAGGGATCATACTGCCCCAGTGGTTCAGGACTTGTGGCTAACTCGCGGAGATCGTACAAATCTGTCAGTCCATAGCTTGGAGGACTTCACAACAATGACGTAAGGGAAATTATTCAGTTTTACTTGTAACATGTATTTTCATTGGCTTAAAGATTTACTTTATCAACCCATAGAGAAAAAAATTGGTGTCGCCATTTGTAACATCACTTCTGATTGGCTGATATAATTTCATAGAAAAAAAAGATTCCTAAAATGAACTTCAAAGTTTGATGAGATTATCTTTAGTTAATTGAATAACAAATAATTTGAATATATTTTTTATATTATGGAGATATAACACAAATCACCTTTGAACTCATTCACCCCTGAAATTCCCAAATGGACTATTCCATCGTTTGATCTAGAAGAATCTAAATGTGTCTATAGAGGTGAATGGGTAATAATAATCTATGTAATTGTTTTACAGGATTGAGTGGGAAACGTACGACTACCACAGCGGAATAGATAGTCTGTACTGGAAACTATTCGACAACTACACAAATACCGTCATAGAACATGGTCATGAGGATCTTATCTCACAACGAGAAGATGTATGTAACTTTTTTAAGTTCATCTTATAACGAGAAGTCTTATTTACCTTTTATAAGTTAATTTTACAACAGATATAGGTATGTGTAGCATGTTTAAATTGTAAAGTGTGTAACAGGGCGAGAGTAGTGTGCCGCAAGCCAGGCTCCAACCTGCTACCCCGTTGCTCTACCGACTGAGCTAAAGGGAAATTCCCCCTAGCGTGCATCCTCGATATTCCAGGGTTCCAATCACTTACGATCTCTTCACCCCTGGACTCATAGTAAAACTGGAGGCAACAGAACAGAACAGGTAATTAATTGAGTCCTTTGAAGTACATCAAACGAGTCGTATATAACGGTACACTGTGCGTCTTTGATGTAGGGCGTAGCTCTCTCTGTATTCTTCAAAGGAATTTTTGCTGGCCTGTGATTGGTCAAATGTTTTCCGACAAGCTGCCTTCAAATTTAATATGAGATAGTCCAGGGATGTAGAGATCGGAAGTGATCTGAACCCCTGGAGAATCGAGGATGCCTAGTATAAAGCTAGCAGGCGACCATAGCACTATAAAACCTGCAACACTACTCTCCCCTTTTCAAACATGTTTGCCCCCTAACAGAGACCAACCCAAATTCTGTCTCCAAGGAAGCCTCTCAATCTCGTATAGCTTTTGCTTGGAGTGGTCTTCAGCACCAAATGTAACAGGGCGAGAGTAGTGTGCCGCCAGCTGGGCTCAAACACGCAACTCTGGACTTACTGGTCCACCGCTCTACGGACTGAGCTAAAGAGAAATTCCCACTAGCGTGAAAGCAGAAGGCGACTGTATCACTATGTACAATTAAAACCTGCTACAATTGTGTACAGATAAAAAGCAGTATGGTCACCTTTAAGATTTGTTCCAGGGGATTTTTTTCTTAATACATTACTGATGCTAATGTGACAGTTTGATCCCAATTGATTGTTCATTATCTCTTTTCTTTTGTTATATCCTTCCTGGAACAAAGTTAAAGGGGTTATATTGTCTGGATGTCTGGTTGTCTGTCTGTCTGTCTGTCTGTCTGTCTGTCAAAGACACAATGATTGACATACTACTCCTCCTAAAATACTGGAGAGATTTCAACAAAACATGTAGACAATAATCTTTTATACAGGGTAGATTGTATCCTGTATCTGGACTAGATACATTCACCTTTTTCAGAGTTATGCCCCTTTGTTACACAATAATGAAGTTGGACTCATGGATAATAGGTTTGATTCCTCACAAGTTCAGGATTATTGCTCCATTCACAACAGAAATATTTCATATCTTAATTAAAAATGATGCAGAAGAAGCTGTGAATATGAATGTCTATTTGCTATGATAATTTGAGAATTAAATGGTTGAATAATATAATCTTTCCCTACCTAAAGGAATCAACAATGAAATCTCAACCTGATAGGTAATTCATGAACGTCCAACCTGAGTCTTGCTAATACTATAATTTCAGTAATATAAATTTTAATATCAACTGCATCACAACAATGGAACCATTTTGTTAAATTAATCATTAATTAATTGACGTGCCGTTTTTTTGTAGGACCTCGCTGCCTGCCAGACTACCTATGGGGGAGAGCCTGGGGACTGTTACTGTACTCCGTACCAGGGCTGTTTCCACAAACACTTCTCTATAAAGCCGGAAATCAAGGTAGGAGCCGGACTTATCGCGGACCATTCCTCGGGGAAACATGATTCAGACTACTTCATAGAGATACAGGTCACCAACATAGCCAACCTGGTCACCACACTGAGGAAAAAGGTATTAAGTTCCTGATATTACACATTTTCATCACATCACATTGGTATTCCTGTGTGATATCTTTAAAGATGCTCCACCGCCGACTGAGCATAAATGATTTTCATTATTTGGACAATAATTGGTGTTCAATCGTGTGTATGTATGTCTAATTAACACACAAAATAATATATAAATTTTAATTTTGCCTTTGGTGCATACGCAATCAATACTTTATTCCATATAGGATATAGTGCGTCGGAATTTTTTCGGGATGCAATTAATTATTTTTCATATCTTTAACTTGACTTAGAATTACAGGCTCAAACTTTTCAATGGTGATAATGGTGTAAAGTAAGTAATTTTTGTAACTGAAGAAAAATACTAAATCGTCTGCTCCTGTTTTTGATAGTGAAAAAAATACTATTTGTCGGCGGTGGAGCATCTTTAAATCACTATGTCACTTATATAATATTTCCTTGAGACTTTTTCTCTGAATTATGACAGTGGAACTGAATGTGCCTTTTAAATTCTTTAGTTAAAAATGTTGCTCTTATTCAATATTTTCATACTGCATTGCCAGCACGAGACAATATCTAGTTTCAGAGTGATTAATTGACCTATTTTAATGCAATGACCTTGATGTTCTTTAAAATAAATCTAAATATTTTACTGATTTTGATCTTGCTACTATGAGATGACCTTGACTTTGTTACAATGATGTGACCTTGACTTTATATAGTTAACTGACCATGACCTTGTTACAATCCCCTGACCTTGACTTTATACAGTTAATTGACATTGACCTTGTTACAATGTGTTGGCCTTAACTTTGCTACAATATGTTGACCTTGACCTTGTAGATAACCATTGATATATCGCCTCCCCACACTGGAGTCGTACACGATGGAGTTCGAGGGTCACTGGAGGTCGATTATCAACAGTCACTGCTCATACACGCACACTGGGAAGGATTTTTTGACAAAGAGAGTGGCGTAAAGTTGTACTTGTACAAGTTTGCTTCTTCATGCCAAGATGCAGCAACTATGGTCCTGGAGTCTGGTGACGCAAGTGTATGTACACTGTTCAGTTTGTTATTATGGCATTAAACTACAGCATTGCATTCAATATGCGTTCATTAATAATCACAAATTTTCGAGGTTCAATTAGAAACAAAAATGATGCAGGGTAATGAAAATTTCAGGATAAAACACTTGCTTTGGAAAACTACTATAACTCAAATTAGCTTCGAAAGTATTACACATACAGATACATGTGTGAGTGTTGTTTTTAGCTGACATTTTGCAAACTGTTTTGTTATAATATACAATGAAACAGCATCTCCAGAGTTTTAATTCTGTAAACTGAATTCATGTATATGGATTTATTATTTTAGAATTTCCTTGTATTATCTAGGTTGTAGAAACAACAGATACAGATGTCACATACACAGCTGGGGCTGAGGGCACATATTTTATAACCGTAGTGGCTTATAACCATGCTTTAGAACCCTCGACGCCGGTCTGCTCTGACGGAGTGACCGTTGACAGTGGAGTGACATCTGTCAGTGAGATTTCTGTGGCTACAGCGATGGTCAGGGGAGGACTGGTCACTGACTCTGGAGCTACAGCCGTGTGGATACTTGATACTGACCGCTCCATAAGGAAGCTCTCCACAGCCACACCAGCCTGTCTGTAAGGTTTTTTCCATGAAGCAGAATACTAGTCCTAAAAATACGAATAAAATTGTACTTTCATCTGTTTTATTTGAAAGAACAAAAAGATATTCCAATTTAATTTTAAAGGTTTATAATTAAGTGTCTGTAGGGAGCAAAACAGTTATTGTAAACCAACTTTCTTTTGCGGCTAATTAATTTGACGATTTCTGTTTCGAAACATTTTTGCAGAGATAAAGTTTTGTAGAATAAAATTGAATGGAAATTTTATATATGTAAAAGTGCAAGTATTGTGAAAGATATCAATTTGAGGAGATAAACTTTTGCGAATTTACTTTGGTTGCAAAATTCGCGAAAATAACTCGCATGTGAAAGAAATTTGATTTACAGTATTGGCTGTGAAGTGAAAATTATTTTGACCATCTGAAACAACGATTACAGAAATATGTTACTATTGAACATATATGAAGTATTAATTTTCAACTGTTTATGCAGATTCAATAAAAGCTTACTGGATTATAAAAATTTTACTACACACAGTGCTAAAGCAACAGTGCTGGCAGACCTGGATCTGTTTCCGCGAACTCGCCATGACAATGGGACGGAGGTAGTCGTGGACGGAGACACGTTTTGTGACAACAGCACCGGCGCGCCTTCCCCTGTAGCGATAATGTTAAAGAAGACGTCGAGTCTGGCGGTGTCCTGGCTTGTTGAGGATTCTATAGGCGGAGTGTTTGACCATCAGTTTGGTCTTGCTACTACGGCACTTGGTAGTGCAGCTCCGGACTTACTGAGCTACGTCTCGACTAGACAGAACACACATATCACACTCCATCATGAGGATGTATCAACAGGCATGGAGTTCTTCATGGCTTTCAAAACCATCAGCAAAACTGAGACGGAAAACATTCAAGTGAGTATGGAAAAAATTTAAAAATTGAAATTCAGAAATGGTGAAAATATTCAAATTCCTCTCTCAAAACTTCTAAAATTATAAAATTGCCACCAAAATAACATTGTCTATGAAAACTTATTATTGTATGTAATTGAACTCTGGATTAATATATATTTTGCATGAGATTAAGATAAGAGAAAATAAATTGCCACAAGAAATGTTTCGAACATAAATATAATAGCACCATCAGTGACCAGGTAGCATCCGGCTAGTGTTCAGAGGTCCCAGGTTTGAATCCCAGTCTGGCTGCTACAATTAAGATTACCCCACTTAAAAGACTACCACTAAAACGGGGATAGGAAAAATAATTTCTCCCAAAATATATACATTTACAGTAATGTCTAATATTCTTAATCTCTCTAGACACTTGGACCGTTCTTACTGGACACCACAGCCCCGACCTTCAGTGGAGCACTGACCACAACTCTGGTGGATGACCATCTGGTGACCACTTGGACGACCTCAGCTTTCATGGATACCGAGGAGTACTATGAGCTATTCTATATGTTTGCTATAGGTGAGAATAGTTCACACATGATAAGTTATCTTCTATTTTGTAATTTGCGTACACAAAAATTAAATATTTTGACAGTATATAAGTTATTAGTGTTCTATATTTGTCTGCGCTAATGTCCACCTGTCTGCTGAATGCCTTTCCTTCAACAAACTTCAATATAGCTAAAGTTCATATCACTAATGAAGATAAGTTTTGTTTAGATAACTATATATATGTTGGTTAATTACCCTTGTTAATTTTTTCTTAAGATGCTGCGGTGGTCGAGTGTTAAAAATATCCTAACATTTTACATACAGCCCGCTATCACTGGGTCGCAAGTTTGATTCCCATGTGGGGCAATTGTCAGACATTGAGCAGTAGTTTTCTCTGGGTACTCCGGCTTTCTTCCAATTTAAACCTAGTACATCTTTATTAACATTGGCTGTTAGTAGAACATTTAACTAATAGAAAAATCTAAAATTAGTATCAAATTATTGATTATATGCAATGCTCATTCAAGACTATGGTTATTACATTCATTTTTATGATTTAAAATATATGATTTGTTACATTTATTCTGACTGAATCTTGTATATTTTTCACATAAAGGACATAACCAGTACGGAACAGATGTCCAGCCGTATAAACCACTGACAGGGGGAGCCACCTGTACATTAAAACAAGATCCTGACTGTACCGCAGCCTCACTGGCCAAACTCGACTGGGACCTACACGGTCACCATACCTACTATGTCACAGTGAAGGCGGAGAACTCGGTCGGCCTGTTTGTGATGGCCACCTCCAACGCCTATATCCACGATGTACAACTGGCAGCCAAGGGGCTGGTCCTTGATGTAGATGTAGGGGTAAGTCTTATGTTCATCAGAGTTTCACGAATATTCTTTAAGGAATTCCTTAACTCATATAACCCTGAAGACACATTTGGACTCTCCTAAATCAAAGACTAGAACAGTCCATTATCAAATTGAAGGGTGAATGACCTAAGCCATTTTATCCAGTCCAACTCCTTTAACTCGTTCTACCCTGAAATTTCATAATAGACTAGTCTAGTAATTTCTTTAGATCAGTCTAAATGTGTCTTCAGGGGTGAATGAAAGCAGGCAAGCATTACAGAAGTTAAGAGAAAAGGAAAAAAAACTAAGTTATGGAGCCTTACTTAAAATATTTAATGCTTTCCTTTGGAAAATTTTATGTCAGAGAATTCCCTAAAGTTAAGGAATGGTTGTGAAGGGGCCCTGGGTATCAAATTTTACACTGTAGGTTTGTCTGATCTTGGGAAACTGATAATCATAATCTTTCTTTCATGAGAAAAAAAAATCGTTAAAAAAAATGATACAGATCTTTCCCCTTGAACATATTGCATTCTTTTCTAAATTCTTGTGAATTTACAATTCTGTTCCAAGTCTTTCTAAATTGATTTGAATTCATTATCATTTTCGACAATAAGCTTTGTATATCCTAACAAAAAGAAGAGTATGATTGCGCTCATCTTTTTATGGTATATAAACGTGATAGAGATTTAGTTATATTTTTTTGACATTTTTTGGTACTGATTATTGAGCATTCTTTTTTTACAGAGTGACAAAGACAGGGTGCCCTTCACTGTAAGTAAAAATGAACTAAGTTGCCTCTTAATACTTGCTTTACCATTCATATGCTTATGAAATCTAACTGAAAGCAATTTAATAGAAATGAATACTGTTTCCAGTAGGTGCCATTGCTTACATTTTTTTCAGAATTATACATAAAGGATTTAAAAAAATGAGCCATGTGATATGATTGGTGTTAAGAAGAAGCAATACAGTGAAATTTTCATGGAAAAAATGTCTTTTGAATTAAAAGTAATTCACTGCTGAGGTCCATTGAATGAAAAAAAAACCCGCAGATAAGTTTGGTGACAATAATATCAACTTCACAGGATTTTATTTATAGTAAGTTACAGATCAATTAGATGTTAAGTTTTCAACTTTTCAATGACGTTCATAATTTTGTAGGATATCGAGGACTCTGACTTTCAGACTGACCAGAGTAGATTACAGGCTCGATGGCTGAATTTTGACCACCCTCACCTGGACATCAGTTACCGAATCTCTATCGGTACAACATCAGGGGGATCAGAGATATATGGCCCTGCTAGTGTAGCATCTAACCACAGCTTTGAACAAACAGGGCTAAGTCTCGTACTGTGGCAGGTAAGGGAGACAATCTGGTATTATATAGTCATGAATTCTGGTGGGAAGGAGATAATCTTTTATTGTATAGTAATGTGTTCTGGTGGAAAGGGAGACAATCTGGTACCATAGAGTAATGTGTTCTTGTGGGAAGGGACAATCTGGTACCATAGAGTAATGTGTTCTGGTGGAAAGGGAGACAATCTGGTACTGTAGATTAATGTGTTCTGGTGGAAAGGGAGATAATCTGGTACCATAGAGTAATGTGTTCTGGGGAAAGGGAGATAATCTGGTACCATAGATTAATGTGTTCTGGTGGGAAGGGAGGTAATCTGGTACCATAGAGATATGTATTCTGGAGTGAAGGGAGACAATCTGGTATTATATAGTCATGTGTTCTGGTGGAAAGGGGGACACTCTGGTACTAGAGAGTAATGTGTTCTTGTGGGAAGGAAGACAATCTGGTACCATAGAGTAATGTGTTCTGGTGGGACAGGAGATAATCTGATACCATAGAGTAATGTGTTCATGTTGAAAGGAAGATAATCTGGTATTATATAGTCATGCGTTCTGGTGGGAAGGGAGAAAATCTGGTACCATAGAGTAATGTGTTGTGGTGGAAAGGGAGATAATCTGGTATTATATAGTCATGTGTTCTGGTGGAAAGGGAGAAAATCTGGTACCATAGAGTAATGTGTTCTGGTGGAAAGGGAGATAATCTGGTACCATAGATTAATGTGTTCTGGTGGGAAGGGAGATAATCTGATACCATAGAGTAATGTGTTCATGTTGAAAGGGAGATAATCTGGTATTATAGATTCATGTGTTCTGGTGGGAAGGGAGATAATCTGATACCATAGAGTAATGTGTTCATGTTGAAAGGAAGATAATCTGGTATCATATAGTCATGCGTTCTGGTGCGAAGGGAGAAAAACTGGTACCATAGAGTAATGTGTTCTGATGGAAAGGGAGATAATCTGGTATTATATAGTCATGCGTTCTGGTGGAAAGAGAGACAATCTGATACCATAGAGTAATGTGTTCTGGTGGAAAGGGAGATAATCTGGTGTTATATAGTCATGTGTTCTGGTGGGAAGGTAGAAAATCTGGTACCATAGAGTAATGTGTTCTGGTGGAAAGGGAAATAATCTGGTATTATATAGTAATATGTTCTGGTGTGAAGGGAGGCAATCTGGTACAACCTAGTCATGTATTCTGGTAGGCAAGGGAGATAATATAATATGGTTTATTAATGTACCCTGGTAGGGAAGGGAGACAACTTATAAAAAAATAATCCCAATCTCTGGACCTTAAGGGACACAATCTGATACAAATTAATCTTATTTTCTGGTGGGAAGGGAGACAATCTAATACAAAGTAGTCTTATTTTCTGGTGAGAAGGGAGACAATCTAATACCTATTAATCTTGTTTTCTAATGGGAAGGGAGACAATCTGATACAAACTGATCTTGTATTCTGGTGTAAAGGGAGACAATCTAGTATGACTTAGTCATGTACTCTGCTGGGAAGGGAGACAATCTAGTATGACTTAGTCCTGGTGGGAAGGAGACAATTTAGAATGACTTAGTCCTGGTGGTAAAAATCTGATACAAATTTATTTTGTTTTCTGGTGGGAAGCTTGATCTCTGTTGGGAAGGGAGACAATCTAGAATGACTTAGTCCTGCATGGTGGTAAGGTGACAATCTGATACAAGGGAAGATAGGAAGGGAGATATTCTAGAATGATTTAGTGCTGGAGCCAACGGAGATAATATGATGCAAATAAATTTCTTTTTCTGATGAGAAGGGGGGCAATATGTTTTGTACTCTGGTAGGTAAGGGAGACAACTTAATACGAATGAGTCACTACTACTGAAGACTTCAACACTACATGATATACACTGTGGTTTGTGTTACAGACTTACTACTTTACAGTGGAGGCCGTGACCACGGTGGGCACGGTTAGTGTAACATCAGATGGTGTCACAGTCGTACAGGAGGCAGCAGTGGTGGCCGGAGTCAACGTGTACGACGGCAAACCATGCAACTTTACTGGTAAGTTACACTCTTTTTTTTTCTTTTTTTTTTCAAGAACTACATGTATTCACTTCAGAAACACCCATGTATGCATTTGTACATAATGTAGATATATGTTTCTGGTTACATGTATATGTATTTTTATGACAGAAACTGCCAAATTATTTACAAATTTGCATGTCGAGAAAGAACAATGCAAATGTAATGCACAATGTCAGGAATTTAAAATTTTTGATTGTTGCTAGATTTCAGATACCAATTCATTGTGAATTTTGGTCAATATCGATCATTATATGATACCAATAATGATAATCTATATGACCGATAAATGTACTGTTGAAGATTGTTTATATAACATGTGTCAACATAGCTTAAAAAGAAGAGAAACACGTACGTTACAACTATAAATGAATTGTGTATTATATAATTCAAACTCTTAAAAATTTTTTTCTGTTTTTTTTACCTCCCCCTCTCTAATATGATGGTAAGTTACACTCAACCTACTGTATAAACTAAAGCTATAGCTGATAAATTTTGCTGAGAAGATATTTTCAATATTTTATGGGAATTAATTTTGATATTTTTGTTTTCATTTCAGTTGATAATGGTACATTGTTCCATCACCATGGGGAAGTAAGTATTAATATTTTACTTCATGTGAACGTTTCAATTATTGTGATTTAGTTCATTGTGTTTTATAGGATATTTGTTAATTAGATGAAATACAATCCACTGATTAGCAAACCCTATAATACAATATGCTTAATGAGATACCCTGCTTAACACCCCTGTCATACAACCCCCTCCTAAATCAGACAATTAAAGCTTACAATTTCAGTTCTATATAGTTGACTTGTACTGTATTTCCGGACAATAAACCGCACCTGTGTATAAGCCGCAGAGGCCTTTTTTACGATTTTTTCAGGTTTTGTACACGTATAAGACGCACCGTTAGATAAGCCGCACCCAAAAGTTAGGCCCATGCACCCACGTAACCATCTGTGTATACGATCAGAAACATGTTTCTGATACGATCGATCTCTAATGAAGTATACGGTAATGCTTATCGATCGTTTAGAATCATGTATATACATACCAGGTAATGACATGGCTATGAAGATCAGTTTTTTTGTTCTTTGTTTCTTGGTTGGTTTAGGTTTGTATGTATTAGTTGATGGTACATGCTGTAGCTAGCTTTATATATTGTAGGTTGGTGGTTTTTCTGTGTGTACTTTATGTGTCCGCCACCAAAAGTAACTTGTTCTGAAATGGCTGTAATTGTTTATAGATTATTTCAGCATAAAACAATATAGGAAGATAATGTTGACGTGAAAATATTGTATTTATTGACAATGAACACCTCAGATACTAAAGCAAGAACTCTATATTTATATATAATTAATTTTCTCTTTGTTTCTGGCTTTCTGATTGGCCTATTCATTTTTTTTCAATCCACGATAAAAAAAAAAAAATCCGAGAATGGCACGGAAAACCAACGTTATCGTGATGTCACAATAGAAACATTGACCTTGTGTATTGATTTGGAAAAAATAATCCCCTTGGAAAAAATCATTGGAATCGTACGTGTAAACGTATTTCATTTTATAAAGTAGCATGGAAAATAAATTATAAGCATTGAAGTCAATATTTTTTTATTTCATCGGTTCATGAAATTAATTTTGTTTGTCGGAATATATATGATATTATAATCATTGTATAACATTATCAAATCTTTCTTGTGTAGGATAATCGTGTTCGCTGTGACTTGGAGCAGGACTTTCAGTCTTCTCTGAGTACCATACAGGCCTATTGGACCATCCCTCCAGCCATACAGTACTATACCCCAGACGCCCACTGGGCCATCGAAGAGGAGGACGCAGCAGGGGGAGGTAACTCTGACTAGGGATAGAATTTTGGACTTATTGTATTGTAATGAACGACAATGATAAAAATTACACATCAGAAATCAGCTTTTTTGTGCAGATAACCAAAAATAATTAAAATTAGAACATTTTGATTCTATGACAAGCTCTATACACAGGGAGATATGAGAGCAATTTTGATCTTGAGTATTGCTAGTTGAAATGTATTCCTGAAAATCTTGACAATACTTGACTTTTTACTGAAACCTGAGCTGTTGATTATTTTTTCCCAGGTATATGGACAGTGATACGTGATTTTGAACACCTGTCCACATCCTACGAAGCAGAGGTAAATGACCTCTCACTTTTACCTGGAAGATCGTACCGTGTGGCATTAAAACTGTGTGCCGGTCTGATCTGTTACGCTCCGATATATACCGACGGTGTCCTGGTCCTTGCTAATCCACCGGTCACTGGCAATCTGATGGTCACTCACCTCAATACTACGATGGCTGGCGGGGTGGAGAAGGTATGTCCATCAATACTTGTTTACAAAGCGGGTCGATGTGGCGTCTTAACAGCGTTAAATAGCTATCTGTCACTTAGATGACAGAGCATGTTTGTTCTTTTTCTCAGTACACAGAGCCATTGGACCAAGGTTGGATTCCTGAGCTAAAGAAGCTGCTTAGCCACACTGTCCGCTTTGTTTACACAGCTGAAAATACATGCTGAATTCTGGGTCCCTTTCTTGAAATGGACAAGGCATGCCTAGATTTTCCTTTTTATTTTTAAAAAGGTTTTTTCTTTCCTATTTCAAATTTTCCACATTTCAAGAAAGTTATTGTAATATACCTTCCCATAAAAAAGTGATTTGACATGGATATTTTAATTTTTCCCATACCAAGCAGTATATCAAAACTGGTTAATATTAGTTAATATATAAAGGAAGATTTCTCTTGTGTTGTAGCTGATGGTACAGATGGACCAATTTTTTGACCCTGACATTGCTGATAATACTGCTAAATTTGACGCCATGGACAAGTACGAATGGGCAATAACTGACGACTCAACCAAAGGAAAGATCTTCACAAAATGGATAGATTTAGACACATTCACTGTTAGTGGCAGCAAGGTAAAAACTGATTAGGCAAATGTAATGTCTATATCTCACTTGATAGTAAAGATTAACTCTATCGATACTCTACAATATTTTCTATCGCTAATAGTTTCAGGCATTCTTCAGACGATTGCTTTATTGACTTGGTTATATGATGACATCATAAATTATTACCATAATAATGTGCAATATAGTTGACTAATTAAAAAAGTAGTAATTATATATATTTTTTTTTTTGATTTTTTATTCTCAAACATTTTACACAGTGTATATATAAATGGACACCAACACACAAACACTTGCATACGCACTCATTCACAATACTTTAAACATCAAGTTGCACATTATGATAAATTATATGTAAAACATTACATAGAATGCCATAGTGTTAACCTGCATAATATGCATGTATGTGTACTAACAACACACAAACATGCATGCAGACATACATACATACATATGTGCATATATGCATAGGTATATGCATACAAACAAACTCTAACATCACATGTGTGCACAAGCATATACATATGCACATATCTACCATCATACATGCATACATACACTCCTGCATGATGCATACATAATACAAAACATATGTGTACATACATATGCATAAGAATCATAGCAGTGGCATTGCATAACACACAAATACTTAGCATAACAAAACATATATAACACCATAACATATATACATTAACACATATAGATATATACCCATAAAAACATATATAAGCCAACCATAACACACATATATGCATGCTCTCACTCTCTCTCTCTCTCTCTCACACACACACACACAAACAAAAAAAGTAGTAATTATATATCGTATAGCCAGTTATTTGAGTGGGTTAAAATGTTTGCGATTTCGACCTAATACTGAAAAATGAAATTTTTTAATCAATTAAAACTCTATGATTTGGCTTGACCAGTCCATGGATCAAAATTTCACATCCATGGCAGCGACCTGCAAAATTGCAAAAATTTCATCCCAGAGAAAATAGCCAATTATAAGGAAGCTTTGTAGAAAAAATAAATTATCGTAAGGGATTACTGATCTTTTTGTCATGGGAAATAATTATTACTCAATTAAGGATATTATGCTTAAAAACTACCTTTTTAATCTACAGATGACCTTTGAACTGACCTTGATGGGTGTGATGGACTTTTCGAGATGTAAACGTTTTTCTGTGCGTGGCTACAATAAAGCTAAGATCTGGTCCGTGGTATCCAGGGAGATCCAGGACTGTGCGGCCTTCGACCCAATCCTAATTAAACCTAACACTATCATTGATGCAGTGGGCGAGCAGAAATACGACGATAGTAAGTGTGGTCTCTTAATTCTAAATAAAAATATAATGTTTTCTCAAAAATGAGATCTGACATATTCCTTTTGTTTTAAAACTGCAGATTTCTTATCAAATATGTTTTGAAACATCAATCTTTGGAGAGGGTAGTCATAATTCATATGGATGAGTTCGGTGAAACTTCCTTGGTATCAAGGGAGCAGGCACCAAAAGACTGAAATTTTACTTGAAAACTCTACTCCTCTCCAATTCTTGCGCGGATATAGCAAAACGATTAAACGAGAAAAAATTGTAAGGGAGGGAAATCGTGTTCTATATTAATGAAGTAATATTTCAATTATATTAAACAACATTCATCAAGATCATAAGGCTTGTTTAATGCCTGGGTACATACGTAGATACAGGCAAAAAGTTTGCTTATAATTAGTTTTGCTTTTATCCCATATTTTTTTACAATTGTACTTAAACTGGTTTTGGTTTCATTTTCTTTAAATACTATTGACGTTAAAGAATGGGCTACTGGTTTTAGGAAAGGCTGACTCCCATGAGAATAAGTTGATTCTTGTTTAAAATATCAATAATGTTATCATTTTCAGTATATGATTATGATTATGACAACTTGATAATCAGTTGGGTAAATCAAAATAAATTATATACAAATGTATTGTAATTATAGCTGGTGCCCTGAAGAATGGCTACGGTGAAGAAATATTTCTCAAGTTGAATGATATTTGGAAGAAAACAGATGTGGATTATACGCCATACTCTAACATCCTGTCGGCTGTCTGGCCTGACCTGCGTCATCGTAACTACACCTACGCCGTATTGAATGGAGAAGCCGTGGACGTGACATCGTACTACCTCCCGACAAATCTCCTTAGTTTACCAGATCCGTGTTCACATCCTCATAGTATCTACTGTGGAAATACAGGTAACTGTCAAATAAAATAAACAGTTAAAACTGTTATAGCTTTCTTATGAGGTTGATATATTGATTCATTAACCTGGAAAATACTGTAAATTAACTTTCTTTCACATGCAATTTATTTGTGAGAATTTCGGGGTCAAGGTAAATCAATTTTATCTCCTTAAATCTTTCACAATTCTTGCACGGTTAAATTAACAAAAAAAATTCCATTCAAACTTAAATAAACCTCAAAAATGGTTTGAAATAGGAATCACAAAATTTAGTAGCAGTGAAAGATAGTTGTTTTACATTACATCTTTTTTGTACTTATTTTGTCCAACAGCAGTAATAGATACAGACAAAAACTTTCTAATCATGCACATTATTTCTTATACTCATTATCATTCTCATCATTTTCATTTACACTTAAGAGCTCATACTCATCAATCATATCGATCCTCATCAATATACTCAAAATTATCATTCTCATCAGTCATAGCCATTCATCATCATTTTCACCAATCAAATCCTTTAATCGTTCGCATTCACTCATAATTTTTACTATAATTATTTTCATCGCTCATCATCATGGCCATCCGTCATTATTGCTATAATCGCTCATCCTCATCCTCATCACAATCATCATCATCATCATCATCATCATCATCATCATCATCACCATCATCATCATCATCATCATCATCATCATCATCATCATCATCATCATCATCATCATCATCATCATCATCATCATCATCATCATCATCATCATCATCATCATCATCATCATCATCATCATCATCATCATCATCATCATCATCATCATCATCATCATCATCATCTCATCCTCATCACCATCATCATCATCATCATTATCATCATAATCATCATCCTCATTACCATTATAATTTATCACAATCGTCATAATAACTAATCCTCATTTTTATAGTCATTACATTATATATTGACAACAGAGTTTTTCAATTTTAAATAAAATTGGAAAAAAATCTTTCCATACACACTGGACTAACTGCTTCCATAAGCAACTGCAAAATTGAATAAATTTCATACAGCATTACTGAGGTGTATTTTCTTTATAGATAAGGAATATGTGAACATCATGTTTAGTCCGGGGGTTCTCCAGCACGGATCACGGTATATTGTATGTCTACACGCTGACAGTACAATCATACAGCAGGAGAAGGGATATGTGCCACTCCCGGACGTCAGTGAGTGTAGTGACGGCGTGGTAGTCGACCTGACTCCACCCACCGCTGGTAATGTGTGGATCGGACATGTCCCTGGCAAAGTATACCAGGTAAAATGTTACATTCTCTCACCTCCTCTAGAGTCCATTCTCTTTCTTCCTTCTCCCTTTTCTCTCCTCCATGTCTCCTCCACACCGCTATCCTCCTTCAGCTCCCTGTCTTCTCTTTCCCTTTCCTCTCCCCTCTTCCCCATCCCTCTCTTCTCATCCTCTTCTCCCTCTCTCCTTCTTCATCTCCCTGTCTCCTGCTTCACCTCTTCTCCCTCTCTATCTCCTCCTTCCTCTTCCCTTCTCAACCTTCTCTTACATGTCTCCTCCCTACCTCTCTTGTCCTTCATCTCCTTCCCCCATTGCCATCTCTCCTCGTCCCCTTTCTCCTTCTTCCCTCTACCCAGTTTTTGGCAATTTGTGTTTAAAGTTTAAAAGACGAAGCAATACAACATCACGTTTGATATTGTATTGTCATGTATTTCCTCTAGTTTAATATACACAACAATTTAGTTAATAGTGATGTGAGGTTTTGTGAATTGTATCAATAAAAATGTTATGAAAATCATAAAGAAATAAAAATGTCAAAAATTTGCATATAGCCTTTCATTTAGTAATATATAAACCGGTATTTCCTTTGCAGACATCACTTTCAGATATATATGTGAACTGGGAAACGTTTGTGGATGTAGAGGAGTTGAGCAGTACATCCCATTCCACAGGAATCCAGGCTTACAACGTCAGCATAGGTAAGGCCTTTAGCATTAGACCTTGACTGGAAGGGTTGTGTTGCTTGGTATCTTCGGCAGCTTGATTCAGTGATATAGCACTATAAAATGGGCAAAAATTCCACAATACAAGATGACATAAAACGAATATACAGCAGTCTCCCAAAACACGCACCTGCACTACATACTGCATACCGTATTTCACCGCAAATAAGACCCCTCCCGCAAATAAGACCCCCACCTATTTTGACACATTTCCTACATGGGAGGTCATCCTTACATGACCCTGACTGTTAAAAGGACATTAAAATAATTAAACAAACAAACAAACTTTTAACCTACAGGGAACTACATGTATATATAAAAATAGAACTTCCTCTAGTACCTTGCCATTTCATGATGGCTCTTCAGGAATATAAATAATAAATATATATTAGTAATTTTTGATCGGATGGGGTAGTTATTAAGTTGTTCGCCTTTCACATTGCTGGCCGGTATGGTAAGGATGTGAAAAAGTCGGGGTCACCCATAGCCGGTTTACATCCATGCCATCAAAAGTGATTTGTATAAGTCGGAAAGCTTATTTTGCAATCTAAGTAAAATAAAGTTTATAGTTTGTTGTATAACAATGTGTCTTTATACACTGCTTATACCAACCATTTAGGAGCTTACAAGTTTTCTCCTATTACAACTTTTACCTTCCACAATATGGCCCCTACCCATTCAGTACAACAAGTATGATAATTATAGGATTTTAAACGAGTGTTCGTTTCATATGAAATTTTGTGAAATGAGTCAAGAAGTTTTTTTTATTTTTGTGAGCTTTGGCGAGCAAAATATAAATCTTGAAGACGAGTTTCATAAAATCCTACGTGATATGAACACGAAGGAGGGGTATTATACATTGGGCCGTTTTACGACAAAATCACTTTCATTTTCCAAATATTCGATAGCTTGAGATTGATGTCCACAGCATGTGGACTTTAATATGATTTATTTAAGATGAATAGATCCTAGGTCTCAGGGACTGAGTGACGGGCATAAATCATGTCGTATTCAATGAATGTTATCGTCTGTCAACTAAACATCTTCTGCTTTTCCGTGTTTAAAGCAGGTTTTGAAGCTATTTATGTTTGATTTATGTTTTATGTACTGCAAGTAGAATGTTAAAAATGTAAATGTTGTCCATTCGTGATCGAAAAGGCGACATGTTGGACTTTAATCTCGTAGCTACTATGATGAAAATATATTGGATTTGTGTCTCATGCTAAACAGACATTTTCAAGAACACTTTCTGTCACTGCAAACCAATTTTGTTGTAAAGAATTATACTTTCACACTGTAACCAAATGTTGAATACATGATATGTTTTTGCTTGAGCCATGAGATAAACATACCATTTTTAGTCGCCTTTTACAATATCATGCAATGGGGCAGCAAACACCATTTAAACATCCTGTTTGCAAGGTAGGTGCTTGAAATTCACATAAATCAAAGATGCTTAAACATGGAAAAACCAGAAGATGTTTAGCTGACAGACCATACCGATCATTGAACATGACCAAATTTGTTCCTATTAGCCAGCCAATGTGACCCTAGGGTGCAATAATCTTATTCAGGTCATGCCAATATCCATATTCAGTTCTAAACATCAATATCAAGCTATCAAATGGTTGAATGATAAAAGTATTTTGATCTAGGTAGCCACGATATTAAGATACCAAAAGAGGGATATCACGTTTGGCCAATTTTACGGCCACTCAAAATATTTTGCATAAAGATACCTTAGGGTCAGCAGCATATTGTGTGCTATGCTGATATTAAGTGGGCTCATGGTAAATTCATGGGTCAAAGGTCAAATGTTGAAAATTGACGTTTTCAGTGTTAAAGTCCTAATTAATTGAATATAGAAATAATGTTTTGCAGTTTTTGCCTACAAATCATGGGTTTGTGGAGTTCAGTCCAGAAGTTTGGAAAATTGAAAAATTAGGTCATAGTGACCTAGTTCAGCATTTGTCCTATTTTAGCATTAAAAATGTAATTTGCTGAAAAAATTACAACGATTTGATTGCATGATAAAGTACTACTAAGAACTACATGTGGTCACATGTGTAAACTAAGTCATATCCAATGAATGGTGTCATCTAATCATTAAGCATCCTGTTTTCCCATGTTTAAAACACGATAGTTGAGATACCTACATTGAAGGTATATTGTTGGAATTTTGTTAATGATCAGCTGCAATCGTAAAAGAGGATGCTAATTGTGTTGTTACCCAGATCAAAAAAAATTATTATAACAAACTCCAAAACTGTTCAAAACTCCAGAGTAGTGTTTAGCACTCTATTTCGTTATTTCGTTTTGGACACGATATACTTCAGATGAATGCATCATAGGTTCAAACCAACTGGGTGACAGGGATAAATAAGGGCACATTCAATAAATTGTAACTTCTAAACTAAGTATTTTCTGGATTGTCCATGTTAAGTGTAACACCTACATTGCAAGCAGGCCGATAGATTTGTGTGTGTTATATCATTGCAAATCATAAAAGGCGATTAAATCTTGGATCTTAATTCTCTTGGCTTTCTAGATCAAAATATATTAGGTTCTATCTCGAACATCTTATATAAGGATTCTTTCTCAGAAAAACTGTTTGTCACTGCAAACCTGTTTTCTTTAATAAAATACACTGTCACAGTGAATACAGGTGGGATGTTAGAATTGTTTCTGCTGGTCCTATTACATGATCGTAAAAGGCGACTAAATTTAGGATCAAATCTCTTTCGTAACGTCTCAAATGCCACCCCTGTGAAGTTGTGAAGTAGACTCTAGGTTCTGTCCCATGGCAGAGACACACCATAGTCTATAAAAGTGGTAGCTTCAGCTCCTGCTTTGCGCTCGGCATAACGGGAGTGGGACGACTTGTTTGCCGGTTATAAGTATTCTGTGACCGGGTGGGATATGCCGCATCTGTTTGGTGGCATGCTTAATTGATATATCACTATTTGATAGGGCAAGAGTTCCACTATACAAGAAGACAACATGAATATACCGCAGTTTCCCCAAATATGCACCTTGCATTTTACACACGTAAGACACCGCATACACAGAAGGTCGTCTTTGACTGTTAATAAAACTTTAATTTAATAAACCAAACCAAAGTCCCCGTTGACTGATGGAGATGAAGGTGTTTAATAATGTGACGTATTATTTCTGTACAGGGACAACGGCAGGAGGAAATGATTTAGTCGACTTTACTGATGTAGGAACAGCCAATCACATTGCTTTCCATGGCTTACAACTGAAGAACGGCCAGGTGTACTACGCTACAGTTACAGGTACATATACATCTCCATATGTAGTCATATAGGTGGAATTGGATCTATTGGAAGCCAGTTGTAATTTGTATGACTTATACAAATTCAAGCCTCTATTTCACAATCAATTGCATTTCGTTTCCAATACATCATAAGATATCTCACGAGTCAATAATGTAAAAAGAAAAGAAAACAAATAAATTCATATTACGGTAGTAATAAGAAATTTTATTGAAAATTTGGGACAATTATTTGAAAGCTTAAGGCTTTTGGATACTCTTATTTCTTTTAATTCGTTTTTTAGTCATAAGTATAATGAACTACAACTTAATAATGTACCGTATTACTAGTTGTACATGTATCTTTTGGTGTAGCGATGGACTTTGTCGGAAGGACCACAACACAGATAAGTCCCGCAGTTTATGTGGATGTGACTCCGCCCCTAAAAAGTGACAAACCAATCATCATCGATCGACATTTTACTTCACGAACTGGAGTAGGAGCTTGGTGAGATGGTTTTTCCTGATTTCATGTGTTTTCTCTGTCATCCATAATCTATCCAATTCCCTCTCCTATGTATATTATACGATGGGATTGAGGCCTATGAGGGTTAATGTAATTAATTACTGAGTGGTAGTTTCTGCTCCTGCTTAGCGCTCAGCAAAACGGGAGTGGGACGACTGGTTCACTCGTTGTCAGTATAATGTGACCGGGTGGGGTGTGTTGCTTGGTGTCTTCGACGACATGCTTCAGTGTTACAGCACTATAAAGAGGGCAACAGTTCCATTATACAAGAAGACACAGCATGAACATACTGCAGTCTCCCAAAACATGCACCTCTCACAACATACACGCAACACACTACATACATGTGAGGCCGTCCTTACATGACCATAGCTGTTAATAGGACGTTGAAATAATCGAACAAACAAACAAACCACTCATGAAAAGATAAGGGGAAGAAAAAGATTGTATAACTGGTAGCCCTGTGCCAAAAATGGATGTGAATTTATGATAAATAACTGTACAGAAGGCAAACTTTTAGTTTTCTGTGAAGGATCATTCTTGCACACTTAAGTTGCCATATGATATGTATGAAAAATTCCATTTCAGTCACACTATTTTAAGAAAACAATATACATGAAGTTGCTGAGATCTATTCAAAATAGCATGATGTCTGTAGATCAAAGAATAGTGCATTAATAACACCCAGGCATGAAATAAAACACTTTTTCATATGTTAAATATAACGGATAGGGATACTCTGCTATTGGGACCTCAAAATTTACATAACTGTCAGCAAGCCTCTTCTTGCCACATTTTGTGCCCATATTGAGTAAGTTTTTCCATCCTTCATATACACATAGCAGTTTATCAGCCATTGATACAATGTGTTTGATGTACGCTTACAGTTGGACGGAAGTGTTCAGTGACCTTGAGAGTGGTATAGAGAAGTACATGTGGGCTGTGGGGTCAGAACCAGGTTATGACGATGTAATGGCTTACACCGATGTCGGAGATGTCCTATGTGCCGTACAGGACGAGAATAATGTCTTAGAATTCCATGAAGGACATGCTTACTATATATCTGTCAAGGTAAGGATATCTTTTTACATTCAAAAGGATAGCAGTCAATAGAATATCAACTAGTGCTGATATTCAAGATTATATCGGGTTTCTTTGAGATATTTGTTGACAATTACATCTGCTTCTACTTTCCACCAGTAACTTCCCTCCTTCATTAAAGGTGAAGATTTATGCAAGGTTGAATATGTGCGTAGGCTGGTATGAGTAATATTGATTATAATATTATAAGATTATTATATTGTGGTATTATTTTCGTAGGCTGATTTATCAGTATGTACATAGTTTGCAACTCCTCCAATTTTACGATCGGCAGATGTACTCTGTATGTGCTTGGGTTTTTTTTAGATAAACTGAAATAAGTTGAATATAAAAGAATAACTTTGATATGTTTTAAAAGTTCAGTAATTTTCAGATGATGGTTTGAGTACGATTTTGGATAGAAAAAAAATAATATTTTAACTTATTTATTAATAAAACAAAACACACTTCCGGTTTTGAATGCCTGATTTTCGAAAAACAATGTAAAATTGTGTATTTTCATGCTTTCAAAAATCATATTAAGTAACATCAATCGGGAAAACTGATCACGTCAAACCACGATATAATATTTAAACTTTGTGTTAATGCAAAAATATCATGTTTTAAAAGAATACACTTAAAGGTAGTTAGCCAAGGCAATATGCCTATAAACCGGAGTCCCTCTGCCTGTCAACAAAGACAAAGAAGGAGTTTCCAATCTCTATCTATATATGTTTCTGGATTTATAATGATAAAGAATGACTGAGTCGCGACAGACAATTCTGAAGATGCCTGGTTATTGTAAAATTTTATTCTAAATGTCACATATTGGACATGCTGTGAGGTGCACTAGAAACAACAAGGGTGTATTTGATATTTTCCAGGCATACAATGAAGCTGGGTTATATTCCCAAGCCTCGTCCTGGGCTGTAACTGTCGATCTTACTCCTCCCATCACGGGCCATGTTTACGATGGCAATCCGGACGACCACCCTCCCAATCAGTTGGACCGGGACTTCCAGATCGAAAGGACGTATCTAGCTGCATTCTGGGAAGGTTTCCACGATGCCCACTCCAACATAGCTGAGTATTTTGTGGGTATCGGTACGTGTCCAGGCTGTCAGGATGTACTCGAGATGCAGGCTGTTGGCATCACAAATCGTAAGTACACGCTGAAAAATACAAAAATAACCAAATACATGTAAACAAAACCATAGCCTATGAATGTTAAAAATTGTCTGTCTCCAAATTCAGATTCAAATCAGCAAGATTTGTTCAGATGTTGAATGCTATAAAGGTCTAAATATGAGACCAAAGCTGCAGAATTAAATTGGATGAGATAATATTTTCCACGGTGCAATCGACACTCATAATGTCATTATTCTGCATTGAGATGAAAATGAAAAGTTGACATTGAAAATGAATTAGAAATTTAAAAATTTGATGATAATGATATGAGATGATGATGATAATAATGATAATGTTGATGGTAGTGGTGGTGGTGATGATGATGATGATGATAAGAATGATGTTGAGACATTGATGATGATGATGATGATGAGGATACAATAATGATGATGATACAATGATGATGATGATGATGAGGATACAATGATGATGATGATGATGATATTGAGACATTGATGATGATGATGATGATGATGATGATAATAATGATGATGTTGATACATTGATGATGATGATGATGAGGATACAATGATGATGATGTTGAGACATTGATGATGATGATGATGAGGATACAATGATGATGATGATAATGATGATGTTGAGACATTGATGATGATGATGATGAGGATACAATAATGATGATGTTGAGACATTGATGATGATGATGAGGATACAATGATGATGATGATACAATAATGATGATGTTGAGACATTGATGATGATGATGATGATGATACAATGATGATGATGATACAATAATGATGATGATACAATGATGATATGATGATACAATGATGATGATGTTGATACATTGATGATGATGATGATGATGATACAATAATGATGATGTTGATACATTGATGATTATGTTGATACATTGATGATGATGATGATACAATAATGATGATGTTGATACATTGATGATGATGATGATACAATAATGATGATGTTGATACATTGATGATGATGATGATACAATAATGATGATGTTGATACATTGATGATGATGATGATGATGATACAATAATGATGATGTTGATACATTGATGATGATGATGATGATGATGATGATACAATAATGATGATGATGATACAATAATGATGATGATGATACAATAATTATGATGATGATACAATAATGATGATGTTGATACATTGATGATGATGTTGATACATTGATGATGATGATGATGATGATGATGATGATGATGATACAATAATGATGATGATACAATAATGATGATGATGATACAATGATGATATGATGATACAATGATGATACAATGATGATGATGATGATGAGGATACAATAATGATGATGATACAATGATGATGATGATACAATGATGATGATGATACAATGATGATGATGATGATGATGATACAATGATGATATGATGATACAATGATGATGATGATACAATGATGATGATGATGATGAGGATACAATGATGATGATGATAATACAATGATGATGATGATGATACAATGATGATGATGATACAATGATGATAATGATGATGATACAATAATGATGATGATACAATGATGATGATGATACAATGATGATGATAATGATGATGTTGATACAATGATGATGATGATGATGATGATGATACAATAATGATGATGATACAATGATGATGATGATACAATGATGATGATAATGATGATGTTGATGGTAGTGGTGGTGGTGATGATGATGATGATGTTGAGACATTGATGATGATGATGATGAGGATACAATAATGATGATGATACAATGATGATGATGATGATGATACAATGATGATGATGATGATGATACAATGATGATGATGATACAATGATGATGATGATGATGATGATACAATAATGATGATGATACAATGATGATGATGATACAATGATGATGATGATGAGGATACAATAATGATGATGATACAATGATGATGATGATACAATGATGATGATAATGATGATGTTGATGGTAGTGGTGGTGATGATGATGATGATAATGATGATGATAAGAATACAATAATGATGATGATGATACAATAATGATGATGTTGATGGTAGTGGTGGTGGTGATGATGATGATGATGATGATAATGATGATGTTGAGACATTGATGATGATGATGAGGAGGATACAATGATGATGATAATGATTATGTTTTACAGAGTTTAACCTGTCAATGACACACCTTGGAGTCGGTGTCACCTATTACACCACAGTAACAGCCTGTAATACCGCCGATCTCTGTTCCTCAGTCACGTCTGACGGTATTGTCCTTGACAACAGTCCTCCGACAGCTGGCGTAGTACAAGATGGCGCTTACTCAACGGACATCCATTACCAGGCAATACAGTGAGTCAGCAAGTCATCAACATTATCATTAAAAAATAGTCAAAGAAATGGTAGTTACAGAAATGATAAAAAATGGTTGTTTGAGGACGATTTTGTGATCAAGTTCAAATAAAGCTATGTTTGCTCCAACTTCAAAAAGTATATAATTGCTCCGAGGCTGTTGGAAGAGCAGTTGAATCTAATCATCTCGAGGTACAGATAAGTCATAGGAAAAAGTATCAGGAACTTTTTATGCTTACATTTATTTGCAAATGGTAAATCGATGTTGTTCCTAATATATCAAACAATTGGCCTAATGATTTATTTCCAAATTCATGTACTACCTTTACTGAGAAATTAATAGTTGATTAATAGTTTACCGATTTAGGAAGAATTTTGGCAAAAAGATGTACACCATCCAAAATGTATCAGTTATCATTAGAGTATTAGATAGTGCCATGTTTCGTTTGTAGGACGTACATTGGAGCCAAATGGTATGGGTTTTCAGACCCCCAGTGTGGCCTTGACCATTACGAATGGTGGGCTGGGACTGCCCGAGGATCTGATGATGTGATGGGGAAAGAAATCTTGCACTTGTCTGAGGTGGTCACTAATCCAGCTCTGTCCAGTCCTCTACCTGTAGGCCAGTCTATATACATTACAGTCCGAGCATACAACAAAGCAGGTAACTCTACATCATAGTTTGTGCTTACAGGTTAATCCACACCACAGAAAGAGCTTAGAGGTAAATCTACATTACATTTAAAGTTTACAGGTACATCACAGTTCCAGGTAAATATACATCACAATTAAAGAATTAAAGGTTACGTGTTAATCTACATCACAGTTCCAGGTAAATATACATCACAATTAAAGAATTAAAGGTTACGTGTTAATCTACATCACAGTTCCAGGTAAATATACATCACAATTAAAGAATTAAAGGTTACGTGTTAATCTACATCACAGTTCCAGGTAAATATACATCACAATTAAAGAATTAAAGGTTACGTGTTAATCTACATCACAGTTCCAGGTAAATATACATCACAATTAAAGAATTAAAGGTTACGTGTTAATCTACATCACAGTTCCAGGTAAATATACATCACAATTAAAGAATTAAAGGTTACGTGTTAATCTACATCACAGTTCCAGGTAAATATACATCACAATTAAAGAATTAAAGGTTACGTGTTAATCTACATCACAGTTACATCTTTCATATACATTGTAAGTCTTTGTCACAGACAAAGTTCACAGTTTAAATTACAATACAGTCCAGGCTTACAACTAAGTGAGTTAAATCCAGCCTTAGAATGACATTAACATTGAAATCTATTTGTTCCAGGGTTTCATGTAGACATTGTGTCCAATGGTTTTACAGTGGATATAACTGCGCCAGAAATCACTAAACCAGTGTTATCTGGAGATTTGGGTGTGATAAAACCCGGCACACTGACCCTTAGGGACACCTTCAAGGTCATATGGACGGCTAAGGACGACGAATCTCACATCGAGCGACAATATCTTTCTATAAAGGCCCATAGGAATGGAGAATTCCAGCCGTTCCCTATAAAGGTAGGCAAGAACAACAGAAATATAAAAAAATGCCATCATTGTATGAAACTCGTTAACATCTCCCTTCCAATTGGATGGACTATGTTTGTTATGGTTACACTTAATTTGTAGTGAAAATTTTTCTTTCATTTCTTTGAAAAGGTTAATGGAATTTTACGAGACTACACTTTCACTGGCCTTGAACTTCACGACGGAATCCACTATTATGTGAATCTCATTGTTTGTAACGGTGCCGGGATATGTTCGGAGTCCGAGTCTGACCCTATCTTTGTAGACAGTACCCCTCCGACCAGAGGTACGTAGCATCAATACGACATGATAATATGGTATTTTTGCCTCCATCATAATCAATCTATCAACACTATTTTTCAGAAATGTCACAAATTTAATGTATTCATGATTGTTCCAGGAATGTTTTCCATCAAAACGAATCATGCATCACCAATCAATCGCCATGTTCCTAATTCGATGACCTGGACGAGTCGTGCTCTATATCTGTCCTGGGTCGGATTCGCTGATCTCCATTCAGAAGTTGTGTATTATTTCATCAATGTTGGCAGCTCCTACATGAATGATGACTTAAACAAGGTTAGTAGATTTGGAAAATTGTTCAATGCCATATAATTGGGAAAATATGTGATGTCATATGTTATGATGTCTGTACATTAGTAGTTCGCTTCAGGTTTCAATAAAATGGTTCATTGGATTTTGAACAAATAAGAAGTAGAAAGATATTACCACGTTGTCTTGGTCTTTGCATAAAAAAACCAGCATCAACGAAAAATTATTGTATTTAATCCTTAAATGTTCAGGATGGTTAATATAAACAGAGGATGCTATGTTCCTAATTCTGCAAGGAAGAAAATAAATTAATGAATACTAAGAACCATATTGACTTTGACTACCATGGTCTCCTTGGGGGTACAGCCCCTGCAGAAACAGGTACTGCTCAACTGGTAAGCAGCCTAAAAATCGTTATAAAGCTGGAAGATGCCTACAATTTACTGGTTTTGAGCTATTGTTGTGATGTATTTATTATTTGACTTGAAGCACTCGGGATCTCCAGCCAATATAGCCCATAGTAACATAACAGAACAGTATGAAGAAGGACGCATACAGAGTGCTAAGATAGATACTCAGGATCTCACCAAGGCCTCGGGTACCCTCTTTATACACATGTGGGCTGAGAACAACGTATGTATAAATGGAATACAAATCATCTGTATAATTCTATCATCTATCTCCAAAATAAAAGACTTCCGGTGGTATGTCAGATCCACTGCACAGAAATATGTCTCTAAGGCAGTATGTTGTGGACAACCTAAACCATGTCTTTTTATCCTTTATTTTGACCTTTGATGTATATTTGTCAATAGCTTTCTTTCTACTACTAAGAGGCGCTGGAACTTCATACTAGGTGGGTCTAGGTAACAGATATGCTCTTGGAACATTGATTCGCCACACTGTTTTGTTTTCCTGTTGTTAGCTATTTTTATTAGATGACAAATATATGCAAGAATTAATTTAAATAACGTTTCAAATATTTTCAACTTTTCTACACAATTTCACTTGTACATATAGATATCTTCTGGATTACATTCTTCATAAATTTGGCTGTTTTGTATTGCTGACTATATAGTTCAGTATTTATTGACGTGTCATAATTTTATAATGGATGAACTTTGACCCAGGATGGTATCTATTCACAGGTTGGCTTGAGAAGTCCTATCATTCACTCGATGTTTCGCATGATTCCTGGTGGCGGTCTGGAGTTGGTTCGTCGCTGTGATGCCTACTCGTGTCTGGGTCACTGTGTGTGTGCCCCTCAGGACAATGTGTGTCCATACAGCCATTTAGATCCATGTACCAACTACACGTCGCAAGGTTAGCATATGCAATGGCAATGTCGTGAGCAATGGTCAATAATAATATCCGTTTTCTGTTAAGAAAGCATTTACGAAAACCATTTGTACATGTTCAATAAAAACAACATGGAATAAACCTCCTCTATATTAAATTATATTAATCATAATAAAAATAGTTTCAAAAGAAAATCTGTGAAATTTATGAAAGATAATGTTTTGCGTTCACATAACTGTGTGATCATGAATTTGACGTGAACTAATCAAGATCAAGAATTTTCTTTCTAATTGTTCTGCAAGAAACATCCCAGAAATTAAAACAATTTCTACGCTTAACTTACCGTAATACCAGTTTAGTGGATAACTTGATATGTATATGTTATGAATTGACGACTGTCTTTAGCTAATACATTGTTAGCCAACCACTTAATGGTAGTTTTGGCTCTCAATGTATTTCCAACCATAGTCCTACTCCTCAATTGAGGAGGGGGACCTAGGAAATATCACTTAATAATGTGACCTCTCTGACAATCCTGTTTGACTATTGACTACTACAGATAATCCAAATTCTGCCCTAATAATTACTGATTTTGGTGGAGTGGATTCGTACACGGCTACTAATATAGGAATCGGAGCGTCATGGCAGATCTCAAACTTCAAAGGCTTGGTACCCCTCTGGTAAGTACAGTCGAAGTCTTAATATTACGTATCTGGATATTACATAGTTATCTCCCCTTGTATGTTGGCGTCGATCGTCATTATATTTTTGGCAAAATTATGTTGTCTGATATTGAAAGATATGACGTTACACACACAAATGCATGAAGTAAAGTCAATTCTTACCTACATAGGCTGACTACTGTACGGATTTAATATTTTGTCTTTGGGATAAAACTCCTTTCTGATTATGAGACAAGTGAGTCTACAGTCTCCCCTGACCTTCGCTGTGACAGTAATGAAATCGTCAAAAATGTTGGATAATTTATTTTTCAGGTTTGAATGGAGTATTGGCTATGAGTTCCTAGATTTACCGGAGGGAGTTTTTCACCAAGCCGATGAGAGAGTTTGGCACGATGCAGGGCGAAATAATTGGCACTTGTTTTTGTTGTCTCGAGGTATGTATACAGAGCATGTCTAGTTTGTTCCTTCGTTGTAGAATAATAGAAAATACTTTTATAACGCCATGAATTATAAAATTTAAATCGTTAATGTATGTGTCTGTCAACAGGAAAAACCTATTCTTATCTGAGGGGATTAATTATACTTCCTTTTACATCAGGGGTGCTCTGAACTGATGGTACGCACCTGACGTCTATGCGATTATTACAAATAGCGCCGGGACAGGCCGTAACAATCAGTGACCTCAGCCACCCACACACACAAGGAGTCGCTGCAAACTAACAATAAACAATTATACAGAGGGATGTGCGGTAAGTATTTGCTGTGATGTATCGGTTATAAACTTCGGTGACACTGGATCTCGCGGTATTTTTAGTGTGATTGACGTCGGTGTCAGGAGTATTTTGTGTAATTGACCGACGTCGGTTCTCTGGTTTTATCCTACTTGACGATGAATGAAGATGGGAATAGTGTTAGCAAAATCTCTCCCGTCTCATCTTACTATGAACTTGGAAGCATGGATATTAATATCCCCAACATTTCTAGTTTGTTCCTTCGTTGTAGATGAAAGAAAATACTTTTATAACGCCAGAATATAAACTTTAAAAGTTAACGTTTGTCTTTCACAGAAAAACCTATTCTATCTGAGGGGATAAAATACTCCTTTTACATCAGGGTGTGGTACGCACCTGACGTCTATGCGATTTACAAATCGCCGGGCGTAACAATCATGACCACAGCACCCACACCAACAATTATACGAGGAAGTGCGGTAAGTATTTGCTGTGATGTTCGGTAAACTTCGGTAAACTTCGGTAATTTTGTGTATTACACTTCAGGGTTTTTCCTAAATGCCTATAATACTTCCCTATGGAGAATTTGAAATTGCGTAGTTTCTTTAGTTGAAGGACTGTTCGTAAACTGGGCCTGTTTCTCCAATTTTCCTTTATCACTATAACGCTGTGTGTCATATATAAGATGATAAATAGATAATATTTGATAAAGCGTTTTCTAAAATAAAATTTTTATTAAACCAACCTTTATATTTTGATAATAGATAATGAAATATTAATAATAATAATATAACTATTTACATATTAATTACTTGATGCAGGTAACGGAATCTAACAACAAATACAGCCACAAAGACATGGACTTCCTTGAGTACCAACCTTTCATGGTCAGCTGGAAAAACAAGTTCCTGAATGCAGCTAATCATATCAGGTCCTTCCAAGTATACCTCAGCACTATGCCTGGAGGTCAGTATATGTCTTAATGCGGTCTTAATTAAACGACCACGGACTTCATGATGATGGTGAAGATTTCAAGTTTCAACTTGGTCTTTCATTTTATAGAGTAACATCCCTGCATCCTTTACCTGTAATGATATATTTCATCAAGCAGTCAAATCGGTCTTTATAACGAAACAATGGTTTATACATCCAGTCTTATTGATGTTAAAGATTATAAAGTATCACCAAATATTTATGATTGCGATTACCTGAATTTTAAGTTAGAATTGTGATTTTGTTCATCAGGTGACGATATTTACAAAGTGGCGGCCAGTTTCCCGGGAACCATGTCTAGTTATAACTTTACACGTTTCAAGCTTGAGACTGGTGTTAAGTACTACACCAACATTGTGGCCTACAGCTTCTCCGGTCTGCATCACACCGAGTCGTCAGATGGATTTATGATCGACAATGAGGTTCCGGTAATGGGTAGCGTTTATGATGGAACAGGTGATTATAAATAAACATAACCAAGGAGTTTTGTCTTTCAGGTTATTTATTTTTACCAACAATTCTTAATTCTTTCTGTTTATCACTTGAGAATACAATCCTGTCTGAACATGGTTTCTAGTTGATAATGCTACTGTGTTTTAGGTTCAGAACTGCATTGTCCCATATGCAGCATGAAGAGAGGTTTGTAGAAACGGTGTGATCAAATGTTGACTGGGTGTAGCTATTTTATGAAAGGACTAATACAGGTGTTTTATGATGTTGAATTATATAATAATCCATTGAATCATTAAATTGAAATAACTGTATGTTGTCAACATTCCCAGAACGATTTCAAATGTCATAGGGAAGATTGCAGATCAAAATAGGGGCTAATGTCACTAACACAAGTGTAGCCTGATATTGCATTAACTTTTTGCAACTGATTGAGTCTGATTCAATTGTTTGTGCAAGAATCAGAGGAATTCTAACTCAACATTTGAAATTTTATATGCAACTGTTACAATTATTTTGTGATGTTGCTTCGTAATAGGCCATTGGCCAATGGTGTTTTGGAGTTCGATGTGTCTAATTATCAGTTTGAATGTATATCACTAATACAAATTGATCTGTGATGTTTAATGCTTTTCATTTAACATTAGCATTTAAGTAAACCGTCAAACTGCGATAAAGATAAGCCAACATATGTTGATTATTTAAGTCACCAGACTTTGGTTTATATACCAGATATATGCGTGCTATGATCGTCAAATTTGCCTGGGAAGTTTGAGACGAATCAGAAAAAGAAGTAAGAGATATGTGATAAAAAGAAGTTGAAGCAGTGTTTTTCTGGTGAAATGTTAAGTTTATTATCTCATGTTACAAACCTTTCAGAAATTTGTGGATTAGAGAAGTTTTATCTTAACAGCTGTCTTAACAAAAGCAAACTTTCTATTTATCTTCAGGTATCCATGACATTGATTACCAGAGCAGTGAGTCAGTTTTAGGGGCGAAGTGGCACGGATTTGTGGACCTCGGGGCCGGGGTAAAGACCTACCACTGGTGTGTGGGTCGTACCCAGAGCAGGACGGAATGTTCTATTAAACCGTGGGAGGCTGTAGGTCTCCGGACGGCCGTCAGTACCAACCTAACCACATCACTGTCTCACGGTAAAGTTTTGTTATACCCCACGCAACAAAGGGAGGAGGGGGAAACTGGACTCGGGCTGTATGTCTAAACTGCTGGACAGATTTTCATATAATTTGGTAAACAGAACTCTGAAATTAAAAGGAGTTCAGTAAACTATAGGGGGATGTGCAATCCTAATGAAGTTATTGATAAATTTATGCAACGGGGGTCGTTATGGATAGGTCTGAATGTAGTTTCATTAGCACATTTTTGAATAGTTAATTCATGAAAAGATTTAGCTCTACATGGGAAAGAATTATTTCGTGAAAGATTTGGCTAGAAACTGTCAAAATTTGAAAAGTCGCTATGATGAAAAGGCCATTCATCAATATGATGAAGATAGTTGATTTATATTTATATGAAATGAGTGATGTAAGATGGTGTTTAAAATTAAAATAATTAAATATGGAAGAATAGTGTGAAAACTTTCCGCGATGGAGATTTTTATAATTAGTTACATAATTTATTGAATATTTTTATATGAAACATATTGATTTGTAGGCATGAGGATATACAACAAGGTATACGCTGAAGACAGTTTGGGACAGAGGTCTGAGACAGCCGTGTCAGATGGAATCACCATAGATACTACCCCACCCATTCCGTACGAGCTGGTACACCACGACACCGTTAATCTGGCCACCAACCCGTCGTTTGAAAACAGTGCCGGCCACACCATACCGTGGGACAAGGCCAACAATACTGATATATGTAATGTGAATTCAACACTTCATCCAGAAGCTTGGCTGAGTACCTGGGACACTTGTACAGCTGTGTTTTCATCTGATACAAACCTGGCCAAGGACGGAAGGTCCATGGTAGCTGTACGGGGTGTCCTTTCGCAGGACATTAGTGGTTTGGTGGTCGACGAACTTTACAGGGTTACATTCGTAACCTCACATCTCCCCAGCATCGAATCTGTCATCGCAAATAAAGAAGGCTTCATAGAATTTGGTGCCCGACATGTCTTCTTAATGTACACTAAAGCGTATCGTCATGACGACCATGGTGCTGAAACAAGGGAGATAATCTCGTGGCATCTACATACGTTTTATGCTGTGGCTACCAGTACTACGATGAGTCTGAGACTTGGAAGTTTAGACGGAGGGACAGGGATACTGATTGATGACGTACAGGTCCATCACGTGACCAACATAGACGCCACCTCGGACAATACGGTGAATGCGCATGTGGTGTTTTTACATGAATGGGGATCTATACATGGGTCGTGGAGCTTTGTCGAGGCTGAGAGTCATATCACTGAGTACCTGTGGGCGATAGGTCTGTATTAATTTTAAAACCTTTTTTCAAAATCATTAATGAAAAAGAAATAGTTTCTTTGGCTTTAATATTTCAATTGAAATTAAGTTTTATAGATAGTTTAAGCAAAGATTTAAGTTTCCATCTCGGAGCGTAGAGTCGTTATGTCTTGAAATTGACACTTCACAATATGATAGAAGCGTTATGTCTCGTGAAATTGACACTTCACAATATGATAGAGGCGTTATGTCTCGTGAAATTGACACTTCACAATATGATAGAGGCGTTATGTCTCGTGAAATTGACACTTCACAATATGATAGAAGCGTTATGTCTCGTGAAATTGACACTTCACAATATGATAGAAGCGCTATGTCTCGTCAAATCGACACTACACAATATGATAGAAGCGTTATGTCTCGTCAAATCGACACTTCACAATATGATAGAGGCGTTATGTCTCGTGAAATTGACACTTCACAATATGATAGAAGCGTTATGTCTCGTGAAATTGACACTTCACAATATGATAGAGGCGTTATGTCTCGTGAAATTGACACTTCACAATATGATAGAAGCGTTATGTCTCGTGAAATTGACACTTCACAATATGATGGAAGCGTTATGTCTCGTGAAATTGACACTTCACAATATGATAGAGGCGTTATGTCTCGTGAAATTGACACTTCACAATATGATGGAAGCGTTATGTCTCGTGAAATTGACACTTCACAATATGATGGAAGCGTTATGTCTCGTGAAATTGACACTTCACAATATGATGGAAGCGTTATGTCTCGTGAAACTGACACTTCACAATATGATAGACGCTATGTCTTGTGAAACTGACACTTCACAATATGATAGAAGCGTTATGTCTCGTCAAATTGACACTTCACAATATGATAGAGCGTTATGTCTCGTGAAATTGACACTTCACAATATGATAGAAGCGTTATGTCTCGTGAAATTGACACTTCACAATATGATAGAGGCGTTATGTCTTGTGAAATTGACACTTCACAATATGATAGAAGCGTTATGTCTTGTGAAATTGACACTTCACAATATGATAGAGGCGTTATGTCTCGTAAATTGACACTTCACAATATGATAGAAGCGTTATGTCTTGTGAAATTGACACTTCACAATATGATAGAAGCGTTATGTCTCGTGAAATTGACACTTCACAATATGATAGAAGCGTTATGTCTCGTGAAATTGACACTTCACAATATGATAGAGGCGTTATGTCTTGTGAAATTGACACTTCACAATATGATAGATGCGTTATGTCTCGTGAAATTGACACTTCACAATATGATAGAGTCGTTATGTCTTGTGAAACTGACACTTCACAATATGATAGAAGCGTTTATGTCTCGTGAAATTGACACTTCACAATATGATAGAGGCGTTATGTCTTGTGAAACTGACACTTCACAATATGATAGAAGCGTTATGTCTTGTGAAACTGACACTTCACAATATGATAGAGTCGTTATGTCTTGTGAAATTGACACTTCACAATATGATAGAAGCGTTATGTCTCGTGAAACTGACACTTCACAATATGATAGAGTCGTTATGTCTTGTGAAATTGACACTTCACAATATGATAGAAGCGTTATGTCTCGTGAAACTGACACTTCACAATATGATAGAAGCGTTATGTCTTGTGAAATTGACACTTCACAATATGATAGATGCGTTTTTGTCTCGTGAAATTGACACTTCACTATATGATAGAGTCGTTATGTCTTGTGAAACTGACACTTCACAATATGATAGAAGCGTTATGTCTCGTGAAATTGACACTTCACAATATGATAGAGGCGTTATGTCTTGTGAAACTGACACTTCACAATATGATAGAAGCGTTATGTCTCGTGAAATTGACACTTCACAATATGATAGAAGCGTTTATGTCTTGTGAAAACTGACACTTCACAATATGATAGAAGCGTTTTGTCTTGTGAAATTGACACTTCACAATATGATAGAAGCGTTATGTCTCGTGAAACTGACACTTCACAATATGATAGAAGCGTTTTGTCTTGTGAAATTGACACTTCACAATATGATAAAAAAGCGTTATGTCTTGTGAACTGACACTTCACAATATGATAGAGTCGTTATGTCTTGTGAAACTGACACTTCACAATATGATAGAAGCGTTTTGTCTTGTGAAATTGACACTTCACAATATGATAGAAGCGTTATGTCTTGTGAACTGACACTTCACAATATGATAGAAGCGTTTGTCTCGTGAAACTGACACTTCACAATATGATAGAAGCGTTTTGTCTTGTGAAATTGACACTTCACAATATGATAGAAGCGTTATGTCTTGTGAAACTGACACTTCACAATATGATAGAAGCGTTATGTCTCGTGAAATTGACACTTCACAATATGATAGAGGCGTTATGTCTTGTGAAACTGACACTTCACAATATGATAGAGGCGTTATGTCTTGTGAAACTGACACTTCACAATATGATAGAAGCGTTTTGTCTTGTGAAATTGACACTTCACAATATGATAGAAGCGTTATGTCTTGTGAACTGACACTTCACAATATGATAGAAGCGTTATGTCTTGTGAAACTGACACTTCACAATATGATAGAAGCGTTTTGTCTTGTGAAACTGACACTTCACAATATGATAGAGGCGTTATGTCTTGTGAAACTGACACTTCACAATATGATAGAAGCGTTTTGTCTTGTGAAACTGACACTTCACAATATGATAGAGGCGTTTTGTCTTGTGAAACTGACACTTCACAATATGATAGAAGCGTTTTGTCTTGTGAAATTGACACTTCACAATATGATAGAAGCGTTATGTCTTGTGAAATGACACTTCACAATATGATAGAAGCGTTATGTCTTGTGAAATGACACTTCACAATATGATAGAAGCGTTATGTCTTGTGAAACTGACACTTCACAATATGATAGAAGCGTTATGTCTCGTGAAATTGACACTTCACAATATGATAGAGGCGTTATGTCTTGTGAAACTGACACTTCACAATATGATAGAGGCGTTATGTCTTGTGAAACTGACACTTCACAATATGATAGAAGCGTTATGTCTCGTGAAACTGACACTTCACAATATGATAGAAGCGTTATGTCTCGTGAAACTGACACTTCACAATATGATAGATGCGTTATGTCTCGTGAAACTGACACTTCACAATATGATAGAGGCGTTATGTCTCGTGAAACTGACACTTCACAATATGATAGAGGCGTTATGTCTTGTGAAACTGACACTTCACAATATGATAGAGAGGCGTTATGTCTTGTGAAACTGACACTTCACAATATGATAGAAGCGTTATGTCTTGTGAAATTGACACTTCACAATATGATAGAAGCGTTATGTCTCGTGAAATTGACACTTCACAATATGATAGAGGCGTTATGTCTTGTGAAACTGACACTACACAATATGATAGAGGCGTTATGTCTCGTGAAATTGACACTTCACAATATGATAGAGGCGTTATGTCTTGTGAAATTGACACTTCACAATATGATAGAAGCGTTATGTCTCGTGAAATTGACACTTCACAAAATGATAGAAGCGACACTACACAATATAATAGAGGCGTTATGTCTTGTGAAACTGACACTTCACAATATGATAGAGGCGTTATGTCTCGTGAAATTGACACTTCACAATATGATAGAGGCGTTATGTCTTGTGAAATTGACACTTCACAATATGATAGATGCGTTATGTCTTGTGAAATTGACACTTCACAATATGATAGAAGCGTTATGTCTCGTGAAATTGACACTTCACAAAATGATAGAAGCGACACTACACAATATGATAGAAGCGTTTTGTCTTGTGAAATTGACACTTCACAATATGATAGAAGCGTTATGTCTCGTGAAATTGACACTTCACAATATGATAGAAGCGTTATGTCTCGTGAAACTGACACTTCACAATATGATAGAAGCGTTATGTCTCGTGAAATTGACACTTCACAATATGATAGAAGCGTTATGTCTACACAATATGATAGAAGCGTTTTGTCTTGTGAAATTGACACTTCACAATATGATAGAAGCGTTATGTCTCGTGAAATTGACACTTCACAATATGATAGAGGCGTTATGTCTTGTGAAACTGACACTTCACAATATGATAGAAGCGTTATGTCTCGTGAAATTGACACTTCACAATATGATAGAGGCGTTATGTCTCGTCAAATTGACACTTCACAATATGATAGAGGCGTTATGTCTCTTGAAATTGACAATTGACAATCGCAACATTCGCATACAAATCAACTTGTACAATATTAACAGGTTACAAAAAGGGAGGTACACAAGTGCAGGACTTCCGTAGTGTGGGCCAGCAGAGATTTGCTTACAACAACACTCTCACCCTGGTTCATAAGTCTGAGGTGTACATCACCGTGGTAGCTACCAGTACATCTGGACTTCAGGGTGTGGCTTACTCCTCACCCATCCTTATAGACCTCACCCCTCCCGACATCGTTACAGTTAATGATGGATCAGGTACGTACACAAATTACAATAATCAATCACATCATCGTCCACTTATCTCGATTTTCCATATATATTTCACCCTGGCATTAGCCTTCACTAAAACTTTATTTGTTTTACATTTGCAGGTACAGGGACAAATGGTAAGTAAATAATCTAAAATTACTTAGTTTGCAGACAATATTTACTGCGTAACTGCGATCAGATATAACAAATCCAAATTAATGAATATTCAGCATAGTCCAAGGACTATGCTAGCCATAGGCTTAGTAGGGATTGATAATCAAAGGACAGGGTAGTTGTACATGTATCCTTTCAGGTATGTTATTCAATATGAATGTTTCCTTCTACAGTAAAAGACTTAGACTCTTGGCAGCAGGATGAAGTCCTCGTGAACTGGCAAGCAGACGACCCGGAGTCGGGTCTGGACTTCTGTGAATGGGCAATAGGTGAGCAAGATGTATGATACCATTGATAAAAAAAAAACCACTTTTGATTTTAAATTTTTAATGAAACAGATTCAAATTGTAAAGTAAAATAGTCATTAGACTACCATTTTGGTAAAATATATCAACTGAAGCATAAATATATTATTGTATTGTAAAATAGGAAATTAAGATATCAAAGTATATTTTAAGATAATATGATAACCTGATATAGAGAATACACGGTTAGTAAACATCTCGGCTTTCCTTTTAGAGTACCAATATTAAACTTGTATTGTAAGATACTAACCGTGTATTCTGTTTATCCTGCAACTATTATGACATACAAAACGCAGAAAATTGCCAGTTATTTACTTGGATTCGTCTGCAGCGAGACGCATCTTTGATGCGGAGGAAAAGATTAATTCACTAAACCGAATTAGTGTGTACTCCTTTTTACTGTCGTGTGAGATATATAAGCGCATTCGCAAACAGTACCAGTAACTCTATTCAGTGTGTAATATTACAGAAACAATATGAAAATACTCAAAAAGAAATAATTACCCATCAAAGAATTACTTTACAATGCATACATTTGCCATGAGCAAAGAAAAAGATTACACCGCCATGAGAGATTTTCGATATCGTAAAAATGACGTCATCCCGGTGAATATGACGTCACTTTTTAGCTGGACTGAATGACGATTCATTCACCAAAAGGTTAAAGTTCGGGGTCAAGTCAGAAAATGTTCCGCCAGAAAGGGAAACAAATTCACGTGATCGTATTGACGGATAAAGCACAAGTTATCCGGCAATAGTTATCCGTCATTATGGGCGGCAGTTGCAGGATAAACTATTTCCCGCGGATTATCAATCTGACGTGTTGGTGTTTACAGGGTACCAGCCGTTCGGCAATGAACTGCAGACTTTCCAGAGAATGTCCGATAACACGTTTACTGGACAGATCCAGGATGTTGGTTACAATAGAGTCGAAGGCATGACCATCTACTCCACTATCCGATGTCAGAATAACGCCGGTCTTCAGTCTGTTAAGTCCTCCGACGGTGTTCGTATCTCCAGACTCAGTCCAGCAGTGGACAATGTCCAGTTCGAATTTGTTGGGCTGTCCAGAGAAGAATTTGCACCAGTCTCACAGTATCAAGGAGACCCGACCCAACTTCGTCTCATCTGGTCGGGATTTACAGATAATGTTGGCCTTGAGAGTTTTGCTGTAAGTCTTTTTATTACTTGTACGTCAGCCATGTAAAACATCTTATAGTTTGTAAAAGATCTCATGTTCCATATTTGTCTTATCAAGAGCGCCTAAATGAGGATTCACATAAGAGGCTTATAAGGATAACATACAACATAATTTAGAAATACAAATCTTTGTATGCCTCCGATATTTAAGTCTGGTGGGGGATATTGTCATAGGAATATACATTATACTCTATTACAAGGTATATTCTATAATGTAACCTGTAATCAAACGTCGTATAGAAAGGGACATAACACAGCATCGTAAAAGTTACTCTCAATATAAAAGCAACTTCTCTATAAAGGACAATTTAATACACCGGTGTGACCAGAAGAAATCTCTCTTTACAGTTTACGCTGGATGGTGAGACACATACGCTACACTCCAAGGATCAAGAGGAAACATATGTGTGGATACACGGTCTGCAGCTGTCTGATGGTGAACACAGCCTGGACATCTCAGCTGTGAACCTCCAGTTCAAGTCCAGTCCTAAAGTCACTACCAACCTCACAGTATTTACTCAGCCGCCAACAGTCAACGGTAATAAACGGTGTTTGTTTGTTGTGTTGCATTTTGTCTGACACACATTATTATTATAACGTCAAATGCAACACTTGTTCTTTGTCTCACTACCATAACATTATACAAATTCAACCCAAATTATGATGTTGGACCTCTTTAGTAATCACACTGTCCATTTGTCTATCCACTGTCCATTGGTATGTTCACTGTCTTCTGTCCGTCCGTTGACTGTTCTTTAATTACACATAGTAACAACCGATAGATTTATACGTGGAATCGGAGTTTGATTTTTTTAGGAAACTGTTGTGACACCGTGGTCAACATTTGAAATGGTGTTTATTGAAACTTTTCTACTTTATTGACAGTTGGAACTACCCTCGATGTGACGTGGGACGAACCCAAACAAGAACTGACCATAGGTTGGCCAGGCGTATTTACATCCCCTCACGAGATGTTCTACGAAGTCTCGGCCGGTAGTAACGTAGGCAGTGCTGATATCGTCCAGTGGATGGAAACTAAAGCCACCTCTATGACAATGACCATTCCACCGGTCATCACAGATCTATCCAATCTTCGTGTTTATGTGGTGGTCAGAGCCGTGTCCGCAGGAGGAAGGTCGGTGGTCAAGTTAGGCAGCGTTCAGCTTCCTGCCTAACTGTGGCAAAGACATCCTTAGGCAATGTTCAGTATCCTACCTAACTGTGGTCAAGTTATATTTAGATAGTATTAAGGTTTCTGCCTACTATAGTCAAGTTATAATTGGGCAAATTTCAGCTTCCTGTCTAAAGCTGTGGTCAAGATGTCCAGTTTACCGGTCAGCTGAAGTTCCAGGCCTTAGGACCACATTCGAAGTGCTTTACTTGTTGAGTTGCTAGTTATCTCATCCTATAAATAGTATCTATAATGAAGCTTGCTTGTAAAGACTTAATAAACGTATGTGTACACACATTCATCAGTGATCTCCTGAATCCAGGTTTCCAGTTCTGAATTAAGTACAACTCATTATCAATGTGCAGGTACTTAGAATAGGTTGGATATCATATTTTAATGTGATGTGATAGCTAACGACATGACTTCCATAGTTCAATATAAAAATATTTCTTCAGTTCAATTCAAAGTGGAAGTGCTGACAGCAAATGTGCTGTTGTAGTTTGATATTGTAGAGAACAATGAGTTATGTGTCAGGCCCATTATACCTTTTGTTGCATAATGTTATCACCAAGAACATTTTATTGAAATATATATTATAACATGTACTATAACCTCTGTGATATTATGTACTCCATCCAATTAAGTCTTCTCGGTAATTAGTACATACATGTTAGTCTTATGATTAGTTTTGTTTATAAATTGTGAAATAATTTATTGCAAATCTGTGATATGATTAATATTTTTATTTTGTTAAGTGTTATGTTTTTTAGCATTTTAAAACTCTAACTTAAAACTACTTTATACATTGTGTTTTATAACAATTTACCTTAACATGTACCATGAAGACTATCAATAGCTTCAAACAAATATATTTTTATATTGTACGAGACAATACATGATTTACATTAAGAACATACATTGTTGTTTTAAATGTTTAGTTGATATCTGTATGAACATGTGTAGATCTCTAATGACCATGTTAATATATTTTTGTTTGGTTATACCGTAATTGTAGTGATGCAGGCCCTCTGGGCCACTTGTTATATGTTTTGATAGCAACACATTTATTTTTATCGAGAGGATAGTAAATCACAATATAATGTGACGTTTAATCATGTTGATCCCATTGCTTTTGATATCATTGTATTTGATTAACTTTGTGATGGCTTTAGTCCGATATTTTACATTAATTAGTTATTAATTTGCTGCTTGAGTCCTTTGACAATCATTACAGTGATATTTGCACTATGTAGGTTTTCGTTTGACAGATCCTCAGTTTTCTATTCATAAAAGAATAAAAATTTTATTTACAAATTACTCAAGTAGATTTCCAAATAGCATAATATATGGTACAACACATTTATAACGAGCACGTTTATAGCAAGTTTAAAGATGCTCCACCGCCGACAAATGGTATTTTATCACCATCAAAAACAAGAGCAGACGGTTTTGTATTTTTCTTCAGTCACAAAAGTTACTTACTTTACACCATTACTACCATCCATTTTTTCAAGTATAAAATATGAAAAATAATTAATTGCATCCCGAAAAAAATCCGTTGTACTAAACCTATACATGGAATGAAATACTGATTGCGCATGCACCAAAGGCAAAACGAATTATTTTATATTATTTTTTGTGTTAATTAGACATACATATACACGATTAAACACCAATTATTGTTCAAATAATGAATATCATTTATGCTCTGTCGGCGGTGGAGCATCTTTAATGTTTCCAAATGATGTCTGTGATATGCGTATAACGATCCATGCTTATAACGCTGTGAATTCATCGGTCCCAAGATATATTTAAGTTGTAGTTCTTTTCCATGAAATGTCCTACAGTAGGTGGAAAGTATCACTGTAATAGCCATAATGTTTAGTTCTGACTTTTTATTAGTAGCGGAGGCTAGGACGTAAATAGTAAGTCTCGTATGTCAGGTATGTTATCTTATACATATATATATACGCAAAAATCAGATTCGTTTATTTGTATTCATTTACCTCGTATTCATTTGAATAAATGTAATTGCCGAGGTCATTTTATTTTTAGTTCACCTGGTCCGAATGACCAAGGTGAGCTTATGCCATACAGTGGCGTCCGTCCGTCCATCCGTCCGTCAACAATCGACTTCTTCTCCATAACCGCTAGTCGGTTTTCAACAAAATTTGACTGGAAGCATCCTTATGGGCTACTGACTGAAAATAGCACCCATAATGCAATGGTAGCATCTTTATAGGGTGGGGATTTCAAAATTGTACAAATAATGGGGCTGACCCCCGAAGGCCTGAGGGGTGGGGTCAATTTTGGTCAATTTGGCTATTATTATATAAACGACTTCTCTGTAACTAAGCATGGGATAGCACTCATTATGCAATGGTAGCCTTCTTATATTGTTGGGATTCAAAATTGTACAAATGATGGAGCTGGCCCACAGGGGGCCTGAGGGGCGGGGTAAAAAGGGGTCAATTTGGCTACTTCCATATAAATGACTGTTTCTCTGCAACTAAGCATGGGATAACACTCATAATGCAATGGTAGCATCCTTATAGGGTTGGGATTCATAATGGAGCAATCCATGGGGCCTAGGGTAGGGTCGAGCGGGGTCAATTTGGCTATTTTCATATAACGGGTCCTCTATGCATCTTAACATGCGATATTCATAATGCAATTGTCCTTACAAAATGATGATGGGGCTGACTCCATGGGGGCCTGAGGGGTAGGGTCGAGCGGGGTCAATTTGGCTATTTTCATATAAACGACTTCCTCTATGCATCTAAACATGCGATAGCACTCATAATGCAATGGTAGCATCCTTATAGGGCTGGGATTCAAAATTGTACAAATGATGTAAGAGTCGTTGTGATACTTAATTAAAAAAAAGCAGGCGAGCGATACAGGCCCACTGGGCCTCTTGTTTCTGTTTTAGCATTGGTGCTATTTCAATCCTGTGCTGTCATGACTTTTCCAATAAATGTTTCTGCAATGAAAGTGTGGATTTATTTTATTAACGTATTATCGTGATAAGCTGAGGTTATCCGAGAAAGCCATTTAAGTAAAGTAACCAGATTAGAAGACACAATGACATTTCACCTTTATATACTGTATATATAACAGAGTCGTATGATGGGGGGCAAACATGTCATTTTCAACAAATTGATAACTAAAGATTCAAACTGAACGATGAAACATGCGAAAATTCAAAAGTTTTGTCAAATGACAACACATTTTATTTAATGGTTAAACATACAGATAATCATAACACATTGTTAACTCTCTAGATAGAACCGAGGTTAAAACCAATGATCTGAGGGTCAAGAAGTAGCAAAATATCAATTATAATCATTACGTAAGAACGTAATGTGATACGGACGAAAAAGTCAACAAAACAACGGATGAGAAAGACCCACAGCAATATAAAGAAAATGTCAACGAAAACATTATAAGATGAGAAAGATCCAGAACGATACAGAGAAAGACAACCAAACAATAGACGTGTGAGAAAGATCCACAGCGATACAGAGAAAACGTCAAGAAAACATTATAATGTGTGAGAAAGACTCACAGCGATACAGAGACAACGTCAAGAAAACATTATAATGTGTGAGAAAGACTCACAGCGATACAGAGACAACGGAAACGTCAACAAAACATTATAATGTGTGAGAAAGACTCACAGCGATACAGAGAAAGACTCAACGATACAGAGACATAAGAAAACATTATAATGTGTGAGAAAGACTCACAGCGATACAGAGAAACGTCAAGAAAACATTATAATGTGTGAGAAAGACTCACAGCGATACAGCGAAAAATCAGCGTCAAGAAAACAAAACATTATAATGTGTGAGAAAGACTCACAGCGATACAGAGAAACGTCAAGAAAACATATAATGTGTGAGAAAGACTCACAGCGATACAGAGAACGTCAGAAAACTTATAATGTGTGAGAAAGACCACAGCGATACAGAGACAACGTCAAGAAAACATATAATGTGTGAGAAAGACTCACAGCGATACAGAGAAACGTCAACCAAGCATCAAGAAAAATTATAATGTGAGAAAGACAGCCACAGCGATACAGTGTGAGAAAGTCAACCAAGCATAACGTCAACAAAATATTATCACGTGTGAGAAAGACCCACAGCGATACAGCGAAAACGTCAACCAAACATAAGAACGGGTGAGAAAGATCCACAGCGATAAAAGCATGAAAAAAAGCCAGTAAAAGTTAATAACGATGAAAAATGTAAATTTTAATTGCATTGAAATACGTTGATACAAACAACAGCAACTGGGTTAACAATGCAGCAAATGTTAAGTGCAGAACGTCAATGTGGCAATGAATTTAGTTGAAACTGTAACTATTATGTAACATGTTGTAGGATGCCAGAGAAGGTTTGTGTTAGCTTACACATAAACTACAAATGTATTAGTAAACATCACATCACACAATAAGCAGTTATCTAAAAAAGGACATCAAAATTGACTTACGTTTAGGCTACTGCTTATGATAAAATCAATTTTTTTTTGTTATAACATCAAACTGTTGTTTGTCTTGCTGGCATTTAATGGTTCATGAATAAAATCAAAGACTTTCATAAGGATATGCTTCCACAAGGCAATGATTCTGCACCAAAAGCAATATTTAAACAACTCGGGTACAATAGGAAGCTACATCAATTCACATAGTCCAAAGTTTAGTCCAAACCAACATAGCGAGTTTGTTGAGTGATAGCTTGTCGGGTACTCTCTGGTGTCTTTGAGTCTTTCATTATCGCATCAGCACAGGTTTTGATAACAGCGAAAGAGAAAGCAATATCGTCCGAGTTTGTGCGCTCGGCACAGATAGCCAGTCTGAGGGTGTAGACGTTATGGACGATGGCAGGGATGAGATAGATGCGGCCGTCCTTCAGGATCTCCTGGAGCAACTGCTCTGTTAAACTATTGCTGCCCTGTAACGATAAAATGATTTAAAATCCAACACATGTTACTACCACTACTTCTTGCTCGTAATAAGAATTTCCATTGGAATATTGGATAAAGAGATGAATATTGATGACCTTTCAATTGTGTAATTTAACTGCAACCGAATTTCTGTGAAAAAAACACTAGTTGAAGTTTATTACCCGTGATTACATATCCATAATATTAAACATAATATTAAATTTAGTATTCCTTAAATTAAGTTTTAATATTCATGCAATGGCACACGTTTCCATTGTATTTGGTCACAATTTCATGGTATAAGAACTATTACGACTGCATTCAGTCATGATTTAGTTCATTCTCTATACCAAGTTCCGTTGGGAAATCAGTAGATATTGAAAACTTATTAAGATTTTGGTGTTCCTAATATAAGTCATTTTCTATCCTTGCTGCTATTCTGTATTAACATATTACAGAGTTATCTGCCCTTGTGTGTAGCTATTGATTGTGCAGCAAGGCCCACTTACCTTTAGTCTGAAACACACCAACCCCATAACCACGTCAGCCACAACCTCAAACCGGCTGTCCGCTAATACAAGCTGCTCAAACTCCTTAGCCAGGCTAACGTGCTGAAACCAAATCTATCCCATTAAATATCATTGGGTAAATTAGCTTGTACAATTACTAACAGTATTACTCGATGGATAATGTTATACACCATGGGGTGATTTACAGTGGTGCACATGTGTCAAATATCTATTGTATTAACGTTGAACAAGTATTGGAGAAGCTAGCTTGAGAACTTGCTAGTAAAAGTTCAAAGGCGCTATTCAATCAGACATCGATTCCATAGGCAATGAACTGCGTAACAAACATTTACTATAACAAATGTCTGTATTGATATTATTTCTCAAACAATTTTTGGGACAAAAAGTGCAATATATTTATATGGTAACAACAAGAGAGGCTTTAGTTTAATTTTCTAAAGCTTTCCCCTTAAAAATGTCTACGTTCGTCAGATTTGCATATTTGTATTGAAAACTTTCAGATTTGGGGAATATGAAACTGACATTAGGTATAACCGTAAAGTTTACGCCAATTTTATCAATTTAAAAAAACATTTTCAATTGAAAACGCGTTCAGGAATAACAGCCGTCTTCGGTTTCATCTAGGTGATATTGATGAGCTATCTTAAATAAGCTTACCTTGCGTATATACGCTTGCACACCAGTAATTCCGTACGATCGTAACATGAACCATAATTTCAGGGAACGAAACCGACGTCCAAGGGGAATCTGCCAGTGCTACAAATAGAAAATCAGTTTCTAGAATATATAGATCATATGAGAGCGCTCAGTTTTATGCTCAATGTCTAACATGTTCAGTGTACCTAGATGTACTACCTTTGGGTTAAGGTGGGATGAGTAAGGGTACGGGTTTGCTATTTTCTTTCATACCTACGGGTGTTATACTGGCTGGTCTAAGGCAATAAACTATATGTCGCCTGAGGCTATATTGCATGGCTACCCATGCAATAAAGCCTCGTGACGTCACGGCATCAACAAAATTTATATTTCCTCGGTACAATTTTTACATTTTTTTCATAAACTTGACTGGTTTTACTATCAAAGATGCAAACAACGGATTTTTATTAAAAACGTAATTTTTTTTATGAAAAATTGACTTTCACTCGTGGATTTCTTCGAATTTATTTAAAAATGGCGGGATATTATAATTTTAAAATTGAAATAAAACGTCAGGTATGAAAGAAAAATACTCTTTCATAAGTGGATATGAAGGATAGGAATATTCTACCCTCGGGATCACAAAATGTTGCAAAACCCTCGGCAAGCCTCGGGATTGACTACATTTTGTGACCCTCGGGTAGAATATCCCTTTCCTTCATATCCACATATGAAAGAGTCTTATAATATTAGATAGCACCGATTTCAACAGGAAGATATCACCGCCAAATCATTCTGTTTCTGCAATTATTACGATATTAAAGGAACGGATGCTTATGCTTGAATACTTCGTTAATTCAAAAAATCATAATTTTGTTTGGAGAAAGATCTAATACATTTATTATTCTTCATAACGAGTATGAAATATGATAAATCAAGCTAAGAAAAGATATTTCTAAATCTTTCAAAACCATCCATCCATTAGGGTCTTATATGGTAAATGTTTGCGAAGATTATTGTCATAAGGATGCCGCTGTTAACTTAAAATAGTATGAGTATAAATATTTTATTTTAAAAACAAGATGCCGGCTTTCAACGTTAAAAGAACATAAAGAGATACCCTGTAGTCCGGCGCGCCTTTCCCGGCGTTCTCATGTCGTAGATAAATCGGGTCGACATTGAAAGCATCGACTAAAAGCGAGCTATCTTTTATCCTGCAATATAAAAAAAGAAACATTCTATCGATATTTTAAGATGCTATAAAGCTGACGAATAGTGTTTTTGTTTATCAAAAAAGGGTAAAAGAATTAGTATTTTTCTGCGCTTACTTTCCACCATTACTAGCGTTGACAAGTTTGAGTTTCTATGAAATGAAGTACTGATTGCGCACGCATCAAAAGAAACACAAATTATTTCAAATGTATTTTTGTATTAATCAGACACATAAAAACACGATCATACATCAGTTATTGTTCATATGGTGAGTATCGTTTATGCTCTGCCGACGGTGGAACTTCTTTAAGTTTATAAAAGTTAAGGTTTATTAAAATGCTCATGGTTACTTGCGGCCTACATGTCATCTGTCATTTAAAAATATTTATTAAAAATCATTTTCAGTGAGAACTGCGAAGCAAGCCTGTATATTTTTTCACTTTCAAGGAAATAACTTTGTTTTGATGCTGTAGTCATATATCTGTATGTTTTCGTCGCTCTCACGGTAGGTGCATTTTATGTAGAAGTAAAAAATATCGTCTCAGGACTCAGACAGGTGAATGCCAACATGATAGACAAGATTCTTAACTTGTCAAACACGACTCTTGCCGAGTATTCAACGACTTACCAATCAGATACGGTGGGTTAAGACTCAGTTTCACCGCCCAAATGGGGGAGTCTTCATGTAATTGTTCTTCTGATGTTTTGAATTTTGACGGTCCTACTAGATTTTAATCAATTTAGTGATCTGTCTAACACAGTCAGTTAAACATCATACCTCCGCATTTCAGTATCGATAAAATTGCAGTATTATCTATAGCTAATCGACGGCGAACATCTAGCTTTCCAAATAACCATCATTTGTGCAATGAAGGTGGTGACACAGGCCATGCCGAACTAGTGATCACTAGCGATCAAATTATCTAATACAACATTTGATCAAATAATTGGTTACATCACTTACCACATTACCGATAGATCGAAATTGACCAGCATCCATTTGTGCGGATTAATACTGAATGTATCAGCGAACTGAAAGTGAAATTCCATTGAATATAAATGTGTATGTTACAAGTGTATCTAGACATATGTGATCAAAATTTTCGAACATGTATGGTTGATCTTTGATATGTTTGCGGATATATTTGAAACCCTACTCGAAATCGATATGACGAATAAGTGTTTGTTTGATTGATTAAATTAACGTCCTATTATCAGCCATGGTCATGAAAAGACGGCCTCCCATATATGCAGCGTGTTGCGTGTATGAAGTGCAGATGTATGTTTTGGGAGACTGCGATATATTCGTGTTGTCGTCTAGTATAGTGAAACTGTTGCCCTTTTTATGGTGCATATCACTGAAGTATGCTGCCGAAGACACGACACCAAGTGACACACCCTACCCGGTCACAATATACTGGGCGAACCAGTCGTCCCACTCCCAGTATGCTGAGCGAATCAAAATCTCAACAATGGTGTATTATTCGATTAAATCTATACTCTGTGATAATCAGTTATGCTTACATCGACTTGGCAGTGTGAATAAGTCATGTGAATTGAATGACAAACCTAGCATTATCTAGTTTGAAATAAAATATATTTAGGCTACAGATAATATCTAGTTTCAGAGGAATTAGAATCATTTCAAAATACCTACTTCAACGCCCTTCATGAAATGACGAAATTCGGGACACACGAAAGCGCTACCAGCATACGCTGCATCGATATGGAGCCACATATCGTTTTCTTTACCTGGGAATATAGATAGTTTGTTGATTTCATCGTGTGTGGTATTTTTTGTTTCGATCAGTCAACAAAGGTCAATCGCATATTAGGCAGATTGTGGTCCACTTGTGTTGCGTATTTTTTGTGAAAACGATAATTATTCTGATTCTTGGCAGCACACAACCCATCAAGTCACATGATACTGAGAACGGGCAAACCAGTGTACAACCGCTCCACAGTAACTGCCATTGGTAAAGGCCGTGATGTGTCTCGGCCAGAGGATTCTCAAATAAATGGTCAAATAGTTTAGAAAACTCGATCGTGTTTGAACTACAATCATAAACGGGACTTGATAAAAAATCAGCTGATCATGTATTAATACGGTATGTTCGATGGTAATATACAAAATTACTTCAAATGCCCCCAATAGGAATGGAATACATGCATGTATATTATGGATAAATCAAACAAAAAATCACTAAAATGTACAGTAAGTAATTATCTATTCGAAATGGACAGGAAGGTAGATTGCCGCCGACAACTTACATATAGGACCAAGTTCGTCTAACTTATCGAATGCGCATGTCCCGGTCGTCCCCAGAGTTGCACATAACTGAAAAATAGCATTCGTTTGATTCAATCTAAATTGGGTAACAAATGGTTTTATTATACCTCAAGTGAGAATCCTGCATTCTGATTGGTCAAGAGATATTTTGGTATTTTACACTATCACACGGCAGGTAACATTAGAACAATAGGAAACAATAGACACGTTCGTAGCAACCCCCTAGCAACGGGTGATAGTGTATTTTTGACAGTGCAAAATATTAACCGCCCGAAAAAGATGTGCACTCGTTTCTTATTTCGACGCCATCTTTGTTTTTTGAAGCGACGCTTCAAAATTCATCTGGAGCTGTTAAGTAATAGTTTTGCCAAATTAGTCTATTTATCAATAAAAATATCATATTAATGACGGAGCTTTCCGTTCACGTCTTTTCGCTTACCGTCAAAGCGCTATATGTTGGTTTTTATGAACCCGTCGGTGATTAGGTGAACGGAAGACATGCGATTTCAAGCGTCGTCATCGTAATGTTGTAAACAGACGACGGGACGAAACCAAAATCCATTGAAATTTACAAAAACGTTAAGATTTAAACAAACGCAGGAGACAAGACAACAAGAATTTTCACTAAATGCTTATTGTGATTATTCTTTTTTATAATACAATGGTAGTTAGCGCTACTGAGTAGAAGCAGATATGCTATTCAACTGCCGACGGTGACTGTTGCCTCGCTTGCTAAAATCAATTAAAATATGTTTCAATATATTGCAAATACTTGAAAACTAGTTTTGTTTCTAGACTTTTGATATAATAAAAAATAAATACTACCTGCATTAGAGGGTGACAGTGCCTAGTGTCACCCCTCGGAATATCACTGTCACCCTCGGCTTCGCCTCGGGGGACAGTGATATCCTCGGGGTGACACTAGGGCCTAGTGTCACCCAGTCCTCGGAATATGATTTCACACTCGTTCATCCCTCGTGCTGCGTCAGTTAATTAGCGACTATTGTATATCACGTTTAGACTAAGTGCTGTTTACACGTTTGTTCCTGTATATTTTGTATATTATCATTTTGTATTACTTGTATATTCACTTTAGGCCTAGGTTTGGAAGTGTAGAGTTGGATATTTCTCCGCTCCGCACCCGACTGTAATAAATCAGTATATAGAAAATATCATCTTTGGATTATCCTTTTTCTCTGTGAAAGTAGTATGCTAGTCCAGTTATAACAGAGTAACAGCTTCAGCGGAAACTCCGTTAGGTTTTAGCACCTGTTTATGTAATAACTAAGCTGAAAAAAGTATGTATGCATCATGGCTAATAATATGTATTACTGTTGACCTATATTAGTATATCATTGATATTTGTACATATTTAGTATCTGATGATGTATCCCTTATGATGGATCGGATCCGATTTTACGAAATCATACACATGGAGTCCTATTTTAATCTGTCGTGCAAATGGCGGTTTTTAGATTAGAACATCCAGATATGGCATATAAATGTTTTCACTTTAGTTATATTCAAGTATACCTATATATTTCAAGGATCAAAGAAGTAATATCAACAGGATTTTCCAGATGCCATGGGATCCCATCAAACGTAAGTCTGTAGGATACGAATTACTTCAAATGGTAAATATGGGACAAGGAAGTAATTCCAACCGTGTGGACAAAAAATTGTCAATTTTTCGAGGCAATCTGCCCCTTTATCAAGACACACAAAACGAACACGATTACATATAATATGATGCGAACAGTAAAACGGGACAATGAAAGTAGATCTGTTCGCATCATATTAATCATGGTCGTTTTGTGTGTCTTGATAAAGGGGCAGCGCCTCGAAAATTTGACATTTTTTACCAAACATACATGATGAAATTATCACATTAATAATTGATTACGGTCACATCTAACTATAAAGAAAGCTATAATGTATGTTCTGACGCATGCAGGGATAGCTGATACATTCGGTTTATGTAAGGGGGTAAAAAAATTCACACTTTTGTCATGAAATAGGAAAATTAAATCTAACGAATAATAATTAAGCGATATGATGTTGAAAAGTGCAATTTTTCAAAAATCGCGTAAGAAATATTCATAAAATTGAAAATTTCAGTCCCAAATTCCAATTGACGTGAAAATAAAATGCTCATGCCCATTTCCGTGAAATCCTGAAAATATCATCCTTTCGAAAATTACTATGGGATTAAAGAGATTCTCACCCAAATTGATTATCGTTTTATTACAAATGTAGCTAGTTGGGGTGTTTATTCTAAGAGATCAATATGTTTTATATACGAAATCTGTGGTTTGGAAAGGTTTACTCACAAAGAACGGTATGAGCCCCTTGGCTTTATCCTCGGCCATGGCCGCCCTCAGGATCTCTCCGGTGAGACAGAAATTTGTATCCGCTTCTAATTTGCGCATGCGGACTGCGCCCAGAAGACCAGACCGTCCCACAGATGAATTGGACTAAAACGCGAAAAGAATAACTTAAAAATATACAAAAAAAAAAAAAAAAAAAAAAAAACAGATCATTAAGACTCCAACATTTGCCTCATGAAATAAAAATATTTACCAAATCATTTGGCTTGTTTTGTTTAACGGTCGTCTGTTACAATCAGGGTCATTTAAGAACGTTCCATGTCTGCATGGTGGAGGAAATCGGAGTTCTCGGAGAAAAGCTACTGTCCAGAAGTCATTACCTACAACTGCTCTACATTGGATTCGAACTCGCGATCCAGAGATGGATGATTCGTTTATAATAGTCCACACCTGACCAGTACTGGTAAATAATAGCCTTGAAAACTTCAACTTTCACTGTTCTCTCTTAAGTGTTTTCAATATTTTAAGATCAATGAATCATACTAAACACAAAAATTGCGTTTTCCTTACCTGGTCCGATGTGTAGCCCACTAATTTCGACATTATTTCCATTTCGTCCAAGTGAGAGTAGATTTGGCGGTATTTTTCTACCGCCCTCGTTCTGGCCGCCAGTAAACACAACAACACCGTCTCACTCGCGGTTGTCTACAATTATTATAATTAATGACGAAATCATTTACCAAATCGTATTTACACTACAGTATATTTGTTACCGCTATATATCGCCAATTCTTATACAATGTACTTATGCAGAAGAATCTGTATGTTTCATTTTCTAACCGCATCCTTAGCGAATAACGGGAAATGGAATGCGCAAAGTCTTTACCGTAAATGACAAGGAAATGGAAATACCTATACGAAAATGTGATTCAATATAACAAAAACATACACAGCTCTTAATGTGTGCAATAAACAGAAAATTTATATATCATTCATCGAGATGACTACATATCATACAATATATAATATGACTGAGTTGGGTGTGCTGCACGGTGTCACTCGAGTAGACTGACCAGAACGATACGGTATCATCTGTATAGCCCACAGTATATTTTATCTCTTACCTTGTGATTGTGTAATACTGGCTGGTCTCGGGAATACAATCATGTCGCCTGAGACTTATTGCATGACTATAATGCATTAAAGCCTCAACAGAATTATATTTTGTTACTGTTTTCTTATAACTAACATTTTTTTTCAGAAACTAGGCTGGGCTTACTTTAAAAAGATACAATCAACGGGATTTGAGTTGAAAATATCACTCAAAATTCATGCTTGGAGAATCGGCTTGCAGTCACGTTTTTTTCGAATCTTTTTCAAAACGGCGGATAAGCATATAAATAAAATTGCAATAAAACGTCGTAGTATGAGAGAAAATACTTTTTCCATATATGGATATATTTACACTTACTAGGCTTGTTCACAATACGCAAGTACTAGCCGATTTTGTTTACCATAACTGCATGGTAACATTGAACTTTGAACTTGCGTATGAAAATGTTCTATGCAACGTAAAGGGGCTACTTTTTTTAAAAGAAACACATGGCTTTGTTTACATTTTGACGTAACATTACGTGTATATTGCTGTTTTTCATAGAATTTGGGGAAAATGTAAACAATACATATATGTTTTATATTTATATATAATACAAAGATTTTTGAAATGAACAATTGTATAAAGAAACGGGAAAAAATATCCCGACCGGGGCGACGTGCAGCGCTTTCATTTTTGTTAAAAATGATGGATGTCAAATGTAAACATTTCCTACGATCGAGTCTTTGGGGTTGACGGGCGTGAGACCCTCTGACAGAGCTAGGTCAGTTATAAACATATTCTCTTGTATTTGTTCTTTGAGAATTTAATCATGTGTATTATAAAACATGCACCGCTAGTAATCCACGTGTTGACAGTCACACGTCACCACAAATACAATGTATCCATCGAACACAAGTGAAGTTGTTCCATCTTAGATGGCGATGGATCTAAGCGTAGATTATATAATCAAATGGCTTCGAAGGATGTAATTTCGTCAAGTCAGACGACAATCTCAAACAAATTTAGCTACTTGAACATCGGTGTTTTGACAACTTCGGAAAACTCCTGTGTGTAAGCGTGCGTCAGCCTCGCCTCGCTGCACAATAACGGTCACCGAGTTCACACATGTGGCCGAGTACAAATACTTTATGTTATTACGCTATATATTTACTTTTAGCAAAATTGAATACCTATTTAAAGTTCTGATATGATTAAATAAAATTATCTCTGAAATTTACTTTGTTTGTCATGTTTATTTTACACTAAAATATTGATTTTTTTTCGTCGCGGATGAATAATTCTATCCTAAGAGTCATCATTCGCTGTTCAATTGAGTAAGCTCCTCCCACTTTTGACCGACTTTTATTGAATAATTACGTCACTTTCAAATGACGATTTTATTGCATAAAATGTAAATAAAAAGTCGTGTGAGTGTAAATATAACGCGCCCCATAGAATATATTCTTAGAGGAATTGCTCCATACAAGCATGGTTAACATAAAAACGAAATCCAATCCCTATATGAAGAATAGGGATTATCTACCCTCGGGATCACAAAATGTTGTAAAACCCTCGGTTTTACAACATTTTTGACCCTCGGGTAGAATATCCCTATCCTTCATATCTATAAATGAAAATATTATAATATTATCTGACTAGAAAAAAGTATGTTCCAAAATGTCGAGAGAAAATGTTCCTGGAAGGTAGTTCAAAGTAAAAACTATATATTCTAAGACTTTTATGTAAATCTGCTGGCATCAATAATACATCTATTAAAATCATAAAATGACTGTACAAGTAACTAGGCGCTTGCTTTTATGTTTGTTTGTTTTCGCAAATTAGCGTCGTATTAAAAGGCAATGTGAATCAAGGACAGTGCGGTGTGTCGCGTGTATAAAATGAGTGCTGTGAGTTTTGTTTTCTTGTAATAGAGGAGGTCTTGCCTTTAATTTCTAGCGTTCATTGAGAGTTGAGAAAAGCTTGCTAAGGCAATCTGTTATTTTCAATCGTAACAGTATCATCACTGAGTAAACCTATAACCTGAATGACTCCGCCTCCCCGTCCGGGTGAGCGGTGTAGGAAGTCCTCCGGGAGTCCTATCATACTCCCTAGCCAATCCGTGGTGATGACCTCCAACTCAGTACACGCAGGACTGGTGGCCTGTATATATAAAAAAAAATACAAATAGGACAGGACTGGTGACCTACGACTTCAGTCATTATTTACTGTAACAACATATGGTCAATAAAGGTCCTCAATTTTTGTACTAGATATGTCGGGTTTTTTTTTAACAAATGTCAAAGACAATCTCTAATGTGTCTATTAATTACAAGAAAAGCATAAGTCAAAGAACGCCACCCTGAAGAATGCAACTTTTGGACAATGAAGTTCAAAAAGGAATATATATTAACTCGGAGATTCTAAAAATGGAAACATTAAGTTAATATACTATATTTTGAACGTCACGTGACCATTATTAGCCAATGAAAATAGTGGAAAAATCAGAGCATATCTATTATATATAAATACACAAATAGAATGGACTGGTGGCCTGTATATATATGTATGCACACGCAAATAGGACACAAGCATGTCGATACAGACGTAGCTATAATCTAAACCGAGTTCGATACACCATTATAAAAAATAAAGCTTTGTTCGAAGGCTCATCGGAAAACCGAAAGGAAATTTCAATGAGTTTGTGATTGACCTAATAGAAGTCGCGAAATTAATTATATAATCTCCGAACTGAAATAACAACTTTTGCAGTACTTACCCAAGAAAAGCCAATACAACCAATGGCGTCTGACAACATGTCCCCTAGAATGGACGGGTATGAGTTTCCAGCAGCGAAGTAACCATGGAAACGAGGACTGTGCCAGTGGGTGACCTTGGTAATATACAATATTATGTATTTCAATAATCAACGATGCACTAATTGATTTTTATGTGCGTTCCATTTGCGGGTTCGTACCAGTTGTACCAGTACGAATCTGTGGATGTAAAATGGAACGCGCTGTACCAGCGGACTTGATGCATTTTATTTGTAATCGAAATATATCTTCTTCTTTAAAAAAAAAACACCAAAAAAACACCCTTAAATTATATATTATGGATTCCAATGCATTTAGGAACATTTTATGTATTGTTTTATATGCGTTATGCTTGTAAGATATGTGTAGAACTTAATTAGATTTTTTTACTCGTGGCTTGAAGTATCGAAGAAGTATGGGATCTTGTGTTGTATATACACGCTATTGTTACGTGTCGAGAGGTTGAATATATTCTTGAAACTCGCTACAACGCTCAAAACGTAGAGATTTACCCGTATAAATTAGAGAGTTAGAATTATCTCCCTTAGACTGTAGAATATGTAAATCACGTGTTGCTATCTATCATAATCGGTCGCGTTTGCCTGCCATGTTGGGATTTAACATGGTTATAGATAATCTGTTTACTTTGATTGGTCGGCTAAAACGTGTGTTGATTGGTTACTCGTTGTTGAAGATGGCATGTGTGTAAGGGATACCAGTGGGTAAATTATTGCAAACATATTATCATTAGATAAAGTCAGAGAAGTCCGAATGCTTTTTCTGGTTGTCGGGCATTTTTCTCAAAAATCACACAAGGCGGCGCTACATGTACTGAATAGAATATAAGGGTAAGTCTTGAGAGGTTTCAAATGTTCGGTCATATAAAGCCTAACTGTTAGCTACATTGTAGCTGTTCGTGACCTACTTGTAGTAACTGTCCGTACATGGGAGATGCTGAAACAAAATGTTAGGCTTTACTGCGCTAAAGTAAAGTGAAGTTTTAACTGAAGGGATAATTTAGTGAAGCAAAATATGACATAAATGTATTGTTCTACATTTCTGATGAAACATATAACAAGATATATTGACAAATTCCACGACAATGTTAAGTATTTTAATTGACATCGTTGAAATATTCCAAATGGTATATCAATACAATTAAGCAGGTACAATATGTACGCTGTACCCACATCTGAGCCAATATCACGTAAATAAAACAAAGTATAATACATAATCACCGAGGAGTTGATGAAATTGTTTTTTTCAGACAGGGGCATGCACCTAGTAAGGTAAACACAGTATTGTAAGAGCGGTTTCAGAAGTTCTAGACAAAAGATGCTTTACTCCACTGTAACAGGGATCGGCAAAGAAGGTATCTGACCACAGTGTGTAATGGCGGACAGCGTTCAACACAGCCTTTCTAGCATATCAAAGTAAAACCAACTAATTTGACTTCCATTGGAAACGGTTTGTCGCCGATATACATGTAGGAGCAAATATTAATTTACTCTTAGACTGAATTGTCCCTTTAACTTCCGTTTTCCTCGAGAATAAAAGAAAATTTGAAGAAAGAAGTTGTTTTGATTTTAAATGAATTTCACATTTGGCCTCGACACAACTTTAGTACGACATGAATGTCTTTTTTTGTTGTTTCTGATTAGAGAAGGTACGGGAACAACGCCTTTTTGATAGTAAAAAGCATCCTCGATACTTCATGGGTTAATATCAGTGCCGTTATATTCACTCCACAGATGGCCATAATTGTATAATTTATTTCAGCAGATTGGGTCTTATTTAGACACTTATATTTAATATGCTACAATTAAACGCTACCAATATGGAGGCTGCCTCTGTCACCAATATCAGAAACATGTAAACGTGGAGACTGGAAACGCTTAATTTGTCTTTGCTGAGGGCAAAGAAATTTTCGTGTTACAGGCGTTTTCCCTTGACTACTAACAACTTTTAAGAGTATTCGTTTTTAAAAGCATCATATTTTTATTTAGATTTAAAGTTTAAATATAATATCTTGGTCTGATATAAAATATGATTTTTATCCAAATCGAATCCCTAACAATCTGAAAATCATGGAATGTTTATAACATATCTAAAATATCCTACTAAAATAAATGAAATAAAAAAAAAGTTGTCGTCCAGTATACAATGTTTAGGATCTTATCTAGAAACCCCCTAGGCACAAACAGAGGGACATCTGTCAATTGTTGGCGGGGTTGCCAATCCCTCGAATACATATTTCAGATACATACCCCAGGCATTATGATGTTGTCGATATCCTTGAAGATTTCGGAGAAATCCTCTGGTTCCATTGGGGCCTCGGACGGCAGAAGTTCCTGCATGTATCCGGGAACAACATCATGGACGACTTTCCGTTCTCGGATTTCCTCCAGGTAAGTCCGGATATACTCCACCATCTTCCGTCCATTTTCAGAGAATTGTTCCGCGTTCATAGTTTCCCGAAGACTCCAAAACACCAGTAACTAAACTATAATTTATACTAAAGCATACTTGCCATTTTATATCGTATTTATTGTTAAATAACACTTGTTGCATAAGTTCTGTCAATCTATAACACATGCACTGTTCCCATTTGTATCTCCATTTCGTCAGCTGCATACCATCTATACATTTTATATTATTTTCTTTTTTTAATTATTTTTTGTCAAAGATATGACAATCGTCGTTATATTAAAATCGCTATTTGACAGAATTATTGCATCATCTTAATAAAAATAATCCATAATTGATATTTTGATAGGTGTGATGATAATGATGGAACTTCGAATTTAGTTGTGACATAAAAGATATTTCATTCCATAAAAATACCCAATGAATTCAGATATATACACGTAATATTGAACATTTATTTTAGCAAATAAATAAATAAATAAAAAAATCTTTGATATAATTAGCAAAATATGGATCAGTTTCATCATAGATTACTTAATTTTCCCATAATAAGAATTCATTAAATGATGTTTTGTTAAAGAAATAGATGGTATAATGAAATTTGAAACTGAATTAACAACTACATTTTTAAAACTTATCAAATCCATGTTCGTAGTTTTTTATCATGAAAAATTATGGTTAATATTAATTGAAATGTAGGTATCATTTATTAGGATTTACCTTATGGTCACTCAAGTCCAGTAACGTGGCGTCTTCTGGCCATAGACATTCACAATATGGTAATAATCAGCAGTCCTTATCCGGCCTTATCGCGACACTGCTGGACTTAGTATGCACTGACCACACCAAGATTAAGGTATTGACCAATATGCGGTGGTCAGTAAATCGTAATATCGCAAGTAAAACTGGTCACTATCTACAATGATCACTTTCATAGGTTTATTTCGTTATGTTAAACGTTTTGTCATGAAATTCGCTTATGATGTTAACTTTGAAGTTATAAACATGAAATATTTAAAATTCGTATATTTATTCTCACATTATTACATTGATGATTTAACCACATTATATTTAGTGTTACATGTCGGCGGTAAGTTTCAGAGAGATAGCACAATGAAAGTGGTTCATACTTTCAAAAGGAGATACAACAGGAACATACCACAGCCTCCCAAAACACACTATCACAAGGAGATACAACACGAACATACCACAGCCTCTTAAAACACACTGTCACAAGGAGATACAACACGAACATACCACAGCCTCCCAAAACATACTATCACAAGGAGACACTACACCGACATATCACAGCCTCCCAAAACACACTATCACAAGGAGACACAACACTACCATACCACAGCCTCCCAAAACATACTATCGCAAGGAGACACAACACTAACATACCACAGTCTCCCAAAACATAATATCACAAGGAGATACAACACTAACATACCACAGCCTCCCAAAACACACAATAACAAGGAGGCACAACACTAACATACTAAAGCCTCCTAAACAAACACACTATCACAAGGAGACACAACGACATTTGGTCAGCGCATGTTATATTCTTTGAGCGATATGTTGTTCCCTCTGATCGAAAAAAATCGACCCCTAAAACTTACTTGCAAGATTCTGATTGTACGATATGGTACGTTGTCAGATCCTCTATGGAACAAGTGAAGATAAGGGTCTGGATATCGGATGGCTGTGAAAGGTACTCACTACTTCAGATTTCCTGGTTCGACTAAATCACAATTTCTGATTTTGACAAATATCGCTACTTCTCAGAAACTATTGCCTCAGTTCTCTCCAGTTTCCATAACACAATTTGGCTAATCTGGTTCACGCTGAGCAATGTGTACATGTATTATCGTGCAGGCAGGCCGATTCGTCAGTTCTGATAATGTGCTATTTCCGCAAAACCTGTTTGTAAAACGTTTCTCCAATGTTCGTAACAAAATCAATGTTCGTCATCAATAAATTAACAGTCCCAGTTTTAACAGCCGAGCGGTTTGTATTACAATAAGCTAAATTCGATATATGTCGGTAAATATTTAGATTAGGTAAAAAAAATATGTCTGACAGGGTTACATTGTCAAAAAAATAGGGTCGGTCGGTCGGGAGGATTTTTTTTCTTTAGTGTCTTTTACTGTAAAATGATGGCCGGGACCGGGGTCTGATATCAAAATGTCGACTTTTTAATTTATTTTCGTAGAAAAGTAAAAATTAGAGTCGGGGGTAAAAAATAAGGTCGGTCGGATAACCCTAAACAGCCATATTTTTTGACTTAGTTTATTGACTGTAAAAAATTTAACAGGCTTGTTGGTGTAATATTCGTAGATATAAATATTTAAAAGTTCTGCACGAGTTCCTGAATACAACGTCAAATTACTTTCAAAACTGCTGTCTGTTCCGTGACATGCATTACAAAGTCTTGTTTAGATAAACATGTTAACTATTTGATGCAAATTTATGTTTCTGCTTATCATATTATATGTTTTATGCCATATTTTTGATATTTCAATGCGATTAATTTGGTTTAAAGATACGTATTAGATACGCTCTGATTTTCCACTATTTTCATTATCTAATACATGGTCACGTGATGTTCAATATATAGCATATTGACTCGGTGTTTCCAGTTTTAGAATCATTGCCCAAACACTGCATTATTCAGGGTGGCGTTCCTTGTCCAATGCTTTTCTTGTAATTAATATGTACACACAAGAGATTTCTTTTACATTTGTTAAAGAAAGATATATATAATATAAAAAGTTAAGGGCATTTGTTTCGGTTCATATGGTGTTGTATCGCCCTTGTAGAATTTAAAATAATGACCTCATGCTACGCCCTCGGTCATTATTTATTATAGGCTGGCGATATAACACCATTTGAACCTCAACAAAGGTAGATAATTAATGTTCATGCATTTCCTACCCAGAATAACACGGATATCCATGATCATCTGTATAGGAACGACACTGGATATAGTTACCAGTGGGTGATATCGAATATATAGGTATACAGTGTCTGTGCATAATACAATTACAGGAGGTTAAGACTATGAATTTAGGATCCAGCTTCTCTCGCAGATTTGTTAAGGTTTTTTTCTCCGTTTTAACACTATTAACAATGCTTCAGTTTCGCCCTGTCGCAGATATTTCTGCAATGTAGTATCTACATTATGAGCGCAGCCTAGCAGAGAGAATTGGTACTACGACAGGTAATCCAGTCTACTTAAGAAGTGCGTTGAGTTATGTCACATGACATAGACTACTACTGCTCAGAATGCTTTTGATTGGATAAATAATTTTCACTTGTCTACATGAAAGTAAACCGCTAGTTGCTTGCAATTGGTCCAGTCTAACTTGATATAGTCATAGGTGTTCTCGCGTTTCACAATACCTGCTTCAAAAAGTAACTATATCCGGTTTCGTTCCTGCATATAATCACCGCCCAAAGTAAGATACAGTTAAATATAACTACAATGTATCCGCCAAAAGGCCTCGTTAGTAAGAATTTCACCTTTTAGAGCGGAAAATCAATAAATTGCACTATGTGTATAACTAATTGTTATTCAAAAAGAGGTCACCCTTGTTATGTCCGAGTGGTTAAGGTTAGATCTATTAACATTCTACCGCTAAGCAATCTGGGTTGTGGTGGCCGGTTGGTTAAGGTTTCTGACATTGTACCATTAATAACCAGGAAGTTATCGTCGATCGATGGTATTTCTCATAGAACTCCGGTTTTATTCCGTCGTCAAAATCACACAAGGGCCATACATTAAATTCAGCGTACTAACACCACCGTCTGTCAACGGTACACCGGATATAGCTACGCAGAAGAACTTTAAAAACTACATGTAGCGATTTGCACATAAATACCGACCCCCTCCTTCTCTCGCTGTCATTGAACTGTATGTGTGTCTGTCTGTTACGATTTTCTTTCCATTCTCTAAAGCGTGGCCAAAGCCAACACAATGTGATCAATTGATATAGTTTGGTGTATTATTACCTGTCAGAACAACGTGTACAGTCGGTCGATATTTTTTGTTTTGGTGCCCACATATACGGTGTATATTTGTACATGTATACATTCGTGTTCGGTTTGTGTGTCTTGATAAAGGGGCGGATTGCCTCGAAAATTTTACTTTTTTTTGTCCACATAGTAGGAATTACTTCATTGTCCCATATTTACCATTTGACGTAATTTCTATCCTACAGACTTACGTTTGATGGAATCCCGTGTCATTTGGAAAATCCTGTTGATATTACTTCTTTGACCCCTATGTACATGTCAATACATGTAGGTGTAATCTAATACCATGCATTCCCTGTACTTACTGTTAAATAATAATAGATATGCTTATTGTCATTGTCATCGTCATCCAAAATATTGACTGTAAAATCTACCGGGAAACCAGAAGCTCGCGTAGATAACTTACAAATACCAGAAACATATATAAATGAGATTTGGAAGCGTTTTCAATAAAGCAGGGGAACTTCCGGTTAATAGGTATTTTTTCTATTTATTTTTAAATGCATAAGTCGTTTGTTTTTCTTTTTTGTAAAAATATCTGCATTATGTTGTGGTTTAAAATAAGCAGTATTTCCACTGGAGATTTAAAGTGTATTTTTTGCAAGCATGATCTTTATCAATTGTGCTTGTTCCCCTTAAGTGAAGAAACTCAAAACGGAAGTACACATAATGTACAACAAATGATTGAACCTTTATTGCATTTCAAAGTATGTATTTCTGTAAAGGATTGTTTATATACTAATAAAAAAATATCACAGACGCATACACCCTCTGGCGATCGTAAAAATATTGGAGTGATCAATTACACATGTATATTTTTATAGGTTTCTGATAATATCACTTTAATTTGCTTCATTTCTATCATATTTTAAACTGTTTGAAATATGATATTTAATGTTCATCTAATATAAATTGGAATGGTTTCTGAACCGATGAGACCGTCATACATCTAGCAGTATTATGTTGTACATGTATAGTTAAAGACATTGTCATGTTGTGCTTTTGAGCTGTCGTTTTTGGATAGTAGCTAAATCCGGTGTACCGCGATAGACCATGTACTCGTTGACACCGAATCTGAAGAACGCAATTCTTAAGGCAGTGTCTTATCATAATTATACCGAAGTAGACACACGCGCTGCATAATCAGAAGCCGGACACTTTGGCTTGTTGATAAGACAATTATTTGCAAACAATAGGAATCATGCACCAAGAATCAAATTATTTAACTTATCAAACCAATATAAGTGTTGACTCCCCCTCCATCCTCAAGACTCAAGGGGTTCCGATCACATTCGATCTCTACACCCCTGGTGTAGGTATATGTACACATGGTATATTTATTTTCCTGAAGAGCCATCATGAAATGGCATAAGTACTAGAGGAAGGTCGTTGAGATTTTTTTTACAATATATATATACACACACAATGTATATGGCGAAGATCTCCCAATCCCCTTCCCAATTACATGCCTAAACATCAGAATGTCGGTGTCCCCTGAGCTGTGACAGCTGGTGTAAGAGGGGGAACATCCTCGATACTCAAGAGGTTCCGATCACATATGTTCTCTACACCCCTGGACTATATCTTAGTAAAATTAAAGGCAACCGAACAGACCACGTAATATAGTCCTTTGATGTCCATCATGATAAAAGCCGTATAACGAAACACTGTGTTCGACTGTGTGACTTTGAAATTGGGCGTCGCTCTCTCTGTAGTCCTCAAAGGAAATCCTTGTTGGCATGTGATTAGTCAATTTTTTCCACTGTGCTGCCTCCAAATTTACTATGAGATAGTCCAGGGATGTAGAGATCGAATGTGATCAGAACCCCTGGAGCACAGGGACCTGGCACGAAAATTAAAAAAAACCCAAAAAACAGTATACATATATATATATTATATTATCTATTTTATATGTATACTGTTGGTTAAACAATTTCGTGCCTGGAGTATCGAGGATGGAGGGGGAGTCAACACGGTCCTTCATATGCAATTGAAAGAAAACCTGACGTCATAGGAATGACGTCGTGTCAGTCGATCCACAGTCCACTCCCAACCTGTAGGTCTGGTGTAGAAGGGGCGTCTTCTTCAAATGCCATCTTCATGGTAGTAATACCGATGTGGGAGAGACCACGTGGTCCTTCTTACAATGATGTACGTGATCAGATCAAGTTAAATATCTTACGTAACAGAGAGGGTTTAGTGCCAGGCAATTAGTTAATCCTCCCTTTAATCAGATTAGTAGCGATAACCTGTCTTAGTAACACTGATCTCCATTAGACACCACCGGCGATGTTAAAGGTCTGATAATTGTTTAGATGTTTTAGGGATCGAGTTCAAAAGTAAATAAATATCTCCACAGAGTGTACAATAACTGTAGGGTGGAAAGCTCGCCGAGACGAAAATTTATGTCTGTAACGAATTTTCAGATCCTTGTGATATTGTAGTTTCATAGAACACAGATTTATAGACTCAGTTCTTAATTTGCACACCTTGCTTCATTTTAGCTTGCGCAGATTACTAAAACATAATCCCTGATTTCAGAGTATACAAGTTCCGAATTACTGTAACCCACGTCATTTTAGCGTTAATTTTTTTTTATCATAAAGCTTTTGGTCAGACTGAGATCATGAAATTTAACCATCGTTAATTTGAACGCAAATTATTTTCAATGAGCCATAGTTAGCTAAATCATATCACCGCGACTTAGTGACTCTAACCGAAATCACTAAATTTAGTTGAGCGGGAATAAGTTGGTTTATAGTAGAGGGTTTTGAGTTCTATGATATATATATATAAACAATGAGTTCACATTAAATCAGAAGAAGTTTGGTTGTTTAACCGGTAAAGCATCCTATTTACAGGTATGGACCTTAAAGAACGCCCCAAAATGTTTTCAACGCGTTATGTATGTATATTTTGGGAGGCTGTGGTATATTTCTGTTTTGTCTCCTTGTGATAGTGAGTTTTGGGAGGATGTGGTAAGTTTGTGTTGTGTCTCCTTGTGATAGTGTGTTTTGGGAGGCTGTGCTATGTTTGTGTTTATCTCCTTTTGGTAGTGTGTTTTGGAAGGCTGTGGTATGTTAGCATTGTGTCTCCTTGTGATAGTGTGTTTTGGGAGACTGTGGTATGTTAGTGTTGTCTCCTTGTGATAGTGTGATTTGGTAGGATGTAGTATGTTAGTGTTGTGTCTCCTTGTGATAGTGTGTTTTGGGAGGATGTGGTATGTTAGTTTTGTATCTTCTTGCGATAGTGTGTTTTGGGAGACTGTGGTATGTTAGTGTTGTATCTCCTTGTGATAGTGTGTTTTGGGATACTGTGGTATGTGAGTGTTGTATCTCCTTGTGATAGTATGTTTTTGAAGTCTGTGGTATGTTAGTGTTGTGTCTCCTTGTGATAGTATATTTTTGGAGGCTGTTGTGTGTTTGTGTTTATCTCCTTTTGATAGTGTGTTTTGGGAGGCTGTGGTATGTTAGTGTTGTGTCTCCTTGTGATAGTGTGTTTTGGGATACTGTGGTATGTGAGTGTTGTATCTCCTTGTGATAGTATGTTTTTGAAGTCTGTGGTATGTTAGTGTTGTGTCTCCTTGTGATAGTATATTTTTGGAGGCTGTTGTGTGTTTGTGTTTATCTCCTTTTGATAGTGTGTTTTGGGAGGATGTGGTATGTTAGTTTTGTATCTTCTTGCGATAGTGTGTTTTGGGAGACTGTGGTATGTTAGTGTTGTATCTCCTTGTGATAGTGTGTTTTGGGATACTGTGGTATGTGAGTGTTGTATCTCCTTGTGATAGTATGTTTTTGAAGTCTGTGGTATGTTAGTGTTGCGTCTCCTTGTGATAGTATATTTTTGGAGGCTGTTGTGTGTTTGTGTTTATCTCCTTTTGATAGTGTGTTTTGGGAGGCTGTGGTATGTTAGTGTTGTGTCTCCTTGTGATAGTGTGTTTTGGGAGGCTGTGGTATGTTGTGTGTTGTGTTTTGGGAGGCTGTGGTATGTTAGTGTTGTGTCTCCTTGTGATAGTGTGTTTTGGGAGGCTGTGGTATGTTAGTGTTGTGTCTCCTTGTGATAGTGTGTTTTGGGAGGCTGTGGTATGTTTGTGTTTATCTCCTTTGGATAGTGTGTTTTGGGAGGCTGTGGTATGTTAAGGTATATCTCCTTGTTATTGTGTAACTCTTGCCTTTGTATAGTGATATATCACTGAAGCATGCCACGAAACGAACAAGCACACCCCACTGACCCGGTCACATTATACAGACAACGGGCAAAGCAGTCAACCCAGCCGTCCCATACTCGAAGATGTGATTAAAGTAGATTATTTTGGATTGATTCGAGATATTTACTGTTCTTATTGTTTTAATCGAATATGACGATTTTATCTGTACAATGCATTTGCAGATATAGGGAGTGTCAACATAAATCAGAAGAGCTAATCCTCCCGGAACACCTGGTCTGTTCATTTATAATGTACCGACATACGCCACCATCGTGCCCAAATTTCCATTACTTACAAGAGACGTTTTTCCTTGTTCAGTATTGATGAAACACTCTAGCAAACCACTGTGACTCATTTGTACTGATTGTATACGGTTTAAAAGATCACTTCAGTCGTCAAGAGTTACTGCCCCTTGTTCTGCCTGTTTGCCACATAAGTGTATGGATAGAATGCTAGGGCCTATTGTGAAATTGTCCATATTGTCAGAATCGCGGTAGTGTCTGTTATAATAGTCGGTAAAGGTTTTTCAATACTGAACATCCGTGAACTTAACAAATAACGACACAAATACCCAAGTTCCATGAACATTCCTTAAATGAAAGGAATCCATTTACTTATTATTTCCCATAGAAAAGCATTACAAAAGTCACGGAAAACATCTGAAGTTATTGAACCTTTTTTAATGATTGCTCGTGAAACTGGGCTCCGCTATACGGTACTGTATTTCTTCAGAAACAACATGAACATTTGGTATCTTACGAAAATGATTGTTTTATTTCTATATCAAAGTTAGATGTGTAATATATGTATAAAAATATAATAGAAATATTACAAAATATTTAAGGAATATGTAAACATATGAAGCACTGATGTAGGTATACTTTGGAATGTGACCGATATCATGATGAAGTATACAATAGTTCCAAGACGGAGCAGTCATCTATCGTAGTAGCTGCAACATCTATGTACATTGTACATACAAGAAATATACAGTGATGAGATACAAAGATTTGAAAAGCATTCAATTCTTTCACAGTTGATATAACTCGATGATACACATTTTATCATTCATCCTTGTATTGAATCCTATCTTTTAAGTTCGAAAAGGAAAATCTACAACTGATTTGTACACCGACTTCAATGAATGGGAGTCCTCACACATTACAGTCATCAAGCAAATAACATACACTTTTACAAATGTCTGTGTATATGATTCTCTCAGCACTTTGTTCATTTTACATCAATAGATGTTACTTCTACAACACTTACATTGACTAAACACGTACAAATCTTCTCTGTATACAGATTCCTATCTGACCAAGTGTTCAACCTGTGTAACATCTTCAAGAGCCATTTTTGTTTTCCTATAACACTTTTACACAGATAAAGAACGTACAGTTCTTTAATGATAAGAGTTCACTATGCAAAATTGTTATCACTTCAGAGTTCTCAATATAGAAAAAAAAATAAAAAAAAATTGCAATATCATAATATGTGTAGATACGTATATTTATGTATATCAAATACTGTATAAAGTTCAAAATGGTAAAGCTAAAAAGGCATTTGAGTTGGTGACTAACATTTTAATTTTGAACTTTTAAAGACAAAAAATAATGACTGTGATTTTATGTACATTATGGCTTTATGCATATGAATTCATACTATTAATTAGTTATTTTTCTCTGTCATCATATATTGGATTTCAGAAATTCAATAAGTTTACCCAAATCAGCCTTAAATCTTTCTTTAGAACATGTAATTCCTATATTTACTAGTAGAACTTCTGAAATGTTAACGTTGAATGAGTTGAAAACACAAAAAGTCCTAAAAATAATGTGCTGATTGATTAATTAATCTATGCATATGCACCATATTGATTGTCATCATTTCTGAAATAAATGAACTAATTTCCTATCATTTTTATGGATCCTTCGGCCGGGAGTTTCCAATGATGTATATGTGTGGAAGAGGCCGGCCACACAAAACTATTTATATGATCTTTAAATGTTAAGTGTCATTACTTAAGCTATGTATTTTTTTACAAAATGGATCTTAATTTGTACGAATATCGCTCTCTGTACACGGAATTATCTGTATATTATTATCAGTGTATAGAAGAAGCAGTGTAGCTTCTCCTGTCTGCCTTGAGCCCTTCACTTTCGTAGTAGGTGTCGCTGATTTGTGGCAGATATCTGTACGCAGTGCCGCTTGGAACCCTGTAGAAACTTTCCTCCTGGAGAGCGCTGTAATAATCCATTAATTATATTAATAGTATTGCATTAAATATACATCTTTCTACTGTGACGAATATCTATTTTTTAAGTATTATATTCATTTACTATTATCATTTTTCAGTTTATTTTTCCTCCATTTTATATGTAATCAGAATGGACTACTTCGTTGTTGTAAACAATAACTCAAAAATTTCATTTTGATAAATACAATATACTTAATGGGTGAGCAAAGCAGTTTAAACGACTCGATATGGCAGTGATAAATACTTACAGGACTTCGTGGCGTGGCATGACGAATGTAGGTTCCCTGTAATGTAAATTAAGTCTCTAGTAACATGTGACACAATTACCCTGATATCAGAATTGTATTCAAACGTCATAGTCAAGAGATAAAAAAAAATAACAACATCATGAGAACCAATGAAGCTAATCAATTAATAACCTAAAATTATCAGCCGATATAAATGTGTAGTTTATAGCGCAGTTGCTACACATCAAATGACATACCTAACCATAGCAGGCTTCTCCACTATAATCCTCTTGGTTTCATATGGCTCATCAGTTCTACACACACCTGTACAACACAATACAAAGGGTGCATTAATTATGTTTTTAGAACTCGATAATGCCACGAATAGTCAGACTAAACAAATGATACATTAATAAAGTTCAGAACTTAAAAATGTCACGAATAGTCAGACTTAACAAAGGGTTCATTAATGAAATGTTTAGAACTTGAAAATGTCACGAATAGTCAGACTTAACAAATTATACATTAATTAATTGTTCAGAACTTGAAAATGTCACGAATAGCCAGACTTAACAAAGGGTTCATTAATGAAATGTTTAGAACTTGAAAATGTCACGAATAGTCAGACTTAACAAAGGATGCATTAATTAAATGTTAAGAACTTGAAAATGTCACGAATAGTCAGTCTTAACAAATTATACATTAATTAATTGTTCAGAACTTAAAAATGTCACGAATAGTCAGACTTAACAAAGGATGCATTAATTAAATGTTTAGAACTCGATAATGTCACGAATAGTCAGACTTAACAAGTTGAAGCGGTAACCTATGCTATAATCCTCTGTAATATGTTCTTTGACATGTGGAAACCTTAATATTTTATAAGATTTTAACAATGAACCAGCCAAAGTGTCCGGATTTTGTCACAGAGATAATTTAACGAAATACATTGTAAGTGCCATATTGTGAAAGGACTAGGTATGGTAACGGTCTTTTGTGGCCCCCAAATCCGCTATTTTCCAAAGTCTGTTATTTTAAGATGTGAATTTTGCATTTAAAATATTAACTACATACCTGACATATTTGATAGTGCCTATTGGGTAATATAGCAGTTCTAGTTGCCATGGCAACAATTTTGATTATGCATAAATTATGCACAATGTGAAAATTTCATCAAAATTTGCCTTTTTATGCAGTTTTTCATCTAGTTAACATAGAGCGCATTCTAGAACAAACTTTATATTTCTCAAAATGATGTATTCTTCGTGTCTGCTAATTCCCTTAAAATATAAAGTTTTAAAAGAAAAACGATCAAAAATATGCTAAAATTGACCAAATTTTCAAATTTGCATAATTTATGCTAAGTTACCATGGTTATATAGCAAAAACATAAGTTTTTATCAGGGGCGTATTCAATATTTCAAACGCAGCAACGTAATTTCTAAATACTTAAATTTGAAATTTGGTAGATTTAGGGGCCAAAAAGAGCCATTACCATATCTCGTCCTTTATTACAGAAACAGGTAATTTAAATCATGCTTCTGAAGCGATGAAGATTCCCCATGGAACAACCAAACTAAGCACATATCAAGAAGCTGAAGGTCATTAGCAATTTCGACAATTCTCTCACATACTATACTGAATACAAGTGCCAAACCTACCGTGTGTGACACAGCAGCAGACAGCAATGATGACAATGAGGAGGAAGACGACAGCAGCGATGACAATAGCGATGATAACACCAGTGGTGAGACCAACGTCTGTTGGTGCCGCTGTAGTCGTTACCACATCTCCTGTTAAACAAACATTTAAAATTCAATAAACATATCAAATCATAACATCACAAAGACTTTTGTTCATTAAGAAACATAACATCGATAATTATATATCTTATGCACCATATTAATATAATATCTACAATTATATATCTTATGTACCATATGAACATAACATCTACAATTATATATCCTATGTACTATATAAACATAATCACCACAACTATGCATCTTATCTACCATATAAACATAATATCTACAATTAGATATATCATCTACCATATAAACATAATTTCTACAATTATATATATTATCTACCATATAGAACAAATAATCAAACTCCTTGCTCATCGAGGAAATCAAAGTATAGAGTGAATCTATATTTCGTCAAAATAAGAAAAAGAAGTCATAAAACAAATGAATTTTGGAGCTTACTCCAGGAGTCACTAATTTGATGACCTTTGCAGGTTTGCTTCCTATTTGTAAGATTTGCTTTGTTATGTTAAAACAGCTGTATATCACAACTGAGACGCCTTGATAAGGACGCTGACCTGATTGGACAGTGAAGGCGATGGCCGAGGACTGGCCGATGACGTTGGTAGCGTAGCAAGTGTAGACTCCATAGCTGGTGGTGTCTGTGATGGTCACCTGGTACACAAGACTATCAGCATTGGCAATGTCAGTGCCATCCTTCAACCACCTGTAAGTCTGTACAGCTGGATTGGCCACGGTGTTGCATTCGAGATTCTTCTGGGCATTCAGACTCAGGGTGACAGTGGCCTCCTCTACCGTGACGGTACTGATAGGTTTGTCTGTATACAAATAAAATCAGTTTTCATTAGTCAAATCTACAGATCCGCGGACTGTTCAGTAATGAGCAAACAAACTGACCAGTGGGTTAAAGCTGAAAAGACATTTTGCCAGTGTGTTTGAGCTAAAAAAACACATTTTGCCAGTGGGTGTGAGCTGAAGACATATTTTGCCCATACATTTTTGTAGGTATGAATTGAGCCGACCACACATTTTGCCATGGGTGTGAGCTGACCACACAGTTTTATAGTTACAGTTATACATGTCAATAAAGATCACCCAAGGGTCGGTTACAAAACAGATTCTAGTCACGAGTGATCTTCATACACAGATTAATTGTAGTAAGGTTACATTAAACATCAAAACAAAGACTGGATTAAAGTAAAAAGAAAGAAATGATTATTATAGATTGTAACCAAGTGGACAAATCAAAAATAGATAAAGTACGACAAATATCACAACTTTACCAATACAGAATTATTGACAATATGTTTAGGTTCAATATAACAGTAAAGCGAGTAAAAAAACGTACACTGGACATCGACGGAGAGTTTGGCGGTGTCGGAGCCCTGGGTGTTGGTAGCAGTACATGTGTAGGTACCAGCATGTCCTCGGTCAATGTTACTGATCTGTAAGATCTTTTCATTAGACACGATCTGGCTAGTACTGTCCTTGATCCATTGGTAACTTGCAGCAGGGTTAGCATCAGTAGAGCACTCCGAAGTAAACGATTCCTGTTCTCTACGTGTCACAGCGGCTGGGTCTACAACCGTGTTACGTGGGGCATCTGAAAACATTGATTAGGACAGCGTGAATGTATGCCATAGTTAGTGTACATATACAAAAAACAGTATAATGAATCAATATTATCATTTTCATTCTAGAAATTGTTATCAAAAGATCAAATGGTACACCCACATCTAACACAGAGATAACAGTTTTGATTAAGATATATTTGGGTAGCATTATTGTATTAATCAAGCACAGGTTTTGTTCGATCCCATATATATACAACCATCTTAGATTTCTGATTTTTTGTGTATTTTTGTATTTTTTGTATATTATCTCATAAAGGGAAATTACTCCGGATTTATTTGTTTGATTACTACATAAGGTGCATCAGTCGGACAAGTTAATAACTTACAGGCGACAATGAGAGATGTTAGACCACTTGAGCCGACACCAACAGAGTTTCGGGCATTACATCTGTAACTTCCCTGGTCTGATAGGGCCAGGTTGTTGATGACCAGAGATGGTGAGCTCACAGTTGCACCATCGTACTTGCTTGCAGTTGTGCTGATATCTGTTGAGGCTCCGTCCACGATCTTATTCCAAGTGACTGTGGTCGCAGGTGGATTAGATTCCACTACACAGGCAAGTATGGCCTGGCCTCCAATATCCACAGTGTAGGCAGACACAGTCACACGGACTATTGGTCTCGCTAATGAAAAAATTACATGTATATAGCATTTATTTTGTAAAATCATTGAATTATAAATAACTTTATTTCAATTATGGAAATGAATCAGTTATTGGATACACTTTGTAATGGAAGAGAAAGTAAGATCCGCTTGAAGACGAAAGAAACCAAACAGCTCTATATTTAGTCTACACACAATTTTATCAAAAGACTTATTACAATAATATAGAAGGCTAAAGCAATAGTTGTTTTAAAACTGTATTTAATATTTGAGAGCTTAACTATGTTTCTCACTTCGGTAAGCAAGCTAAAAACTATAACTTTACTTACTTCCGGTGACATATAGGTAGGTCTCAGAGCTCTCTCCTTCACCAACACTGTTGCTAGCTTTACATTTGTAAGACCCTTGGTCGCCAAGGACAGCAGAAGCTATTGTGAGGGATGGGCTAGCAACAGTACCACCACTGAACCTGCTGTTTGTAAAGTCAACCGGCATGGTATTTCCAGCGCTGTTTGTGTACTCCCAAGAAACCGAGGTTGCCGCTGGCGTGGCCGTAACAACACAGGTAATAGTAACCTGGTCTTCAAGCGAAACACTGTACGAACTCTGGGGAACAGTCACAGTTGGCAAGTCTGAAAAGACAAAATATCATTTAACTTTTAACATTTAAGACTGTAACAGAACGCTCTTTTTGTACCGATCGTCACTGAAGACTAAAATTATTGATAGTTAGGTAAGGCGTCAACACTTTAAACAAAATAAAAGTATTGAAAGTTAATTAAAGACAGTTCAGGACATTAACTAAATTTTCTAGAATAAATACAGATTCACGCCCACCAGTTTTAGTTTAGATTTAAATGGCTTACTTCCAGTAATGTAGAGATAGACCTGTCCACTCTGCCCTTCTCCTACATCGTTGGTAACAATACAGCGGTAGAAGGCCTGGTCATCGCGGTCAGTATTGCTGATGGTCAATGACGGGTTGGACAGGGTGGCGCCACTGTACTCGTTAGTCTGGGTCACTGTGATCCTTGTTGTCTGTTGGTTGACAATCTTGTTCCAATAGATGGAGGTGGCATCTGGTGTAGAGCTGTAGTCACAGTCGATAGTCACGGATTCACCAATCACAGCGGTGTATGACGGCTGGCTGATCACCACAGATGGCACGTCTGTAAATAGCATTAATTTAATGTTAACATTTCCATATGATGTCATGAAATACTTTATAACTGCCGCTGGTGTTATAGGGCCGAAGTGTAGCATATTATACAACATAGTCAATATGTTTCGTGGACAGGTTTCATACAACACAGTACAAATCCCTACATCTCTTGATCAGAGTAAATTTATTTGTTAATTTCTGCCTGTGACTGTCAGATAGGCTTGTGATAGTAAGTTTCACTGATATTTGTTACTTACTGCCTGTGACTGTCAGATAGACTGGTGATAGTAAGTGTCACTGATATTTGTTACTTACTGCCTGTGACTGTCAGATAGGCTTGTGATAGTGAATGTCACTGATATTTGTTACTTACTGCCAGTGACTGTCAGATAGGCTTGTAATAGTAAGTGTCACTGATATTTGTTACTAACTACTGTCAGTGACTGTGAGATAGACTTCTGATAGAAAGTGTCATTGATATTTGTTACTTACTGCCAGTGACTGTCAGATAGGCTTGTGAACTCTTTCCAAGACCGACACTGTTTACAGCGTTACAGATGTAGTTTCCTTCGTCGTCAGCGGTGGCACTGTTAATAGTCAGTGAAGGATTGTTGACCGCTGAACCTACAAACTTGGTACCATCAATAGTCAGCGTGGTGGTTACTCCGTTTCTGATAAATTCCCAGTAGATTGAGTGGGCCTGTGGCGAGGCAGACACAGTACAGTCTAAGGTGACTGAGGTCCCCAACACAGTTGTGAAAGCTGCTGCCAAAGTCACTTGAGGAATACCTTAATGTGGAGATGAAAATTCGTTATGTAATATAGCAGTAAAATGTTCATGTATAAGCAATCCTCTAAATGAAATGCAACGACGTGTATAAGCATATACAGTTTTTTAATGAGGAACGACGAAATTAGTCAAGGTGATTAATAAATGGCATCTGCAATAATGTCTAAAACAATTATCATGTCATGGTACCTTGAGTATAGAAACTCTTTGCTTATGTTTCATTTTGCAACCATACATGTCTCAAGTATTTATTATTATTATTGATTTATAATCAATTTCGCTCCTAGTATGCGATTTTAATTTTATTATTAAAATAGGTTTATTATTTTTCTAAGTATAATTTTTGTCAATAAACACCACTTACTGCCAGATACTGTCAGGAAGGTCCTGATGCTGTCAGCCGATCCGACACTGTTGGTAGCCGAGCAGACGTAGGAAGCTTGGTCGTCGTTGTTAGCATTGTTGATCCTTAGACTGGGGTTACCAATATTGCTTCCTTGGTACTTTGATCCGTCAATAGTGATGGTGGAGGTGACATCAGTACCTCCTGTGCTGACAATCTTGGACCAGGTGACCACGGTGGCTGGTGGGCTGGCCACTACGTTACAGGGGATCTGTATAGAGTTACCAGTCAGTACAGAGTAGGCATTGGACGGGATTGTCACCGTTGGTGGGTCTGGAATTATCAAAATAAAGCGCACACATATTTAACATAAGCACAGATTGTATTTATTATTATCAACAACACATTCAGTTAAAACGATCAGATTAAAATACGGATCTTTATAACCACTCCGTTCTAAAAAGGATTTGCTAACATCCCATAAGGGGTCATGTTTGGATGACCTTTATGCCATCTATACATCATTCAGCACTTTGCTACATCCAACGAAAACGCCATTTCGCCCCTGTATACGAATATAATTATCTTCATTATTCTCTTTGGGCGAGATGATTACGTACATAAAAATAATCATGACAGCTTCTTGAAACTGTTTCGTCTCTAGACAAGATTCTGGTAGCAGCAATTTGATTTGCTCTTTCCAAAGGTCACGAAAATATGACCCGTAATGGGATGTTGTCATATCCTCTAATGAAACGGAGTGATAATAAGGATCTGTATTCTTATCAGATTGAACTAGAAATATTGTATGGCATGAATGCATCCGCATTCCGCACAAAGTGGGAAAGGACTATATACAGCTCCTCTCGTAACAGGGAAATAAGCTTCAGGCTACTTCCAAAATCGTTTTAAAAGGTCAATCACAAGTTGAATGTTCATATTGTTACTTTGCTATATTACCAAATTAGTAATCAAGTCAGTAAAATCATTACAGTATCATTTATGCAAGATATTGTCAGGATTATGAAAACAAGTGCTAACCCCTAGATACGTGGAAAAATATTTTTTTCAATTTCAACAAATTTTATTTCAAAAATATTTGAAAAAGGATCGAACAACAGGCATAGCTTATATGAGTTATCTCCCTAAGTAACAACTGGTACATAAGATCACTATGTGACGTGAATTATTCAGCGAGATACAAGACGCCTACCCCCAGTGACTGTCAGGTAACTCTGGCCACTGGTTCCTGTGCCGATGCTGTTGGCAGCAGAACATATATAGAATCCCTGATCGGAGTCTGCGGCATTGTTGATGGTGAGGGATGGTGTACTAGTGGAGCCACCACTGTAATTGGTATTATCGATGGTAAGGACAGTCGGGGTATCATTGATGGTGTCCTGTCTGGACCAGGTCACGGAGGAAGCTGGAGGGTCGGCAGACACTGTACAGGGGATGGTGACGGAGAAGCCGGTCACCACAGTGTAGGAAGGATCCGGTATAGCAACTGTTGGGATATCTGTGAAGAAGTTCAATTATAGTATTGTAATTAGACTAAGTATCAATGGACATTTATAAGAAGTCAAATAGTATTTTCATAACCTTGCAATAGCTATAATGGCAAAATACATATAAATCTTATTTATGTTACAGCAACATTCGGTAGATATTTTAATAAACTGTTCATATTGATTAAAGTAATGTATTTTTACTGCGACATAATCTAATGAATCAAAATATCAATTAAGAATTGGTTTTTTTTTGCGTTTGTGAAGTCCTATAAATATGGAGGTTTTTATGTGAGCGAAGTGATATTTTGTTTCTACTCAGAATGTATGATAATATTGATGATAGGCACAATAGGATTTCACTAACCTCCTGTGACAGTCAGAGAAGTCGATGTACTTCTGCGGGTACCAACGGTGTTAGTGGCGGTACAGACATAAGTGCCAGTATCAATACTGTCGGCAGCCGAGATGACCAGAGAGGGGCTGTTCGCAGTTGATCCTTGGTACTGGTTGTTGTCAATGGTAACAACAGTGGTAACACCGGCTGAGGTACGCTCCCAGGAAACAGAGGTAGCCACCGGGGTGCCACTTACTGTACACTCCAGCGTCACGGATTGTCCCTTCGTTACAGTATAGAAGGGCTGTAGTACTTGGACAATGGGTAAATCTGGAAAATCATAAAGTACCCAACATGTAGAAATTTTAACTCCACAACCGCTGAGAAAAGAGGCAAATTTTAAATATCTAAAACAAAATCGTCTAAAATATGAATGTCTTAAATCTAATCCGGTATTTCACACATTTTCTCTATTGTAATCAACACATTGCTCTTAATAACTACTTGAACTGAATCACATTCCAATATATCATTCCTCACGTTTCAATAAATCATTGAATAAAAATCAAAATTATATTACTAAATAATACTAATAGCTAAGTGGTAAATGAACAGTATACCTCCAGTAATCTCTAGGTAAGTCTGAGAACTGGTGCCAGTTCCTACAGCATTAGTAGCTTCACAAACGTAGAATCCAACGTCACTGTTCTCTGCACTGGAGATCACCAGAGTTGGAGAAGTCACAGAGCCACCACTGTATTTGGCGTTGTTGATTGTGATTGTTGTTGTAACGCCATTTGCAGTTTTCTTCCACCTGACAACGGAGGCTTGTGGCGTAGCTACAACGGTACATACCAGAGTGGCGGTGGTTCCGGTGGTGACTGTGTAGGAAGCTTGGGCGATAGTGACAACAGGAGCAGCTGTAAAAGAAATCTCAATATCAGAATACCGCAGCTATTCATGACATTTTTGTATTATATGTAAATCCTGAACAAATATGTGTGCTTTGTCACACAGAAAAAATGTCAACATGAATAACTACATAAAAAAAACATGAAAAAATAAGATTGTGATGCACCATATGTATAATGGTTCTTACCCCCGGTGACAGAGATGGTGACCTGATCGGACTGACCAGTTCCTACAGCATTACTGGCCTTACAAACATACACGCCACTGTCATCAGCTTGAGCACTGTACACAATAAGGGAGGGTGAGGAGGTGGTAGATCCACCATAGGCCACTTGGTCGATAGTCAGCCGGTTTGTAACACCGTTGACGGTCTTCTCCCAGAATACAGTGCTGGCGGCAGGAATAGCAGTTACAGAACACTGGATGGTAATATCGGAGCCAGTGATCACATTATAACTTGTCTGGCTGACTGTCACAGTTGGTGGGTCTGCAAGTAAAGTCATAGTTGATGTACCAAGAGCCAAAGCAAAGGGAGATTAGCGCATTCAAGTCTTTCGTTAATTCATGTAGAATAATGTTTGCTTCTTTTATCACATACGTTGGAGTTTCTACGCATTTAGCAATAGTAGATCATCAAATCAAACAACCATTTCAACAGTGTAAGTCATGCATTTAAATGGCATGTTTCTTGAAAAAAAAGAAAGATAAAAATTCAATTTAAAAGTGCAAATTAATTGATCGAACGCCTACCTCCAGTGACGCTCAGTGTAACGTCAGAGCTCTGAGCAGTACCAATTGAGTTTGTGGCTGAACACCTGTAAACGCCTAGGTCTGTACTGTCTGCATTAATAACAGTCAAGGATGGATTGTTAACAGCGGAACCGGAGAAACTTGTGCCATCGATATTGATGGTTAAGAACGGTCCATTGTTGATGGATCTGGTCCAGGATACACTTGTCACAGCTGGATTTCCAAATACATTACACTGGAGAGTGATCGTTCCGCCAGTGATAATGGAGTAGGAGGTCTGTGGCACTTGAACTGTGGGTGGGCCTGAAATCAAATCACTTTTGTATCAAATTGTGCAGGAATTCTGTCAGTAATACATATAATATCAGACCGAAAGGAAATCATATATTATCATCAGCTAATCAATACTTTACTAGTACTCAGAGCTCATATGAATACTGTGTTTGTATATACAAAATATCCTCATCCCATGGAAGTGAAAGGTTTAGTCAACAGTTGTTTATGAAATTACCTCCATCGACAGACAAAAAGGCCTGGTTACTAGTTCCTAATCCGACACTGTTTGTGGCTGTACAGACGTAGAAAGCCTCATCGCTATCTTCCGCAGTGATTACAGTGAGGTCCGGACTGTTGACGCTTCCACCACTGAAGTTGATATTATCAATAACGATGGGTGTTGTGACTGTGTTACCACCAGTGTTAGTAATCTTCCTCCATTCTACAGAGGTATGGGTAGGAACAGCAGACACAGTACAGTCAATAGTGACAGATGAGCCTACCAGTACATTGTAGGAGTTCTGCGAAATTGTCACGACTGGAATGGCTGTAAAAACAAATTCACCATCACTGATGTTAGAACTGTCAATATGTACGTTCATTTTAAAAAATATTTTAATGCAAATACGTCTATGATAATGAAAATTCTTTTTTTTTTTATTAATTATACAGCTATCAAAACCTACGTATGAATATATATCATTAAGAATTTCACTGTCTAATTTCATTTTGTTTCAATTTTACACATTTTGATTAGGGCCAAAATGTTCACGTCTTTGCCATGGATAAATAGTGCGATGTATATACTGATTGGAGGTTATGTTTTGACCAGACATGCTGAAGATATCTGCATCTAGTTGACTTACTTCCAGTAACATCCAAGTAGGTGTTGGTGCTTTCTCCTGTACCGACAACATTGGTAGCCTGACAAATGTAGAAGCCCTCGTCACTGTTCTGAGCGTTAGTGATAGTCAGTGATGGATTGTTGATGGCTCCTCCAGTGTATTTGCTGTTGTCGATATTGATGGGTTCGGATGCCCCTCCAACCAGTCGTCGCCAAGCCATGGTGGTTGCCGCCGGGGAAGCATTGATGGTACACACAAGGGTGATTGTGCCGCCAGTGATGACATTATAATTAGCTTGGGCCACAGTGACAACAGGAAGACCTGAAAGTCGCAGTTTATATGCATAATTAATAACGTTCCCTGTGTTTCTTTCCTGTAGAAGTACAATGTATGTGATTATGTTTTATGCTTTGTTATTACTGTAAAATGTTTTAGGTAGGAATTAAATAACAAGAGGTTGTAGACTGCTTATGTTTAAAAGTAGCTAGTTTTACTTACTGCCAGTAACTGATAAGGTGGTTACACTGCTCTGCCCAGTACCAACAACATTGCTGGCAGTACAGATATACTGGCCCTGGTCACTCGACTGGGCTCCATTGATGGTCAAGGATGGAACACTCACAGTGGAACCAGCGTATTTTCCAGAGGTTCCGATATTTACCGCCTGGTTGACACCATTGACGACTCTGAGCCATTGGACAGATGTATGTGTGGGACTACCGGACACTGTGCAGACCAGAGTTACAGAGCTTCCAGTCAGCACACTGTAGCTGGGCTGGGGAACCACCACAGATGGTACATCTGACAAATAAAATGCATACCTGTTAATATCATTTCTACAGATAAACATCAAAGATAGTAAGAAAAAAGTTCAAAAACTGTTTTAGCACCAAAGGCAAATAAAGGAGAATGACTGAACTCCAACCTTTATAGTTTTTCATCATTTTTTATATTTTATGTTAGTGATATATATGTGAAGTATCTGACATAGCTTACTTCCAGTGACACTCAATTGGACACTTGAACTTTGACCAGTTCCAACAACATTGGAAGCCTTGCAGACGTAGACACCGGAGTCAGCAGTGGTTGCTGAGAGGACAGTTAAGGATGGATTGTTGACCTGTGATCCTGCATAGTTAACATTGTCGATGTTGAGCTGGGTAGTCACACCTCCAATCGTTCTCTCCCAGAACACCGAGGTGTGAGCGGGGTCAGCAGTGACAGTACATTGGATTGTCACATCATTGCCAGTTACGATTGAGTACTGTGTCTGTTGGACGGTGACGACAGGAATACCTGGTAAAAGATCATTGTGGTTAATATAAAGTTATGAAATCAAACACGTATCAACATATAGATACAAAACCTTTACCAAATATTCCTAACTACAAGGTGGGTAAATAGATTTGGAAATGCTGAGAAACTGTATGAATTAACAGTATAAATGAAAATGTCTTACTTCCAGTTACAACAAGAGCTGTTGGAGAGCTCTGTCCAGTTCCCACTACGTTTGTTGCGAAACAGATATATGTGCCCTCATCAGCTTGGTCTGCGTTAAAGACAATCAGAGATGCAGAGCCAACAGTGGATCCACCGAAATTGGTACCATCAATGGTGATAGACTCAGTCTGCCCATTGATGACTCGCTGCCAAAAGACGGAGGTATGGGTAGGGGTAGAGCTTACTGTACACTCTATAGTGACAGTTGTTCCAATTGTGATGGTGTAGCTTTGCTGGGCAATTGTCACAGTAGGTGGAGCTGAAATTGTCAAACCATAGTAATGAGACAATTCCTTTCAAACAATATATGTTAAGGAATAAACAATGTCTAGTTCAAATGTAAATATGATATTTAACATAGAGATAGAAAAGCAATTACTATTTTTACTTTAAAGTATCCAAAGATCAGGGTTGTATACTTATTCAGCTTACATCCAGTAACGGTGAGAGTAGTTGTGGCACTTGTTCCAGTTCCAACAGCATTTACAGCTGAACAAGTATAGGTAGCAATGTCACCGGATGCAGCGTTGAATATGACCAAATCTGGCGAGTTGACAGTAGAGCCAGCGTATTTGTTCCCGTCAATTGTGATAACGTTAGAGACACCGTTAATCACACGTTGCCAGTATACTTGTGTGTGTAAGGGGTCGGCCGATACTGTACATCCCAGTGTAATGGACTGTCCAGTAATCACAGAGTAGGACGCTTGGGCAATTGTCACAACAGGGAGAGCTGCAAAAAGGATCGTATATCTGATAAGCAAAAGTTCTGTGGAAACATATATCTGAATATAAGTTCTATAAAGTCTTATATGTGTATCTGCACAAGTTTGACACTTGATATTTAGTTGTGCAAAATCTACATTGTCACACTCATCGAAAAAATATATTGATAATTTGTGTCAAATCTGATTTTATATTAATAATCATTTCCAATTTATATCAGAATCAATGAAAACGATAACCATTGAACTGTCATATTTTAACCCCTTAATAGTAATTTTCAGGTTAATCGTACAATATCGAACTAGTTTGGATGGATCAGAAACCTATGCCGAAATTTCAAAAAAAAAATTTATCGGCAAAATTCTGTCAGCTCCCCAGCTCCCTCCTTATTGAAAAATAGTGTTCAAAGATAGGTCATACTCACTTCCTGTGACAGTCAGTGTTGTCTGAGAACTTTGTCCAGTTCCAACAATATTGGTAGCAAAACAGATATACACTCCGCCATCAGCCGCTTCAGCATTGCTGATGGTGATAGAAGGAGAAGAAACTGTAGCGCCAGAGTACTTGGAGTTATCAATGGTGATGGACTGAGACTGGCCGTTAACGACCCGCTGCCAGAAGACGGTGGTGTGTTGGGGAGTAGCAGTAACAACACAGGTCAGGGTCACAGACTGTCCAGTGATAACACTGTAGGTAGGCTGTTGGATTGTCACAACAGGTATTGCTGTAATGACGAAAAGCACTCACATATCACACGGCAAGTGGTTATATCGGGATTGGTGTATAAAACATAATTTCTCTTTGCCATTGTTCAAATAAATACAGCATAATGATATGACAGAACACATCAGGAAACTAGCTGGCCAAAATTACGTTAAAGTGACAAATCGTGAGACGGATTATATTGTATACCCACGAAGCAAAATATGACAAAACTATTATTTCATATTATTATTATTGCCTTATGAAAAATAAACAGGCTCATGTTCGACAAAAAATGGGTCACACAAGTAATGTGTAATAGTGGAGAGCGATGGAGTTTCATACAGACTGTGGCCATAGTGGACATTTCACAGTGATGCCAACTATTAGATCTGCAGATATACACGTGTATATTTCAAAGCACTCTTAAGCTAGTCAGTATCTTTCTTTCATGTGAATTTCCAAGTTACAGCATACATATTGCACAGTAGTTTGGAAATGCTATGAAAATAGTGACCTTACTTATTTTTTTAAAAAGGAAATATCAGGTATCAAATATTATATAGTGAATCTTGTAAACAATTAAAGAAAGTTGACGATATACATACATCCAGTAACAGTCAGTGTAGTCTGGGTACTGGTTCCAGTCCCGACGACATTTGTGGCAGAGCAGGTGTACAGTGCCTGGTCATTAGAAGCAACATTCAGAATGGTCAGAGAAGGGCTGTTGACAGTTGATCCACTGTATTTATTCACATTATTCAAATTGATTGTTGTAGCCACTCCATTATCGATGCGCTGCCAGAACACTTGTGAGTGTGTGGGGTTGGCAGAGACGGTACATTCCAGGGTCACCGACTGACCTGTGATAGCAGAGTAACTTGGCTGGGCAATTGTTACAACCGGAATACCTGTAAAGGATATGTTAAAAACGATATAGCAAACAGATGATTCGGAGGCCTGTCCTTAGTTTTAAAGACATAACATGTTATCTTGGAATCATTTTTTCGGAGAGCAACAATAACCAACAAGGACATAGTCATTCAGATCCCCGCCAATGGAGATATCAAAGCTGAAGTAAGTTTGATTGTGGAAACTTATGTGTATGAAAAAAAAACCAGGAAAAAAAAAGTTGAGCTAAAGAAAGATGGAGTATAATTCAAGTAGAGCGAAGCTGCAATTGTTGAATCAGGTATACAGCTTTGACATTTATATTAGACTAATACACAAAGGGTGTGGAGTTTTGCAAAGTAACATTTACCATTTACCATGATATTTTCAGCAATGTTTCCATGGTAACGGAAAAAGTGCAAAAAATGAAAACCTAAAAATAGCAGAAGGTACTACTAGACCATAAAAAGAATGTGTCTATGAAGTTTCGTAGAAATATCTCTGCTGGTTTTAGAGTTATGCTCCGGAAACCATTCGTACGGATGGACGGACAGACGGACGGACGGACGGACGGAACCCATTTGTATATCCTCCACTTCGTTGGGCGGGGATAATTAAGCTAAATTCAATTTTATTCTATTAGATTATTATGGATAAACTAACAAAAATTGATCGATTGCTGGGCAGAATATAGATACGTCTCGTGATCGCAAACGCATGTATACCTATTCAATGTCTTAGCCAATATCGAAGTATACTGAATACAAAAAGCTAAGTCAAGTGCGGTACCGCATGATTTGACTTACTGCTGGGGATCCGTCATTTGTACTTCATTAGCAGATTTGATAAAGAAATATAAAAATAAACAGAGAATATTTAATATTACTATTTAATTATTTTCAAGTATTGTAATTTTGCTTACTTCCAGTGACTGAGAGTACAGTCTGACCACTCTGTCCAGTCCCTACAATGTTGGTGGCGAAACAGATGTACACTCCTTGGTCAGCGCTGACGGCATTGTTGATGACAAGAGATGCAGAATTGACCGTGGCTCCCAAGTACTTGGTGCCGTCGATGGTGATGGATTGGGCCTGACCATTAACAAAGCGTTGCCAGAAAACCGTAGTGTGTGCTGGGTCGGACTGAACTGTACATTCCAATGTGATGCTTTGGCCAGTTATAACACTGTAAGCATTCTGTGTAATTGTTGGTACAGGAGGAGCTGTAGAAACAATACAAGAGTAAAACTATACTGTCTATCTATAAAATACAACTTTCCGCAGTTCAATTTGTACAAAGTTAGTCATCATAATGTTATATTCAGGAGGAAAAACGACAAACAAATGGGTAGATCAAGAGTACCCTAATAAAACCTAATAGTATATTCTCATATTTCGTGTTTAAGTGCAAGATAAAATTTGTCAGATTCTACAAATGTATGACTCTTGATGTAACAGTACAAAAGTTTAAAAATATAAATCTGATTAATGAAAAGTATATAAAACAAGTTATAGACAGGTTCACTTACATCCTGTGACTGTAAGTGTGGTCTGACCACTGGTTCCAGTTCCTACAGCATTTGTTGCTGAACAGGTATATGTTGTCTGGTCATTAGCTGCTGCATTGTTTATGGTCAGTGACGGACCATTGACAGTGGATCCAGTGTATTTGGAGCCATCGATGGTCAATGTCGAGGCTACACCATTGTCAATCCTCTGCCAGTAGACATTGGTGTGAGAAGGAGTAGCGGTGACAGTACAGCCAAGTGTGATGGACTGACCAGTTGTAACAGAATAGGCATTCTGGGCGATAACAACTACAGGTAAACCTAGAGAAGAATATTAAAGAAACAAAAAATAAATAAAATAAAAAAAAGAAAAGTTGTGTTATGCAAAATCGTTATTGAACAAGAGCACTAAGAGAATTTTCAGCCCCGAAAAAGACAAATGCTGATTACACTGGCAAATGCTGATTACACTGGTTGCTCAAATTACACTGATTATTACTGAGAAATACTAATTGAACATTTATTCTGAAGAGTGAATATCACGAAACACCTCCTTTAAAAAGGAAAACAAATGCTAAGCACGGGTTTCAGAAAAATTAATGCGTCTTAAACTCTTCTCCATTTATTAAGCATTAAGGTTTTAAGATCAGTCTAAAACAGAGAAATGGTTTTAAACAAAACATTCAATGACCACCTACTTCCTGTGACTGAGAGCACGGTCTGAGCACTCTGGCCAGTTCCAACAATGTTGGTAGCAAAACAGATGTACACTCCTTGATCAGCTGTATTGGCATTGAATACAACAAGAGATGGATCACTGACTGTGGAACCTCCATAGTTAACACCATCGATTTGGATATTTTCGGTGATACCATTTTGGACTCTCTGCCAGTAGACAGAGAAATGTGCCGGATCAGCCGATACAACACACTCCAGTGTAGCTGTAGTACCGGTCACAACGTTGTATTGGTTCTGCATGATGTTCACAACAGGTACATCTAAAACAAATAAATATTCAGTTGATGTTTCCTTCGATCAAAAATCATATTCTCTGTGCATAGAAATGTTTTGTGCTTAACCTTAAAGAGGAAACGAAGCTATTATGGTCTTGGTCTTGTATGAACAATTCTTGTTTAGTTGAATTGAAGTGCAAATGGAAGTTCATAAGGAAAAAAACCTAAACTACCATCCCCTAAGGATGATACAAGCCAAATTTCCGACCAACGTTATGAAGATGACTAACGGACAACTGTATCGCAAATCTCACCTTGGTCCTTAAGCTAAAAGGATGCATCAATACTTACATGAAGGAGGGGCATCACTTTGGGCCGTTTTACAGCCACAAAGTGATAAGCAAAATATTTTGCATAAAGATACATTAGGGTCAGCTGCATATTGTATGCTATTCACAATATCCGATTTTTTTCCTGCGCTGAAGGTAATTTTAGGTGTCAAAGGTCTCAGGATGAAAATTCACATTTTCATTGTTTAATTCCTAAACGTCCTTAACTAAATATTAGAATTAGAAATTTGTATGCAATTATTTGGTTTGTGAAGTTTAGTTCAGAAAACTGATGAAAAATTTAACAAGAGATCCAAGAGGGATCTTGGCGTCCACCAAAAATTGATCTATGTCTGACAAATGAAAGAGGGATCTTTTTCCTTTTTTAAACTTCTTTTCTCTGCTTTTCAAACTTTAAACTATAACTTTAACTATCAAAATCAAAAATGGCCACCTGTCGGCCATCTTGCTGACCGATCAGTTCCAAAATGCAATATGCACAACTAGAGTCCTAGGGAAACCTACATATGAAATTTGAAAAAGATCCCTTCAGTGTTTTTTGAGGAATAGCGGTAACAAGAATTATTTACGGACGGAGGGAAGGAAGGACGGACGACGGACGAAAGGCGATTTCAAAAAAAATAAACATAACTCCTCTTCCCCTATAATACCGCCTGAACAGCCCAAACTAGAACTCTCGCCAGTAATAACTCCATTAATAGGTTAAATTGCAGAACCGTATTTAGTTTACTCAACTCTCCTTTATGCAAGGGTTTTGTGTACCAAATTTGATTAAAATCATTTGGGAAGTTTAGGAGGGGTTCGCCGGACAAAACTGACAGACTGACGGACAGAAGGACAGACGGACAACCCGATTCAAGTATATTTCCATAAATATAAACTTTATTTATTTTACATCGATAACGAAACAAGTTATAAAACTTATGCAAATCACTCTCGATGGTCCGAATGTAAACGCGCGAGGGATCTTAGTGTGGGGAAAAAACTGAAGTGCCAGGAGAAAACTCACATGATCGGACAGGTGAACCCTAACCTTTCATGTCCGTTCCAGGGATCGAACCCCGGCCGGCTAGGTGAAAGGCGATCGCGAGTAGCTTAACCACTACACCTTAATTTCAATGCGGGGGTTTAATAAATACTTACTTCCTGTGACTGTGAGTGTGGTCTGACCACTAGTTCCAGTTCCTACAGCATTTGTGGCTGAACAGGTATATGTAGTCTGGTCATTATTTTCTGCATTGTTTATTGTCAGTGACGGACCATTGACAGTGGATCCAGTGTATTTGGTGCCATCGATGGTCAAGGTGGAAGCTACACCATTGTCAATCCTCTGCCAGTAGACATTGGTGTGAGAAGGAGTAGCGGTGACGGTACAGCCAAGTGTGATGGACTGACCAGTTATGACAGAGTAGGCATTCTGGGCAATAACAACCACAGGCAAATCTGAAATACAATACAATTACACTAAATGTGTTGTTATCATTGAGAAAAATTTGTGACTGTGTGTCGTTACTGTTATAACGCTATGCCTAAGAATGTGTTGTGTCACCGTCACTTTGCGTTGATTTAATTGTTTTCAATATTTTACAAATATCAAGTGGTGAGCAATATCAACATCAATGTGCACATGTCTGGGTCGAATAATGATGTCAGCACTCACTGTCTCCGGGATTGGATGATCTAGAACGGTGTAATGTTGTTGTCATTGTGTGATTTTTGTTAGTATTAATTACAGCTGTCATTAACTTATGTCATGATACTGTTCTTCGGTGTTGGACATGACCATGCTTTTTCTGTTTGATTATGTAATAGGTAAGGCATTGTACTTTTTTCTGGGTATGATGCACTACTGTATAGTGTTATGATTACTGAAAATTGTTTTAGATTGTGCAATATCAATGTCACTTTGCTATTTCCGATATTTGTCCCTGTTTATATACTCACTGCCAGTAACTGTAAGTGTGGTCTGGGCGCTCTGTCCTGTCCCCACAATATTAGTGGCAAAGCAGATGTATACACCTTCATCTCCAGAATTAGCATTGAAAACTTGAAGACTGGGAGAGTTGACAGATGAGCCTGCATAGTTGTTTCCATCAATAACAATGTTTGTGGAGACACCATTAACAATTCTTTGCCAGAACACTGTTGTGTGAGTTGGATCAGCTGATACTGTACATTCCAGGGTTGCTGTAGACCCTGTTATAACTGAGTAACTTGACTGAGCGACGGTCACAACTGGGATACCTGAAGCAGAAATTGTTGGTGAAATCAAGCACGTATCCCTGAAAATACATACTTTTGTTATGCATATTGGTGTATACTACATATTCACTTAAAGAGAAACAAAATGTTTGAAAAACCAAAAGAAAATATAAAAATAATAATAATAATTGACTTTATTTATAGTCGATAACACTTTGAGTCAGAGACTCGTCTTCCAAGTGGTCGACCTAAAAATATACAATATTATACATATAACAGCGTTGCATGTATCATTATAATGGATATCACAGTCAGAATATCACAGAAAATAGTATCAAAAATTAAAAAGACACTCATAAAGCTCATGGTGCATAAATACATTGAAAAATAAAAACACATCTTAATGAATTAGTGTCTAATATACATATATGCCAATATGACAAAAGAATAAAAATTGACAGAATATATGCTATTTTAGCATGATTAACGATAGTTTACTAAGACGATAAAAGAACAAAAAGTGCTGGGTTTACTAAAACAGGTTTTAAGAAGCAAATGAAATAGTGATTATTAAGATGCATGTAGGAAGTGTTTTTTGCATTCGTATTTGAATTTGGAGAGTTTTGTATTTTTAGAAACACGTTCTGGTAGATCATTCCATAGTGATGGTCCACTATACTTAAATGATCTGTTAAATTTTTCTTTTTTTTAAATCTAGGTAATAAATGTTTCCCTGTAGTGGCTGATCTAGTCTTCTTTTCATGAATTATGATACAGCACCGCCATTTTTAAAGCAGTGTAAACAAGAACTTACTTCCTGTTACAGTCAATGTGGTGCTTGTACTAGTTCCTGTACCCACAGCATTGGTAGCTGAACAAGTGTACGTGGCCTGGTCGGATGAAGCGGCGTTGGTGATGGTGAGTGAGGGAGTGTTAGGAACAGATCCCTGGAACTTGTTTCCATCAATTGCCACATTGTTGGTGTTTCCATTGACGGTACGCTGCCAAAACACCTGTGTATGGGTGGGGTCAGCACTCACTATACATTGTAAAACAACTGTCTGGCCGGTAATCACACTGTATGCTGGTTGTGCGATAGTTACCACTGGTATACCTGAAAGGCAGAGCAAAGTATTGAACATTTATTTTATAGAGATAAAGCAGAACTTCCCTTAAGTGATCATGCATGGTACATACATGTTTGGCCGGTTAAGAGAGGGTTTGGTTTGGGAATGTGATCAATTGTGACCGGTCGGGATACGATAGGATGCAAGGGTCTATATACTAATGTATTGATATTATCATTCATGATATTGGAATTAATACATTGAATGCAGAAATGATCAAGATTAATTAAACTGCTGTAATGAAGTTCTGATACAGATTGGAAATGTATCGGATAATTAAAGCATTTGGTATCATGTGTAAATTTTGTTATTTTATCCATAGCTTATCAAGTCACATAATGCCTTACTTCCTGTGACAGCGAGTGTGGTCTGACCACTGGTTCCAGTTCCTACAGCATTTGTAGCTGAGCAGGTATAAACTGTGGCATCATTGGCAGCACTACTAAAGATGGTTAAGGAGGGATTATTAACAGTTGATCCTGAGTATTTGGTTCCGTCAATAGTAAGTGTGGTAGCTACACCATTGTCGATACGCTGCCAGAAAACATTGGTATGTGTAGGAGTGGCAGACACGGTACATCCCAGAGTGATGGTTTGCCCTGTCACAACAGAGTAGGCGTTCTGGGCTACTGTGACGATTGGGAGACCTTTGAAAATAAAATAGGAGGTTATCAACAGATGCATTTTTTCCATATATTAACATATCTAATGTAATAATGTCAACAGCAAAAACTTGCCAATATGAGATTTAGGTCAAATGTTGAAATGATCAAATACTAAATGAACATGCTTGTGCTGCAAATCAAATCAGTATTTGAAGATTGAGTCCAGGACTATCCACAATCCTATGTTTAGTATTAAAGTAAAAGATACCCAAATGTTTCAATTTACAATGCTATGTCCAACATTTCGTGTCTCCGCACCTCTGTAGTTTTGAACAGGCTTACTACACTTCACATCGTTTCCATCCAAAATATCATAAACCTATAGCATTAATATTATAATATCCGTGTCTTTGAAGTAAGGGGATTGATTTGATTTGATCAAATCAAGAAGTCCATCATTCTAGAAAAAATAATGCTGATTCAATATGAACTATGGTAACAAAATGAGTAAAAAATATAGGATGAATGAGAATTCATCACGGATAACTACTCTACTGAGCATAATGGGTTTTATCACATAATCCGCTTGATATCCAGTAATTTCTCCAGTGCAATATTTTTGCATATGTCACAAGTGTAATATGACCTACAGCTATTTTCATTGACTGGATATTCATTGTTCCGTCGTGACAGAAACAATAAAAATGACGTCAGAAATTTGATGGCAGCGGGACGAAGAGGCGGCCACCGCTATATTTTCGCAATACATTTGACGTGACGATTCTTCGAAATGTAGATTTTTTATGTGATAAAAAGCATTTAAAATTTATATTCATTCCATTCCGAGACTTAATGAGCACAAATAAAAACTTCTAAGACTCGTTTCATAAAATCGCATATGAGATGAACACTCATTTAAGATTATGTATTTCTGTACTGATTCAAATAGGGACAACAAGCACAAAATCTCATCAGGTTTCTTACTTCCAGTAACAGTGAGTGTTGTGGTGGTACTGGTCCCGGTTCCTACGATGTTGGTGGCAGAACAGGTATAGACGGCCTGATCACCGGCAACAGCGTTTGTAATGGTGAGGTCAGGATTAGCTACTGTAGCACCTTGGTATTTGGTACCGTCTATAGATAAAGTACTAGTGACTCCATTCAGCGTTCTTTGCCAAAACACACTTGTGTGACCTGGTGTGGCTGTCACTGTACAGCCGAGAGTGACTGTCTGTCCGGTGATTACAGAGTACTGGGCCTGGTCTACAGTGACCACGGGGATACCTTTGGTAAAAAAATAAATTATAGGTAAACAGGATAATATTGATATGTACATTAGAGCCCATTCACACATTGAAACATAACAAAAAATTTTAAGAGACTTGATATCAAAAGATTAAATTTCAAATTAAATTTAAAAAGTGATTTTGAAAAAATCATTTAACCTATTAACAGTCTTAACCAGGTCATGCAAATGTCAGGTATGTGCAAAGTTAAATTCAGCAATTTTCGTTGAAACATAACTGAGAAAATTACCACATAAATATGGAATCCATGAAGGCATGCTTATCAGTACCAAGGCACCTGTACAATGCTTTTATGACGTTTGATCATAGTGTTCTGACTTTTTAAAAATAAGAGGCCCAGACGGCCTGTATCACTCATCTGACTTGCTATGGCAAATATAGCATTATTATAATTATAGGAATATGGGTGAAGTGTTTATCTCCTCAATCACTAACTGTTTTGCCCCTAGGAACCCAAACCCTTGACTTAAACATTTTCAGTCAAAGATACTGCAGACTAAAAATGAACAAAATCCTTTTATTCTTATTACAGAAGACTTTATAAGAATTTGTAACATTTCTGCCATTGTGCCTATCCCCCGGCCCTTGGGAACACAGACCCATAACCTATACAAAATTGGTTCATTTTAACTCAAGGGTGCCATAGACCAAATTCCGTTAATTCTTACAACTGATGAACGATTGGGCTATGACCATAGTTTATACAAAATTATTTTGCTATCTGTCTTTCGTTCCTTCCTAACAACAGAAGGATTTAAAAAAAATGCAATATTGTTTATTACATCACGCCTTTCTAGCCCCTGAAGGCCGATAAACTTGTCTGATACTAAATTTGTTTCCTTATAGTCAGGGTGCTGCAGACCCAATATGAGCTAAGCATTGAAAACCTACAGTAGTCTCACAGATACTGCAGGTCAAATATAAGCTAAATCCTTTAATTCCTGCAGCAAAAGGATTTTTTTTAAGAATGAGAGGGGATTTCTATAAGGCCCACCTCTCCGGCTCCTTGGAAATTATTGGCTTATATAGAATTAGCTCGTGCAGACCAAAAACGAGCTAAATTATTTTAGTTTTACAGCAGAATTTGCATTAACATCTTCTATTGGAGCATTATACAAAATAAGTGTTTCCCTTCCTCAAGGATATTATACCAAATTCGGTAACCATCCACAGAACTAGCTGCGAGAAAAAGGAATTGTTGACGGACACTGCGCCATCATATAAACGTACAGGCCTTTGAGGCCAGGTGAGCTTAAATATTTTATTTCATTATATACTGTAGATGTAAACAAATAAATAGACAACTAAGAATAGAAAATATTTGATAGTTCTATACCAAATGATACGCTAATACCATATACAAACACCAATCTAAAAGCTACAGAGCAAGCAGATCTAATATATGTAGAACTAACAGCATATATACAGGCAGCTATTAAATGTATAAGTTCCAATACAAAGGATATTGTAATCATCATACATAATATGCCTAATTAAATATAGAGAGTTAATTGCATCAATAACAACAAGAAGCGAGATCAGCAATAACATGTTATCAAAGGAATTTGCTTTTTAATGGGAGTAGAATTCAAATTAAATGACTGAATGTTATTTCTGTCCGGTTTGTTTTTGTTCAGATGCTTCATTTAAGCATTGATGTCAATCACTTTTTCCTTATTTCATCGGCGTACGAAAGAAATTTTGATTGCAAACTTTTTTTTAACGTTTTTCACTATACGTCTATGTATTACATCTCCAATAGTCAAATATCTTATACGTAAATTCATTCAATGAAATTAATAATACGACCAGGAGACATGATAAATAATTACAATAGAAGTGTTCATCATGTATCAGCAAGCAAATCTAGTCTAGGTAAATAGTAAGAACATTTTTGGCTAAAAGGCTATGCATAGTTTGTACGCCTTGGTATTGATTGTTACCTTATTTGTAAGGGAAAATAACACTGTTAATTTTTGAGAAAAGAAAGTAAAATAAGCTTATTCCATTTTTGCATATTACAGAGTTATCTCCCTTGCAGGTATGTATCCATGGTGACATCATTATTTTGTGAGCGAAGTTCACGTCGTTTCCTCTGAAAAGTATGACGTTAGGCTTACTAACACATGACGTCACAATCAATACCTATCCGCAACGACACATAACTCTAATATACAAACACAGAACTGAACTGCACAAAGTAATGATTTCATGATCAATAAATACTCGCCATGATTTAAATCATATAATTATTATTGCATGGAAATTCTATTATTACAGGATGAACATTTTTCAAAAGATGCAGAAAATAAAAAGCAAAGCATCATACTTCCTGTTACATCTAGGGTTGTCTGGCTACTACTGGCAGTGCCCACAACGTTTGTAGCATAGCAAGTATAGGTAGAGATGTCGTTACTGTTAGCATTGTCGATGATCAGTGATGGATTGTTAACAGTAGCACCACTGTATTTGACACCATCTATGGTAAGTGTTGTTTCTACACCCGAATCATCGCGGCGCCAGAACACAGCAGTATGAACAGGATCTGCTGATACTGTACACTCCAGTGTGGCAGTCTGTCCAGTGAAAACAGAGTAGGAGGGTTCCACTATTTCTACTACCGGTAGACCTAGCAATAGATATGTTACAAGCACTATAGTCATGCATCTAGCTACTGAAACCATGCAACATGCACTAAAACATTCGAAACAAATGCAGAAAAATACATCTTATGTGATCTCTTCGTAGGTCTGATTTTGGAAGTACAATCTTTATAGAGTTCTGAAAAAATAAAGGATTTTTTTTCAATTGGGTAGAGAAATTAATGTCCATCTCCTGCATCACAGTGGGGAAGGTTTTGCCCATTATCAGCAACATTCGATATTCAATCTTCGAAGGATGATCAACTGAACTAAAACCAGTCTTCTCAAAAGACCTGCATACGTTATCCAGCAGAAAGCTCGCAAGGAAAGGATACGTATTTGTACATTAACTTAACGTTAATGGTTTGATGACCTGAAAGCAGAATTTATCTGTTGTAAAAAAAAGCTGATAAAAAGATCCTTGATTATATATTCAGAGTATCTATCACTGGAAGCAACTTTTCTAAGCCTAATTACGTGAATACATCAGAGAAAGCAGATAATCTACAAGGCATTAAATATACACCTCAACATATATAATAGTAGTTCTAAGCATGCCAACATGCATAAATAATTAATGCCCACTAGTACTGCCACTACTTTCTACTGCATCTCTATACAGTTCTTACTTCCTGTGACAGCGAGTGTGGTCTGACCACTGGTTCCAGTTCCTACAGCATTTGTAGCTGAACAGGTATATACTGTGGCATCATTGCTATTAGCACTATTGATGGTAAGGGATGGGCCATTAACTGTTGATCCTGTGTATTTGCTTCCGTCAATAGTAAGTGTGGTAGCTACACCATTGTCGATACGCTGCCAGAAAACATTGGTATGGGTAGGTGTGGCAGACACGCTACATCCCAGAGTGATGGATTGTCCGGTAGTAACCGAGTAGGTGTTCTGGGCAATGGTGACGATTGGGAGATCTATATTTAGCAAAATGTAATTTAAAATATATTTATTTCTAATTTTAAAATGATTTAAAAACATGGCTAGAATTCAAATTTCGTTTTAAATATACAAACGTTTTAATACTACAACTTTGAAAATTACTTGTAAAAAAGCTCATGCAATGCGACATGTTTTATTCATGAAATATGTCCAATGCAAACTGGAACTGTTTTTTCTCCTGCCTTTATGTTCCATTCTGACACTTTGATACTTCTATCCTCGATTCTAATCGTTCACCAAAATATCCGTAAATAATATCCTTTTACTGATATTAATGTTTTAAAATATATTTGCCTTTTCATTTTTGCATTCATAAATATGTACTTGTGTTACCCATAGAGTAAATCCCTTTTAATGAAATATTGCTTTAAGATATCTGCCGCCTGTCTGATATTTTCTTCAAAGATCAATTGCTATTACCCACCCAGATAGGTTGCTTTAACGTATCTGTCATAAGTCCTATAGAGACATGCCCCTATTTATGAAGTATAGATTCAAGATTGTTGTTGTCTATCCTGACCTTTTATTTCCCCAGCCCCATGTTAAATCCTGGGTTCCCCATGTGTATGACCCAATCCATGTGCTTCATTGTTCTTAGATTTCTAACCAATATATTTTAACATTTTGTTTTCTATCCCAATACCTCCTGTCCCGGTTTTACATGTTTTGTTAACATCTTCATCCATGTCCTGATGTTAAACTGTAGTTTTTCCTAATGCTCCCTATTCTGGTCTTTATTAAGATTATCACTCCTTCCATGATGATCTCCAGCCCCCTTTTTGACGTTTTAATGTTAGAATGTTGTTCGGTGAACTGAATTATGTTTTTGAATTTTTCGAACATTGCCTCCTTATCCTACACATGCTTGATACTTTAATCAGTGACTTACTTCCAGTAACAGTGAGTGTTGTGGTGGTACTGGTTCCGGTTCCTACGATGTTGGTGGCAGAACAGGTATAGACGGCCTGATCACCGGCAACAGCGTTTGTAATGGTGAGGTCAGGATTAGCTACTGTAGCACCTTGGTATTTGCTGTTATCAATCACAACATTAGAGGTGACTCCATTTAATAATTTTCTCCAAAGCACGCTAGTGTGACCTGGTGTGGCTGTCACGGTACAGCCGAGAGTGACTGTCTGTCCGGTAATTACAGAGTACTGGGCCTGGTCCACAGTTACCACGGGAACATCTACACAAAGCATGAAAAATAATGAAAATGTCAAGACATAATAATAAAACTAATACAGACAACTAGTTTTTTTCAAAAAGCGCTATGAACATCTGGGGACAAAATGATGATACAAGAGAAAGAATTGGTTCCGTAATTTTGGAGAAAATACCAAAGAACTATGTACAAATTTAAGATGCTAACAAACCAAAATGGTAACCTTTTTGTATTTTAATTTCTTCTTGAGTCGAATGCAGAAATAGTACATTTCTGGAAACGAGCAATAAAACCTGTTCAATACCTGTTATTATTCAAGGTAGCGATGTTTCTTTTCTGAAGAGTCCTGAAATTCTTTAGTAACTATAGGGATACAATACTGCTACTTCGGAGAGAGATAACTTGAACATATTCTGATGAATACCGATATATCATTATTCAGACAAACAGAAATTGAAGAAAAAATAAAAGCTTTCCTGCATTTTCTATAAATTAGTCAAAGAAAACAGTGACTAATTCAAGTAAAATTATACTGCTTTTCATTAAAACACAATTTCATGATATAATGGTGTGATAAATCTTTACAAACGCCACTTCATCATGGTGCATAAAATAGATAAATAACCCTATATGACAATGTATCCAATAAATGCATATTTTTTTCTTACTTCCTGTGACAGAGAGTGTGGTCTGACCACTGGTTCCAGTTCCTACAGCATTTGTAGCTGAACAAGTATAAACTGTGGCATCATTGCTACTAGCACTGTTGATTGTAAGAGATGGGCCATTAACTGTTGATCCTGTGTATTTGCTTCCGTCAATAGTAAGTGTGGTAGCTACACCATTGTCGATACGCTGCCAGAAAACATTGGTATGGGTAGGTGTGGCAGACACGGTACATCCCAGAGTGATGGATTGTCCGGTAGTAACCGAGTAAGTGTTCTGGGCAATGGTGACAATGGGGAGACCTGATAAGAAAGGGTAGTGATAAGAAACCAACTATAATCCTGTTACAGTAATAAGTTACAAACAAAAATTCTCCCATGTTATTGACAACTAGTGATTACGGATGGTTCTAATGAAACAACTATTGACCACGGATGATCCTAATGAAACAACTATTAAATACGGATGATCCTAATGAAACAACTATTGACTACGGATGATCCTAATGAAACACCTATTGACCACGGATGATCCTAATGAAACAACTATTGACCACGGATGATCCTAATGAAACAACTATTGACCACGGATGATCCTAATGAAACAACTATTAAATACGGATGATCCTAATGAAACAACTATTGATACGGATGATCCTAATGAAACAACTATTGACTACGGATGATCCTAATGAAACAACTATTGACTACGACACGGATGATCCTAATGAAACACCTATTGACTACGGATGATCCTAATGAAACAACTATTGACCACGGATGATCCTCATGAAACACCTATTGACTACGGATGATCCTAATGAAACACCTATTGACCACGGATGAGCCTAATGAAACAACTATTGACCACGGATGATCCTAATGAAACAACTATTAAATACGGATGATCCTAATGAAACAACTATTGACTACGGATGATCCTAATGAAACAACTATTGACTACGGATGATCCTAATGAAACACCTATTGACCACGGATGATCCTAATGAAACAACTATTGACCACGGATGATCCTCATGAAACACCTATTGACTACGGATGATCCTAATGAAACAACTATTAAATACGGATGATCCTAATGAAACAACTTATGACCACGGATGATCCAAATGAAACAACTATTGACCACGGATGATCCTAATGAAACACCTATTGACTACGGATGATCCTAATGAAACAACTATTGACCACGGATGATCCTAATGAAACACCTATTGACTACGGATGATCCTAATGAAACAACTATTAAATACGGATGATCCTAATGAAACAACTATTGACCACGGATGATCCTAATGAAACAACTATTGACCACGGATGATCCTAATGAAACAACTATTGACTACGGATGATCCTAATGAAACACCTATTGACTACGGATGATCCTAATGAAACAACTATTGACCACGGATGATCCTAATGAAACAACTATTGACCACGGATGATCCTAATGAAACAACTATTGACTACGGATGATCCTAATGAAACAACTATTGACTACGGATGATCCTAATGAAACAACTATTGACTACGGATGATCCTAATGAAACAACTATTGACTACGGATGATCCTAATGAAACAACTATTGACCACGGATGATCCTCATGAAACAACTATTGACCACGGATGATCCTCATTAAACACCTATTGACTACGGATGATCCTAATGAAACAACTATTAAATACGGATGATCCTAATGAAACAACTATTGACTACGGATGATCCTAATGAAACAACTATTGACTACGGATGATCCTAAATGAAACAACTATTGACACGGATGATCCTAATGAACACTATTATAGATGATCCTAATGAAACAACTATGATACGGATGATCCTAATGAAACAACTATTGACTACGGATGATCCTAATGAAACAACTATTGACTACGGATGATCCTAATGAAACAACTATTGACTACGGATGATCCTAATGAAACAACTATTGACCACGGATGATCCTAATGAAACAACTATTGACTACGGATGATCCTAATGAAACAACTATTGACTACGGATGATCCTAATGAAACAACTATTGACTACGGATGATCCTAATGAAACAACTATTGACTAGGATGATCCTATGAAACAACTATTAAATACGGATGATCCTAATGAAACAACATTGATACGGATGATCCTAATGAAACAACTATTGACTACGGATGATCCTAATGAAACAACTATTGACTAGGGATGATCCTAATGAAACAACTATTGACTAGGGATGATCCTTATGAAACAACTATTGACCACGGATGATCCTTATGAAACAACTATTGACCACGGATGATCCTAATGAAACAACCATTGACTAGGGATGATCCTAATGAAACAACTATTGACTACGGATGTCCATCAATGGAACCACTATTAACTACAAATTATCTGAAAATGGGAAACAGATATCTGATTGCATAATAATCAGATTGTATATATATGTCACGAGAGTGATTATAATATGGGTATTTGTTCGCGAGTACATAAATAGAATCCAACAGCTATAAACAGTTGACAATATTTATTACACACTAACGGAGACAGATAACCCTGAAATAAAAAGAACAATACCTGACAATATGTAGGGATACATAAATGAACATACTACTGTATCTTCTATATTTATACTGTAAGGTATAAAATATAAACAGGTAACTATTTATTATAATAGTAAATTGTATTTTAATTTCCGAGTTACATATTTTTACAAATAACATTTAATTTACAGTCACTTGACTCTATGCATTGCCCTAACCTGACCGACCACGTGCGGTCCTTTGTTATACATAATATAAAGCTTTATGGACAAGTTATTTAAAGAAGTTTTAATTATATAAAGTATTTTAATTATATTGCATAGTGAAGAATAAGTTAATTACTTTATTTCTAGTTATATATTAAATTAACATACCTTTCAGTACTGTGGCCGTAAAGCACACACGTACAGGCTTCTAGCTATAGGTCGTGTATGTCCAGTGCCTATTTTCCACGTAATGTGCGGACACGCTTCCTCAAGGGTGGGCGTGCACGTGCAAGGACAGGGTCATGCAGGGTCAATGTGACACACTCAACCAATCCATTCACTCGCCTCTCATACGTCATCATAACAACTTACACACACAGATTTACATGTACAGGACATTACATGACACAGGGACATGTAAATTCAGGCAATACACAGCGCATGTAGTTAAAACACCATATACACCATATTATATATATGGTGAATTTAAACACCGCCACATATATATATAGCAGTTAAATATTCGTGTTTTAACAAAGAATGGTTAATTGTAAACAACAGTGAAATATTCAGAAATCCATTGACGTAACTAAAACGGAAAACACAAATAGTTATAGGAATTAACGAACCGGAGATATGCTCCGTATAGGAAGTCGCAAAATACTGACCTCGCGATCGATTTCATCATGGAAATGTCTATCAAACAATTAAACAGACAGAATGAAGGAAAGAAAATGATAGAAATTACCGCTGAAATACAATAAATGAAAAAAATGTTCTTACTTCCTGTAACAGTGAGTGTTGTGGTGGTACTGGTTCCGGTTCCTACGATGTTGGTGGCAGAACAGGTATAGACGGCCTGATCTCCGGCAACAGCGTTTGTGATGATGAGGTCAGGATTGGCTACTGTAGCACCTTGGTATTTGTTACCATCAACGGTTACACTGCTGGTGACTCCATTCAGTGTTTTTCTCCAAAACACACTGGTGTGGACTGGTGTGGCTGTCACTGTACAGCCGAGAGTGACTGTCTGTCCGGTAATTACAGAGTACTGGGCCTGGTCTACAGTTACTACGGGGATACCTTTGGTAAAATATCAGAAAGAAAATGTTACAGTATATATGGCTTGATTTTTCATACATAATGTATGAGTAATTCTGGTTTATACATGTAACTCTTTCATGATGACAAAATGATAGGATGGTTAAATTAGATGTCTATTCCAGCATGGAGTGTAAGTAGTGAAACATCAGTTAGTCTGTTAAACCATTTTCCCCCCAAAATAATGCCCCATCCGTTAGTTTACTTAAAGATATGTTGTTTCAATGCATTTGTATATTCATGTCTCCAAAGCTCCTCATTATTACTACAGGACCTTTATACTTCAGACTGATCAACTTTGCACAGATTGCAATCCACTCATTCAACAAGAACTATCGTCCATGAATTCAACTTAGTTAAGAAGGAATAGAAAGTTGATAGTTAAATCTACAGACTGGCAGACAGGCAAATCGAATCCGGGATACCCCTCGTTCCCACCAACTCCTGTTTATGATTTTATAAACTATTCTTGTGTTTGAGTTAAATGTAAAAATGTGTCTGCAGAGTTAAATAATAAAATTTGGGAGTGACATTGTTGTAATTTTTTTATTTTGTAAAAGAAGAGGCAATACCAATCTACTTTGCTCATATGAATATTTCAGCCAATATAAAAAAATGTATTTCAACAGCAACAATCCTCCAACCATCAACAGAAAGGATAGAATTATTTTAAGGAGAAAGGTCTTACTTTATCATACCCAAGAGTCTAAGAAAACGGAAATAAAAATGTGGCACTACATTGTCACTTAGGATAAAAAAGTTATTTACAGTTTTGCAATCTCAAGTTGAACCTAAACCGGTCCTACCCAAAAGGACAGTCTAACAGAATTTTACAGTCTGTTAATCTATTATCTGAAGTAAATTATTTCAAGCATGTTAGAAAAAAGTAAAAGCGGAGAAAAAATATGTCCCCTACTTCCTGTAACAGTGAGTGTAGTGGTGGTACTGGTTCCGGTTCCTACGATATTGGTGGCAGAACAGGTATACACTGCCAAATCACTGGCAACCGCATTGGTGATGGTGAGGTCAGGATTCGCTACTGTAGAACCTTGGTATTTGTTACCGTCTATGGTTAAAGTACTTGTGACTCCATTCAGCGTTCTTTGCCAAAATGCACTTGTGTGACCTGGTGTGGCTGCCACTGTACAGCCGAGAGTGACTGTCTGTCCGGTAATTACAGAGTACTGGGCCTGGTCTACAGTTACCACGGGGATACCTTTGGTAAAATATCAGGGTTGGAATGAATCATTTCGTATCTATATTAAAACTATTTTACAGAGAAGATACATAAAATAGTCAATAAACTGCATTTACTAGACCTCTCGCAAAACAAGTAATTTCTTTAAACAGTTCGGTCTTTTATTTCCTGAAAGCCTAAGAACACAATATCAGAAAGAAGGTTGTGGAATATATCTATAGGCATAGCAGTTTTCATCGAAGCAAAACAAAAATCATCAAAACTAAGTTAAATGTGTATAAAGAAAACTATTAATTCCAAGTAGCCTTACTTCCTGTGACAGAGAGTGCGGTCTGACCACTGGTTCCAGTTCCTACAGCATTTGTAGCTGAACAGGTATAAACTGTGGCATCATTGCTGTTAGCACTATTGATGGTAAGGGATGGGCCATTAACTGTTGATCCTGTGTATTTGCTTCCGTCAATAGTAAGTGTGGTAGCTACACCATTGTCGATACGCTGCCAGAAAACATTGGTATGGGTAGGTGTGGCAGACACGGTACATCCCAGAGTGATGGATTGTCCGGTAGTAACTGAGTAGGCGTTCTGGGCAATGGTGACAATGGGGAGACCTGATTAGAAAAGAAATTTTGGCCATGATCGTTTGTTTTCACATTTCACTTGAAATAGCAAACATTTCTAAGGCTTCCGGATAGTACAACAGGAATAATGAATTATATACCAGGTAATTCAAATCAAATAATTGTGTCTTTTGATATTGAATCAGCCAATATAAGGTGTGTGTTAGAATGGAAAATAGCTTACAACTTGATAATGCATTGAACATTTCTAATTATGCATATTTTAAAACAGCTCAATAAATGTGAAACTGGGTCCATGTGCATGCAGGTTTTTAAAAGCATCCAACGGTCATCTATTTAAATATTCTGGATTATCCCTCATAAGCTGAACCTCTTAAATAACGGAACTGAATTCATAAAGATTACACATACGTGACCGTTGTACTTTAACAAGATTAAATTAATGAGTTTGAACTTTGGTGTTTTGCGTGGAATGTTGTTTTACCGAGACAACCATCACAGCCCAATACTTTGGGATCATAATACAAATGTCAAATGTGTTCATAAAGTGAAGATGATGCCACACGGAACATGACTCCAAATAGGCCAATAAAATGTACAAATTAAACAGTTTTAGCTTCAATCAATTTAACTCAAACTCCGTTGGTTTTGATTATAATCAACTGATATGAAAACTTCATCTTTAAATAGGAACTTAAACTTCATAATGATCAACTCTCTGAATTCTTATTTGGGACCTAAAAGTAAATTTGATCATAGGAATTAGGACCAACTGGTAAAAATAAACAAAACAAATTGTCCCCTACTTCCTGTAACAGTGAGTGTTGTGGTGGTACTGGTTCCGGTTCCTACGATGTTGGTGGCAGAACAGGTATAGACGGCCTGATCATTGGCAACAGAGTTTGTGATGGTGAGGTCAGGATTGGCTACTGTAGCACCCTGGTATTTGGCACCGTCAATATTTAAAGTACTTGTGACTCCATTCAGCGTTCTTTGCCAAAATACTGTTGTGTGACCTGGTGTGGCTGCCACTGTACAGCCGAGCGTGACTGTCTGTCCGGTAATTACAGAGTACTGGGCCTGGTCTACAGTTACCACGGGTATACCTTCGGTGACATATCAAGTTGGAGATTTTAGGGGAAATGAAAGAATAATCATTCATTTCAATTATACATTGCAAACAATCTAAATTACAAAGTAGGTTTTGTAATGGAAAAAAAGTACAAGAGCAATCTCAACAAAAGTCATGAGTTTTAAATGGTCACTTAGACACAACAAGAACTTTTACATTACTAATTTGAAATGCATTACTGAAGACTAATGATATAATTATAAACATGAAAAAGTCTTAAAAGCTGCCAAAGAAAGAATATTGACAGTTGTCTACAGATTGCAGTTAGCTATGTTTGCATTAACAAACCAGGACTGACTAGACTGTAATTGTTAATAAATTATGTTTATCGATAAAAACATTTTGACTGCACGTGACCTTGAAAGTAGCACAGGATCATTCATATAACTAAATTGACTACGCCAAGAAATGAGTGTCATGTTACTGTGAGTCTTCAAAAGGGTTATGACTATTTTACGTTTTTAACCTTAAATGTAATATAAAAGTATTCTGTGTAATAATTCGCAGTGCTAGCACCATACACAAGAATACTTATATCAATTTGAAGTATCTCTTGGTTAATATGAAGAAATTGTTATAAGCCCATACATAACGGTATATTAGTCCACGTGTGACTTATAAAGAAGATCAAACTAATTCGTTTGAATCCAATCATGCCATAGACCTTAAAAGGTATGTAATCCACTTAATTAATGAAAAATAAATGATCAACAGTACGTATCTATATATAATCGACCTTTAACCAATTCAAGGTCATTAATTTGAGCAAACGTGGAAGACCTTCCCCTTTAACCATAGAGACAATTATGTTCCTAATAGGTCTTTGTGTTAATGAATGTGAATGAAACTTTTTTACATAAAGTTTATGAAAGTGGACAGCACACACCGAAGAATAAAAGATGATGACAACACGTCAGGTTGGTGTTTGGGATCAAGTAAAAAGATTGTAAAACAATTGAAAGAAAATTATTAAACTGGAAAATAAAATGTTAATGAATATCAAAAAGCTTGTATAAGGGAACAAATAATATGACAAAGTTTGAGAAATATAAAGATGTTTTTGAAATAGAGGTATTAATTGTATGAGGAACACCTTTCTAATCAGCCTTACTTCCTGTGACTGTGAGTGTGGTCTGACCACTGGTTCCAGTTCCTACAGCATTTGTAGCTGAACAGGTATAAACTGTGGCATCATTGCTACTAGCACTGTTGATGGTAAGGGATGGGCCATTAACTGTTGATCCTGTGTATTTGCTTCCGTCAATAGTAAGTGTGGTAGCTACACCATTGTCGATACGCTGCCAGAAAACATTGGTATGGGTAGGTGTGGCAGACACGGTACATACAAGAGTGATTGATTGTCCGGTAGTAACCGAGTAGGCGTTCTGGGCAATGGTGACGATTGGCAGACCTGTTGGAAAAAGAGACATTTACCAACATCCTAAGACAAATGATTTTGAACTACAAACCAAATGCAAATCATGTCAAAACGTATAGGATATGAATGCATCTAGGTGCTTATGATATCTTAGTAACATATTGTGTTGTTCAAATTAGGCTCATATTTTAGGAAAAATATACTTTGATGCAATTATTGAATCTGTCGAAACCATTGCGAAATTAACATCGGAAACCCGTTGATACCAGCAAACAGTTAAAGTACATGTATAACCTTTTTATAGAGACAATATGAACTCAGAAATATGAATCAGATTGTTAAAACAAGAAATTATTCTCAACTAAATTTTATCAATGATACAGTAAATAAAAATTATGTCGGGTCAGGAATGAAGATCAATTAGGCAAAAAAAGACTTAAATGTTCCCTACTTCCAGTAACAGTGAGTGTAGTGGTGGTACTGGTTCCGGTTCCTACGATGTTGGTGGCAGAACAGGTATAGACGGCCTGATCACCGGCAACAGCGTTGGTGATGATGAGGTCAGGATTGGCTACTGTAGCACCCTGGTATTTTGCACCATCAATAGTTAACGTATTGGTGACTCCATTCAGCGTTCTTTGCCAAAATACACTAGTGTGACCTGGTGTGGCTGTCACTGTACAGCCGAGAGTGACTGTCTGTCCGGTAATTACAGAGTACTGGGCCTGGTCTACAGTTACCACGGGGATGCCTGTGGTAAAATATCAGGGCGGAAATGTAATATCTACACCAAAAACAGTAATAACATTAGTTCGGTATAAACAAAAGAAATCCAACCTTTTGGTAATGTGGTTATGGCCAAAATAGTTTAGAGGATTTAGAGTAAAATGATATTACAAAGAATCAACTATAATAATCAATGAAACCTCAGCAATTTGTTTTATCTAAATAGTTTAGCCAAAAGTATGGATGGAAAGGAACGACACCTTTCAGTTGGAGTTGGTGTAAAAATAAGTTTTGATTGTATGATGGCAACTATCTACATCAGCCTTACTTCCTGTGACAGTGAGTGTGGTCTGACCACTGGTTCCAGTTCCTACAGCATTTGTAGCTGAACAGGTATAAACTGTGGCATCATTGCTACTAGCACTGTTGATGGTAAGGGATGGGCCATTAACTGTAGATCCTGAGTATTTGACTCCATCAATATTGAGTGTAGAGGCTACACCATTGTCGATACGCTGCCAGAAAACATTGGTATGGGTAGGTGTGGCAGACACGGTACACACAAGAGTGATGGATTGTCCGGTAGTAACTGAGTAGGCATTCTGAGCAATGGTGACAATTGGAAGACCTGTTTGGAAAATGATGATCATCAATTGTAGACAACAGCATATAAGATATACTAGCTGTATTCTATCAGTCATGTAGTTTTTCATATTTGTTCAAAACTTCAATTTGCACAACTAAGAGATAAGGTTTGAAATCAACAAATTTCATAACGACTCCTTCCATGCTTTCTGAAAAATTGGGATGACAAAAAAAAGTTTTGTTACAAGAGACCAAAGGTTTTTATTGGTCATCTGGTAACCTTGGCACTAATCGAATAAAATATGATTTAAAATAGTTTCTTGGATTTATGACAGACAGGCAAATGTTTTGGTAGGGTTTTAAAAGACGCTTACCAGGTTGTACTTCCTGTTAATTCATACAAATTTACAGTACTAGTGGTTGGAAATGAAGAACATTATTAATTGTGTACCACCATGACAATCTCGGACATCGGACCGACCTCAAAATTTGTTTTAGTTGAGACTATGTCAAGATCAAATCAGACAAGTTTCAGCTAAATCACACTTATAACACTTGTTAGTGGGAAGAAGTCCAAAACGTGTTTTCAGGATGGCGGGTAAGGTGGCCATCTTAGAGATTTCAGATCAACCCTAAATAACGGCAATTTGTCAGGACCATGTGAGAATAATTTCAGACATGTTCCGGCTAAACTGCACAGGCTGAAGTTGAGAAGAAGTTTAAAATATGATAAGTTCACGGAAGGCACATGGCGGAAGAAGCACGATGACTAGAGGTAATAAATGACTCCTTAACAATCATGAGGTGTTGAAACAACCATGAGGTGTTGAATAGGTCAAATGATTGGGAACCTATAAAAACTATTCATAAAACTGTACAAACAACAAGATATTTGTAATCAGATCATAAAAAAAATTGGAATAATAGAACATTTATCAATAAAGACTACTCACTAGTACAAAATAAAACAAAACAAAGACAAAAGATTGCAAATCAGGAAATGATGTTGGGCCAACAATTGTTTGTCACATTACCAAGAGAATCATTGAGGGTAAAATCCAACAATGACACAAGTTTATGAGATTGAAGTGACTTAGAATATATTGTCATACCTGAACTCTTTCTACAAAAATATCCTCCCAATCAGAAAATTCTAAATTAAACCAATCGATATTTCCCCATTTCATCAAATTGATGAAACATCCAGATGTTTGTAATAATGTTATGAGATTTTAGCAATTTTGAATTCAGGAAATGGATATTAACAAAAAAGAAAAAGAAAAAAAAAAGAAAACAAAACAAAAGATAAAAGGAAATATCCCTTACTTCCTGTAACAGTGAGTGTAGTGGTGGTGCTGGTTCCGGTTCCTACGATGTTGGTGGCAGAACAGGTATAGACGGCCTGATCACCGGCAACAGCGTTTGTGATGATGAGGTCAGGATTGGCTACTGTAGCACCTTGGTATTTGTTACCGTCTATGGTTAAAGTACTTGTGACTCCATTCAGCGTTCTTTGCCAAAATACACTATTGTGACCTGGTGTGGCTGTCACTGTACATCCGAGAGTGACTGTCTGTCCAGTAATTACAGAGTACTGGGCCTGGTCTACAGTTACCACGGGGATGCCTGTGGTAAAATATCAGGGCGGGAATGATATATCTATACTAAAAACCTTTATGTAATGTGGTTATGGCCTGTTAAGAGGATTTACAGTAAAACGATACTTAAAAAGAATCAACTATAATAATCAATGAAACCTCAACAATTATTCTATCTATACAGTTTAGCCAAAAATATGAATGGAAAGAAACGACACTTTTAGGTTGGTGATGATGTAAAAACAAGTTTTGATTGTATGGTGAAAACTATCTACATGAGTCTTACTTCCTGTGACAGAGAGTGCGGTCTGACCACTGGTTCCAGTTCCTACAGCATTTGTGGCTGAACAGGTATAAACTGTGGCATCATTGCTACTAGCACTGTTGATAGTAAGGGATGGACCATTAACTGTTGATCCTGTGTATTTGCTTCCGTCAATAGTAAGTGTGGTAGCTACGCCATTGTCAATACGCTGCCAGAAAACGTTGGTATGGGTAGGTGTGGCAGACACGGTACATCCCAGAGTGATGGATTGTCCGGTAGTAACTGAGTAGGCATTCTGGGCAATGGTGACAATGGGAAGACCTGTTTGGAAAATGATGATCATCAATTGTAGACAACAGTATATAAGATATACTAGATGTATTCTATCAGTTATGTAGTTTTCATATTTGTTCAAAATTTCAATTTGCACAACTAAGGGCTACGAGTTGAAAACATCGAATTCCATAACGACTCCTCCCATGCTTTCTGAAAAAGTTGGATGACAAAAATAATTGTTTATGAGACCCAAGGGTCATAACGGTCATCTGTTAACTGTGACACTAGTCAAATGATATAGTTTCTTGGATTTTGGACAGGCAGACCAATGTTTTTGGTTGGGTTTAAAAAGACACTTACAAGGTTGTACTTCCTACAAATCTACAACTACTAGTGAGTGGAAATGAAGAACGTTATTAATTGTGTTACACCATGACCATCTTGGATTTCGGACCGAACCCCAAAATTTTAATTAAATTGAGACTATGTCAAGATCAAATTAGGCAAAATTCAGCTAAATCACACTTATAACACTTGTCAATGAGAAGAAGTTCAAAACATGTTTTCAAGATGGCAACTGCGGTGGCCATCTTAGAGATTTAAGATCAAACCAAAAATAATGGCAATTCGTCAGGACCATGTGTGGATAATTTCAGACAAAGTTTCAGCTAAACTCCACATGCAGAGCTTGAGAAGAAGTTTAAAATATGATAAGATCACAGATAGCGTATGGCCGAAGAAGCACGATGAGAAAAGGTAATAAATGACAGCTTGTCAACCATGATGTTGTTGAATGGATTGAATAATTAGGAACCTATAAAAAGCTATTAATTAAAATGTTGAAACAACAAGATATTTGTAATCAGACTATAACAATTTTAGATTAATGGAAAATTTATCAAGAAAAAGTACAAATTAAAACTAAACAAAGACAAAAGATGGCATATCAGGAAATGATGTTGGGCCAACAATTGTTTGTTACATCATCAAAAGCATCATTTAGGCTAAAATCTAACAAAGATATAAGTTTGTGAGATTGAGATGACCTAGAATATATTGTCACACCTGAACTCTTTCTGCACAAATATATTTCCAATAATAAAATTCTAAATTAAACCAATCGATGTTTCCCCATTTCATCAAAATTGTTGTAACATACAGATATTTGTAATGAAATTTTAGCAATTTCGAATTAAGGAAATTGATATTAACAAAAAGAGAAGAAATTAATTTAAAACAACTGTAGTACGGTAGTAATTGAGTAGGTGTTCTGGGAAATAATAGCAATTGAGTGACCTGGAAAAAATGAGGATCAATTCCAGAACACATCATATAATTTATACTAGATGCTACCTATCATTCCTATCAGCCATGTTGTTTTCATATTTGTTCAAAAAATGAATTTGCAAGGATTTAGGATGATAAATAAGATCCATTCTATACTTTCTGAAAAATAGGATGACAGAATTTAGTTCTAAACAACGAACGACCGCATGTCAACCACAATTGGTTAAGAAATAGGGATGGTGTCTCAGAGACAGTTCAGTAATAAAATAAATTCAACTAGTATTGTCCGCGAAATAAAAATACATGGATTATTAAAGAACAGAGGACATTAGGCCACGAGAAAAGGAGATTGTGTGATTGTGTCAGTCAATCAGGAAATGCTGTTGGGCTCAAACTATCTATGACATACTGCCGTACCAAGAAAGAATGATATAGGGCAAAGCCCAACAAAGATGCAGGTTTTGTCAGGTTACATAGAATATGATCTTCTCCTACCTAGAAGGTGTGACAACTAAATCACAACCCGAGGGGTACTTAATGAACGTCTAACCCGAGGCTTGCCGAGTGTTGGACATTCAGAAATTGCCCCATCGTTGTGATTTTGTTGTCATACCCTCATATAGGTACTGAAAAAATGAGACAATCATGAAGTACTTGGGTCTCACCTGTCTGATACAGACACAGGTAACATCGAGTATACATTGAATTTATTTAACAACGTTGAATGTCTCAAAGACAATATTCTACATCAGCCTTACTTCCTGTGACAGTGAGTGTGGTCTGACCACTGGTTCCAGTTCCTACAGCATTTGTAGCTGAACAGGTATAAACTGTGGCATCATTGCTGTTAGCACTATTGATAGTAAGGGATGGGCCATTAACTGTAGATCCTGAGTATTTGACTCCGTCAATATTGAGTGTGGTAGCTACACCATTGTCGATACGCTGCCAGAAAACATTGGTATGGGTAGGTGTGGCAGACACGGTACAACCCAGAGTGATGGATTGTCCAGTAGTAACTGAGTAGGTATTTTGGGCGATCGTGACGATTGGGAGACCTGTTTGGAAAAACGGTGATCAATAAATGATAACAGCAAATAAACAATATACTAGATGCAGCCTATAATTCCTACCAGCCATGTTTCATCAATATGTGTTCAAAATTTGTATTCAATTTTTAACGATTTTGGATCTAGAAAACTGATCTAAAGAAAATAAGACCTAAAGAAAACAAAACAAAATGTTCCCTACTTCCTGTAACAGTGAGTGTAGTGGTGGTACTGGTTCCGGTTCCTACGATGTTGGTGGCAGAACAGGTATAGACGGCCTGATCACCGGCAACAGCGTTTGTGATGATGAGGTCAGGATTGGCTACTGTAGCACCCTGGTATTTGGTACCGTCAATAGTTAAAGTATTTGTATTTCCATTGAGCGTTCTTTGCCAAAATACACTAGTGTGACCTGGTGTGGCTGCCACTGTGCAGCCCAGAGTGACTGTCTGTCCAGTAATTACAGAGTACTGGGCCTGGTCTACAGTTACCACGGGGATACCTTTGAATAAATATTCAAGTAAAAATGTAAGATACAGTAAGTGTAGATAGGGTAATCATTTGGTATCAATTAAATTGTCTTGCTAACAAGGTCGGAAAGGCATGAATAACAATTTTGCATTTGTCAACTTGATTGAGTACTGAAAAGAGTGAGAAAATCGTTTAAAATCTGGACCTCATTAAAGCAGACGAAGCTAAGAAACAGTATACAATGAATAATGAAACAAGTATTGATGATCATTAAGATACTATTCTACATCAGCCTTACTTCCTGTGACAGTGAGTGTGGTCTGACCACTGGTTCCAGTTCCTACAGTATTTGTAGCTGAACAGGTATAAACTGTGGCATCATTGCTACTAGCACTGTTGATGGTAAGGGATGGGCCATTAACTGTTGATCCTGTGTATTTAGTTCCGTCAATAGTAAGTGTGGTAGCTACACCATTGTCGATACGCTGCCAGAAAACATTGGTATGGGTAGGTGTGGCAGACACGGTACATCCCAGAGTGATGGACTGTCCAGTAGTAACTGAGTAGGCGTTCTGGGCAATGGTGACGATTGGCAGACCTGTTTAGAATATTATGGAATATTGACATAGTAAATTACTTATCTCCTTTTTAATACCGACATAGAACATACTTATTAACATTGATCAAATAAGAGTCGAAGTGTTTTTTTGTATAGAAGAAAAACAATAACCACTCAATCAGGCACATATTTCACTCTTTTTCCTCGGTCATATTTTTTTGAGTCGATGGTTAATAACAACATTAATTGGTACAGATTCTACTTTTCCCCTAAGCCTTACTTCCTGTAACTGTGAGTGTGGTCTGACCACTGGTTCCAGTTCCTACAGCATTTGTGGCTGAACAGGTATAAACTGTGGCATCATTGCTATTAGCACTGTTGATAGTAAGGGATGGACCATTTACTGTCGATCCCGAGTACTTGACTCCATCGATATTTAGTGTAGAAGCTACACCACTGTCGATACGCTGCCAAAAAACATTGGTATGGGTAGGTGTGGCAGACACGCTACATCCCAGAGTGATGGATTGTCCGGTAGTAACTGAGTAGGTGTTCTGGGCGATTGTGACAATTGGGAGACCTGTTTGGAAAACGGTGACCACAACAGATAACATAAATAAACAAAATACTAGATAGAGGCTATCATTCCTAACAGCCATGGTTTTTTTAATATTTGTTAAAAAATTTGTAATAGTTTTTAACGATTTCGGATTAAGAAAACTGATCTAAAGAAAATAAGACCAAAATAAAACAAAAGACAACAGAAAATATCCCCTACTTCCTGTAACAGTGAGTGTAGTGGTGGTACTGGTTCCGGTTCCTACGATGTTGGTGGCAGAACAGGTATAGACGGCCTGATCACCGGCAACAGCGTTTGTGATGATGAGGTCAGGATTGGCTAATGTAGCACCCTGGTATTTGGTACCGTCAATAGTTAAAGTATTTGTATTTCCATTTAGCGTTCTTTGCCAAAACACACTAGTGTGACCTGGTGTGGCTGCCACCGTGCAGCCTAGAGTGACTGTCTGTCCAGTAATTACAGAGTACTGGGCCTGGTCTACAGTTACCACGGGGATACCTTTGAATGGATATTCAAGTAAAAATGTAAGATACAGTAAGTGTAGATAGGGTAATCATTTGGTATCAATTAAATTGTCTTGCTAACAAGGTCGGAAAGGCATGAATAACAATTTTGCATTTGTCAACTTGATTGAGTACTGAAAAGAGTGAGAAAAATCGTTTAAAATCTGGACCTCATTAAAGCAGACGAAGCTAAGAAACAGTATACAATGAATAATGAAACAAGGGTTGATGATCATTAAGATACTATTCTACATCAGCCTTACTTCCTGTGACAGTGAGTGTGGTCTGACCACATGGTTCCAGTTCCTACAGCATTTGTAGCTGAACAGGTATAAACTGTGGCATCATTGCTACTAGCACTGTTGATGGTAAGGGATGGGCCATTAACTGTTGATCCTGAGTATTTGACTCCATCAATATTGAGTGTGGTAGCTACACCATTGTCGATACGCTGCCAGAAAACATTGGTATGGGTAGGTGTGGCAGACACGGTACACACAAGAGTGATGGATTGTCCGGTAGTAACCGAGTAAGTGTTCTGGGCAATGGTGACAATGGGGAGATCTGTAGGAAGAAACATGTTGACCTTCTACAATATCCTTTGTAAACCGGACATCAACTTAAGAAGGAGTAAGAGAACCCATCTGTTTAACTGAAGTGTACCCATCAAGTAGTTGCCGTTTCAGTTTGTCATTAATGATAGGAAATTACGAAAGTGTATCAAACATACAAATATCTGGAAACGCAATACCACTAAGATTGTTTTTTATTTAACCTTTAACGGATCTGTTAATGACGAATAGTATGTTGACCAAATGTGTAGTTTTTCTATGACTATGTATTGTCATTAAAGTATTAATATCAGCTAATGTTAAAATTTTGATAGACCCTTCTCTGGGCTAAGGACATATATATTCTGGATAAAAAGGTTAATAGAAAGGGAAGTTCATACCCAGAAAACAAAACTTTGCGAGGCTAATGTTGGGACATACTAAACGACAGAATATCCATCAAACTAAATTTTCTGCAATGTTTTATTCCATTTTGCTTTAAATCCACCCAAAACTAGAACGGAAGCCAACGATTAGCTAATATCACTGTATCACTAGTCTGATACCTAACAATTGGCAAATATAAACATATTATGTTCGAAAATAGGACCAAAACCTCGAAAATATTTCATACACAGTTACCATGGCAACCAAATAACATTGCATTTTCAGGAAAACCAATTATCAAATATTGACCAAATAGAAGCGTCTTTTATGTTAGCATAATAAACATCATTGTATTTATTGATGTGTGATAAAATAAGCTTCCTTCCACATATTACAATAATATACCAAGTTTAAACAAGATTGATCCAAAGACTTAAGAGATAATGGCCATTCTACATGACTTATGTATAGTGACCAGGTTACTATGGCAACCATACGTTTAAAGCCTTCTTGCACATCGAAACATATGCAAGACGACAGATTCATATTGATTCAGATTGTTCAATTACTTTTCTTCTCAAAAACCAAAGTCAGTACCTCTTGGAAACAACTCGCACATGTTTACGAAAAAGTGGCAGAATTGTAAAGAGCAAGTGTATTTTATACAAATATTGGGTTTGCATCGATCAAGCAATTTTAAATTATGAAATAAATGAGTATTAATTTTAATATACAACAAAGAACATGTTCCCTACTTCCTGTAACAGTGAGTGTAGTGGTGGTACTGGTTCCGGTTCCTACGATGTTGGTGGCAGAACAGGTATATACGGCCTGATCACCGGCAACAGCGTTTGTGATGGTGAGGTCAGGATTGGCTACTGTAGCACCCTGGTATTTGGTACCGTCAATAGTTATAGAATTTGTATTTCCATTCAGCGTTCTTTGCCAAAACACTGTTGTGTGACCTGGTGTGGCTGTCACTGTACAGCCGAGAGTGACTGTCTGTCCGGTAATTACCGAGTTCTGGGCCTGGTCTACAGTTACTACGGGGATACCTTTGGTAAAATATAAGTACAGAAATTCAACATGCCGCAACAAACAAAGATAAGATATTTCTGGAAACAGATGGTTATTATAGATTGACACAATGGCTATGACTACGAGATTAAGCTTATTCTTGGAAAATAGTTTGGATTATATAAGGAACACCTTTCTACATCAGCCTTACTTCCTGTGACTGTGAGTGTGGTCTGGCCACTGGTTCCAGTTCCTACAGCATTTGTAGCTGAACAGGTATAAACTGTGGCATCATTGCTATTAGCACTGTTGATGGTAAGGGATGGGCCATTAACTGTAGATCCTGAGTATTTGACTCCATCAATATTGAGTGTGGTAGCTACACCATTGTCGATACGCTGCCAGAAAACATTGGTATGGGTAGGTGTGGCAGACACGGTACACACAAGAGTGATGGATTGTCCAGTAGTAACTGAGTAGGTGTTCTGAGAAATGGTGACGATAGGGAGATCTGCAGGAAGAAAGATGTCGACCTTCTACAATAGCATTTTGAAATATTCCTGTTTAACAACACGGATGAATGAGAATCCGTATTCTGTAAACAGATTTTAGAAACGACAAGACCATTCTGAAAATGATAGGTTATCACTTTTGTAACATAATATCATATCGAAAAAAAAATATGAAAGTAATAATCACTTTAGATAAAAGATGTAGCAAACTTTAGGGAAAATTAGCAATCTTATCACGGTCACTGAACAATATGAAGAAATTAATCAGAATATTAATCGTTTCGCTATATTTCGTAAACATTATTATGAATTTTTTTAAAGTCTAGCTTTTCCGATTTAAGATTGTGGAATCTGGTATAAAGATGGTATAGATATGTCACATATAGATTCTTAAGAAAAAGTCAATACAGATTGTTGTATGTATTTGAATATAATGTTCTGCATCTTCCTTACTTCCTGTAACAGAGAGTGTGGTCTGACCACTGGTTCCAGTTCCTACAGCATTAGTAGCTGAACAGGTATAAACTGTGGCATCATTGCTATTAGCACTGTTGATGGTAAGGGATGGGCCATTAACTGTAGATCCCGAGTATTTGATTCCATCAAGATTGAGTGTGGTAGCTACACCATTGTCGATACGCTGCCAGAAAACATTGGTATGGGTAGGTGTGGCAGACACGGTACAACCCAGAGTGATGGATTGTCCGGTAGTAACTGAGTAGGTGTTCTGGGCAATGGTGACAATGGGGAGATCTAAAACAGGGGATAACAGGTTAAACGAGACATCAATAAATTATCAACATTTGCGTTCATTGTTATCATTACTTTCATGGATATTTTATTACATTAAAAGTTAAATGTCAGACTGTATGGTTTCATGAATTCACAGATCAACAAATTAATTTCATTTCGAGTAAAGATCTTTTTAAATTAGTACTTTTGTTTCTATAAACTGCTGGTATATATATATGTATTTCTCATTTTGCTATTTGCAAGGGAGCTACGCTACTGAAAATGATGGATCTAATAAATCTACTAATCATGAAAAGAGATCAGGTGAATATGATAGAATATAGTGTACAGGTTGGCGTATGCTTTGTAAACTTCAAGTAGAAATGCTTGAGTCTATGAATTAGCATATGAAACAGCAAGATAAACAGCCATGCTACATACATTTCTACTAATCTATGAATATATATATAAATATATACATGTGGGCCTTAATGGTATCTAAGCATATGCACTACAGATGGTATCACATCCCTGATATTCCTGGGGTTACTGTCACTGTCGTCATATCTGGACTATGTCAAAGTAAAACTAAAGGTACTTTAGGACAAAAGGAAGCCTGACAAATCACAAGCCTACAAAGTCTTCTTTTGAAGATTATGTAGATAGGAAAACCCAACTTCAACGCCATACAATCAACCAGTCTTCAGTTTTTTATGATCTAATCCAGGGTTGGATATTGTTTAGGAAGATGGTAAAAATCTAATAGGGTCATGACGTAAATCAATGACTGGTTTTATATTCCATTAAGAAATTGAGAAGACTTGATAGTGTCTTCCTTTTAGTTATTTTTCTGCATAATTGAACATAAATATATTAAGAAAGAACTATATAGCATGTTTAAGAATTACCATTTTCTACGAGGAAAAGTAGAGACCCTTGGAAATATGAAACAGATGAAAGATCTGTAAACATATTCGGTAAAATTGCTATAACATAAAACTCTTTAGAGAAAAAAGACCATAGATCAAAGCTTATATATTTGTAAAAGGCCGTCATTTGATGGCCATTTTGTGACAATCCTGAAATTAATCAGTCATTGTTGAAGTACATCGATTTCAAAACTCTTGAGGAAAGGTCACATTCAAATAAAGAAAGGTCAAGATATTTTCGAAAGATTTAACATACTTAGGAGAAAGAATACAATTTATGGAAGAAGTAGTTCACTTTGAACAGATTAAGACATGCTTTAATCTGACAGAGGTCAAGTTTTCGGGGACGGTGATGTTTTGCCGAAGGCCTTTTTCTACGAGGCAGGGGATCCTTGTGTGTTGTCGCACACTTTTTCTAGAGGGAATTTACAAACTTTTTGAGAATTCCTTCCTTTTCGAGATAAAATAGAGATATCACATTTTTTTTAATATCTTTGTGAAGAATTTCATACATCGGTCAGACATAATACGGAGACAGGTTATGAGTAACATCATTTACAGAGGAATTTTTGGGAGATTCCAATGCTTTGAGTGGTACCAACTGACAGAAATCCATTTCCATAACAGAAATATCCTGGTATTCTAGCATCACAATTCTGTGTGTATGGTCATGGTACGTCCATACAGAAAATGTGCAGAATGAGATATAGTGCTCAGCGTAGCACATGCTGGTGAGTAGTTCATAATGACCATATAAGTATAAATGTTCAACATTATAATGAAAACACTGTACATGTGCAGATCAAAGCAGCACAAGCAAACAACAGAAGAACCCCGTTATATCGCCCACTTGTTTCCTTTGATTTTGGCGATATATCGAGTTTGGCGGTAATTCGGATTTGTCGTTGAAATCTTAATAATATCATGTGAACGTAACGCAGAGTACGAAGAACAAAGAACAAAACTTTATTCATGTATTTAGCAGTTAGGTAGATCAACACACTGCCTTCATCTCGAAGCAGCACCATATACTATTATCGTGTCTTTATGTTGGCAATTTTTGAGTGATAAGGTATTTAATTTAAAAAAAACCCTCTGAAATAGAATATCAATAAAATAAAACCTTGAGTGTGCCCATTTCAGTGATCTTTACTTCACAATCATCTGCTAGTTCACTGGTCTCCTCTCAACCAAAGACGTGTGGTAGTCATTTGGATACTTGAAGCATAGATAACCAGTTGTTCTCCAAATCCTTAATATATGTCGATTAAAAAGCCACCCTGTGGTTCAATGTCGACGCAAATGTAACTGGCAGATTATAAAGAAGCCAAGGCAAGAGAAAACAAGCTTTATATAGCCGAGTGCATCTCACATTTACTGTGTAAACAACAAACAATTCAACAATCGTGTTATAATGAGACATGTTTTATGAAGTGAGGCAGAACAATATCCATAAATTGCGCTGTATATGATCAGATTCCATTGTGAATATTCATGACCTGATTATGTACCCTTCTAAAATATAAAAAAAACTCTTCTTTTTTTACTTGAATATATTTTTTGCCATTGCAATCTGTAATCATTTACTATTTATTCATTAGAAAAATACGTTTTTGGTAAAAATGAATTCAGACACTACATACGTATGTAAATGTGAGAGTACACTCTTGTCAAAAATAGGCTAGCATAGCATAGTAGATTTAAAGCATGAAATGGTGGACCTAGAGCCAGGACATGTGTATGCTAATATCACACTAAATTGCTATAATAACTATTGGACACATTCAATGGACTGTAGCCAAAAGACGATTCCTTGAATAAAATTTTGATCAAAATAAATGAATTATAAACAACCTTCATCTTATTAGAACTTTTACTTTTTTTATCAAAACAGTAACTGAAAAATTAGTACTGTAAATTTAGCCTTTAAATGTGTTTCACTGGCCAAGGTCCGTCATTTTGGAAAATACTCTAAAGTGGCACTTACTTCCAGTAACAGTGAGTGTAGTGGTGGTACTGGTTCCGGTTCCTACGATGTTGGTGGCAGAACAGCTATAGACGGCCTGATCACCGGCAACAGCGTTTGTGATGGTGAGGTCAGGATTGGCTACTGTAACACCTTGGTATTTGTTACCGTCTATGGTTAAAGTATTGGTGACTCCATTCAGCGTTCTTTGCCAAAACACATTTGTGTGACCTGGTGTGGCTGTCACTGTACAGCCGAGAGTGACTGTCTGTCCGGTAATTACAGAGTACTGGGCCTGGTCCACAGTTACCACGGGGATACCTTTGCATAAACATTAAAGTGTGAATGTCTAGCTTACACGGATGTTAAGGCATGTGTAAGAATATTGCATCTTTCAAATTTATTGATTACTGAAAATTGTTTGAAAAATGTTAAATATTTTGATCTCACTTGCTGGCATAGGTAAATGATAAAACATTTCAATCAGCAGAACGTATAGGAATATGGGAATTATATCTGCAGGACTGTTTATGAGCGACATAATTAATTGTAAGTAATTTCTACACAATGGGTGTAACACATGACTGCCTATAGTTAACAGACACATCCATCAGATTTGCTTTATACTTCAATTTCACCTATTCAATGTCCCCTCCGACATATGAAGCAACTTAGTTTGTGGTATGTTATTTGTGTAAATACTGTCATTACGTGACAACATCTGCTTACTTCCTGTTACAGACAGGGAGACCTGGGCACTCTGTCCTGTTCCAACTTGGTTGGTGGCAAAACAGGTGTATGTGCCCTGGTCTCCACTGTTGGTATTGAACACAACCAAAGATGGACTGCTAACGGACGACCCAGCATAGTTGACATTGTCTATTGTCAGTGTAGTAGTCCCGCCATTGGTGGGAGTGAACTGCCAGAACACACTGGTATGTGTTGGATTGGCAGAGACAGAACACTGTAAGGTTACTGTTGTTCCCGTAGTTACAGAGTAAACTGTCTGTGAAACAGTAACTACTGGTATATCTGTAAGAGAACAAGGCTAAATCTTTTTAACACACAAGTCTATGAGGGTAGTGCCAGATAAAGATGGAAGACTGATAGAACCAGATTTTATTTTTACTTATGGATAACAGTTTGGGGTTTTATATTTTGAACTGTGATACCATTAGTTAATAGTTCAAAATGAAAAAAACAATGTCTTTACTAATAATAAGTTTCATAATAAAATACTGTGTAAATGATATTAGCCAATAGACTGACCTAATATCAGCCCTCTTCATATCTTTCTAAAATTATAACGAGTCTTGAGAATCGGTTAAACACGTTAAGCCATATCGCGAAAATTTGATTCGCTAGTATTTAATTTTCTAAATTAAGGTCCAAATTTGTACATTTAGCTTGCTATACAGCTATTCCAAAGAGTGTAAAAACCTTTTTAAAACCCTAGCAATTTATTGACCTAAAATCCCTATTCTTTTAATCACTGGCGATAATTAACGTCTCATAGAAATATATATTGACAATACCCAAAAGCACAAGAAAACATTCCATCCAGTATAATAGCCCGACACTCTGGGTTACAGTCACAAATGTAAATGATATATGGTAATAGCAGTCTTTCATTTCCATCAAATAAGTAAGTGTTCATTAGTTTATGTGCACTCAAAGTTGAAATGTGGAGGGTATATTGCTTCTTTTAGGGTGTGACAAATGGGCAACACTTTTTTTAACTCTGAAGACAGAATCCTGTCAATGATGTGAAACCTTTTATATTAAGTGATTTAACAAATGTGTCCTTATGTATAGTTTATCAACACGAAAGGTATAAAATACAAAAAACAAGTAAAAACAAGTGTTGTTTGACGTGTAAAACTTACTGAAAATGTTTTTTCATAAGACTTGATTTCTATCATTGAATGAAAAAGATTTTTTCTTTTCAGCCTTATACTGTAAAGCTTACTTTGTCACACCCTCAGCGAAAATAAATTATCACAAAAATCACCAATATAACAGTATTACTCACACACCGAGTGATGTTAAAAAGAAGACGAGGTGGTCAATATTCATTCAGCAACCAAGCTATCAATTACGGTAAAATGTAATGTTTTCGAGTTGATATTTTCACTTAGCTTTAAAATAATCAACTGAATGAAATGTTTATACTATATTTATTAGAGTTATAGAGTCAAATTTATTAACATATGTCAAAATTTGTTGACATAATTGCGGAAAGATGTTTTTAAAGAAATTTAACAGATGCGGGGAAAAATACCAGATATTACATGTCGTAATAATTCCCATTTTACAGTGTAAATTCATTCTTCAAAGGAAAATTTCAGATCATGCACAAAAAAGGTTTCCAAACACATTTATACCAAAATATCAATAAATAATATTTATGATATTATATTCTATCTTATTTTAGTGCCAGCAAGGTTGCTAAATGAACGTTAAGATTATATTTTAATGGGATTGAAGATAATATATGTTGTATGAAATGCTTACTTCCTGTGACAGACAGTGAGGTCTGACCACTGGTTCCAGTTCCTACAGCATTTGTAGCTGAACAGGTATAAACTGTGGCATCATTGCTACTAGCACTGTTGATAGTAAGGGATGGGCCATTAACTGTTGATCCTGTGTATTTGCTTCCGTCAATAGTAAGTGTAGTAGATACACCATTGTCGATACGCTGCCAGAAAACATTGGTATGGGTAGGTGTGGCAGACACGGTACATCCCAGAGTGATGGATTGGCCGGTTGTAACTGAGTAGGCGTTCTGGGCAATGGTGACAACGGGAAGACCTAAAATATTGAAAAAACAAACCCCCAATGAACACATTTCATTTATAAAAATAATCCTACAGTACACGAATTATCAAAAATGGCTCGGTAGAATCATGACCATGGGTAATGAAGAGTACTTTATCAAAAAACATTAATTTGATTAAAAAGCTTGATTTACCCCCTCAATAATGATTAATGTCTACATTTCTAGCCATATATCATTTCAATGTACATATTTCATTTTTTTTCCGAAACCTCCCAGAAGGTTTAGACACCATCAAATTTATTTAAACGTTATAAAGTTCAAAACATTCAAGTGTTTAATGTAGAAAAACATCAAAAATAAATCCTAAAAATTTTGCTACAAGAGCTCAAATATATTTTCAAATAAATTACATTTTAAACAAGATTGTGCACTCCCAATTTCCATATTGAGCAGTTGCAGCAGTAAAGATAAGCCATAATATTCAGAACTCCATAACTCTCCCAAATTAAAGACATTGGCGACCCAAGAAAATGATATAAAACTTCATAGAAAATCACATGATGTTTAGCTGATAAAGCCGTCATGTTGGAAAATAACCAGTTGAAAACTGAAGGCGATCACAGATCTAGAGCAAAAAATTATACTGCAAGTACAAATCAACGACTTGCGGTGGACCACCAATACCAACATACTGATCCAGCTACAACATTTCCTAATGTATTGTTACCTCGTTTATATAACAAAATAATCGTTATGATACATGTAGAGCTGATTCTTAATAAAAATTAGAATTTTATCCAAAATTAACAATGTTCAAAATTGACCTGATCTATCTAAGCTACGTTTTGTACTGTGGACTCGCATTGTTATTCAAAGGTAGCAGAGAATATAAATTACAATGCAAATATCTTACAGACTCCCAACACAGTTTGGTACCTGTATTAATTGAATTTGCTAATTACGTTTTACACTCAATAATCAGTGGCAAACCTACTAGGTCCTATCTCATCATGATAAAAATATTTCAAATAAATATCTAAATGCTGAAATATATCACTTGGCAACATTTGCTTACTTCCTGTTACAGACAAGGAGACCTGGGCACTCTGTCCTGTTCCAACTTGGTTGGTGGCAAAACAGGTGTATGTGCCCTGGTCTCCACTGTTGGTATTGAACACAACCAAAGATGGACTGCTAACGGACGACCCAGCATAGTTGACATTGTCTATTGTCAGTGTAGTAGTCCCGCCATTGGTGGGAGTGAACTGCCAGAACACACTGGTATGTGTTGGATTGGCAGAGACAGAACACTGTAAGGTTACTGCTTGTCCCGTAGTTACAGAGTAAACTGTCTGTGAAACAGTAACTACTGGTATATCTGTAAGAGAACAAGGCTAAATCTTTTAACACACAAGTCTACGAGGATGGTGCCAGATAGAGATGGAAGACTTATTGTTACAGCCTAACGTCATTACTGAATAGTAGTCACTCATTGCAATCCCTTGTATTATGATTGTAAGTCCATCTGTATTATCAAAGGAAATCCAAGAATGTATAAGCTTTATAATAGCTTTGAGCTGCATTAATACAAGGTCTAAGATTTATACAAGATTGGTTCTCCTTCATGAATAGGGGACAACAAACTAAAATTGTCAAAATCCAAAAGGCAAAGTTTTAGCCATTTTGTCTTCCTAAAAAGATATGCACAGTTATGGACAAAGACAAAATTCCATACTATGTCATTTAGTTATCTTGGAAACCACAGGTTATAATTTCAATTTTAATCATCCAAGATGTGCACTTATGTTTTCTTATTCGTCCTCAAATGAAATATGTAAACTAGGGACAATGGATAACTTACATATGACATTCGAGAATTTTTTTTATTAATCTAAAACATTGTAGCAACAGAAGCAGCAACTGTCAGAGATTGCGACTTGTCGACAATGGTGTTTTGCTTATAAATATCAGTTCAAAAATGTAATATGCAAAACATTAGAAGGTTCTAACCTTGAAAATAAGATAAGAGTGATACTTTTTGTTATATGAAGATAATCAACACTATAACAGTCTGCCATCTCTATTAAATATAAACTGGTTGGTCCATATATATCAATCCATTCACAGACTCTAGCAAAACAACGTGCTCAAACTTCAAATTTCAAAGCGATTCCTTGAGATCTATGTGTTTTGACCGTGATCTATTTCTTGCAAATTGCGAGTGATTGATATGTTATGCTTTTGGGTAAAGAGTTCATCGGAGGAACTGCAAGGAATTAGTGCCTCAATACTACAATGGTTTTTTTTTTACCTTTTTTGTCTTCAAATTAAAATTAGATGTAAGAACTGGTATGATTTGAGCACATTTTTTTTCATTTTAGTACAAAAATAGATTCATTGATATAGGACCTGAAGGAAAGCATGTGCACGGTGTAGAAATAAAAAGCATAACCCAATACTCGTCAACCGAAGGGTGTGACAGATACAGTTTCCGGTATTCCTCAGTTCCAATGCAACATGAGCATTAAATATCAAGTAATTTGGTAGATATAATTAACAATCAGGAACATGAAGATATTAACTATTTTTGAAGATATAATATGCAACCATCGCAACGGAATATGCAAAGTATTTCTTAATTGTAACTAATAAAATCACTTTCGTTTAATGAATTTGAAGAAAGCTCTATCATAATGTTGTTTTTCACACTGTCACACCCCAAAGGATTAGTGTTAAGATACCATCACAATAAAACTTAATTTAAACACACACCATATCAAGTAATGTATAAAGGGAGAGTGGGAAGGTGATTTCTATTCATTCAGCAACCAGCTCTTCAACATTTCACATTTTTGTCGGTTACGATATCTTAATAGCTGTTCAAACGAGGAATTTTTTTTTTAATCACAAAAATATTAAAATGAACCAGGTTTAGACTACGGCATAGTTGCCAAACGAATAGTGTATACAGGGGAATTCAATTAATGATAGTAACATAGTATGAACTTGGATTTCTTACTTCCTGTAACGATGAGCTCTGTAACAGTACTGGTTCCAGTTCCTACGACATTGGTAGCAGTACAAAGATACTGTGCTCCATCGCCAGCAGCAGCGTTTGTGATTGTGAGGTCAGGATTGGCTACTGTAGCACCTTGGTATTTGGTACCGTCAATGGTTATTAAAGTTTCGACTCCATTCAGACTTCTTCGCCAAAGTACACTTGTGTGGCCTGGTGTGGCGGTCACTGTACAGCCGAGTGTGACTGTCTGTCCGGTAATTACAGAGTACTGCGCCTGGTCTACAAGTACCACTGGGAGACCTGTAATATTACGAATAAGCAATCACAACATGAAAATGCCAGTTGCCAACAACTCCATAGTATCAATAATGTAATTGAATATCTATCAAATAATAACAGTTTTTATTATTACACACACAACACACAAGTTGATTATCATGTTACAATTATTAAGTGTACAGTAGGCAATAATACTGGATATAGTTATGAGGAAAGATACTGAGCTAGAACCAAAACGGCTAAAAGTTGTGAAGATAAAGTCAAGAAAACGTCAAGAGGCAGATTACAAAACCAACCAAACATGACCATGATTGCGCTTATCCCTTGTGATAAACAATTAATAGTAATATAGTCAGTTATCATCGCTGCTTAACCTACTTCTCCTAAAATTCATCTCCTCGGTTCTGGGTGATACAAATATGGAAAAATATCTATGTTTATTGCAATATTCATTCACTTTTACTAAATAATACCAGCTATGGAATAAACCTTTTCACACTCAAATATCTGAATATTTGAAAGAACAATTTTGATTAAAATTCCTGCGAGTGGCATATATGATCCTTTACTTTCTAGATATGTTGTTCAGTTAAAAGACTTTGAAGCATTTGCTTCAATTCCTCTATTTGGCCCAAAGATTCCTCTTTTCTATTTGGCCCAAAGATTCCTCTTTTCACAAGGATGGAACGTTAACTGATCGAATAATAACACAATTTTAAAGTTCCTGTGTACATATGGTATGGATGATGTTATTTGTGTAAATACGGGCATTACATGACAACATTTGCTTACTTCCTGTTACAGACAGGGAGACCTGGGCACTCTGTCCTGTTCCAACTTGGTTGGTGGCAAAACAGGTGTATGTGCCCTGGTCTCCACTGTTGGCATTGAACACGACTAAAGATGGACTGCTAACGGACGACCCAGCATAGTTGACATTGTCTATTGTCAGTGTAGTAGTCCCGCCATTGGTGGGAGTGAACTGCCAGAAAACACTGGTATGCGTTGGATTGGCAGAGACAGAACACTGTAAGGTTACTGATTGTCCCGTAGCCACAGAGTAAACTGTCTGTGAAACAGTAACTACTGGTAAATCTGTAAGAGAACAAGGCTAAATCTTTTAACACACAAGTCTACGAGGGTAGTGCCAGATAGAGATGGAAGACTGATAGAACCAGATTTTATTTCTGATTACGGATAGCAGTCTTGGGTTTTATAGTTTGATCTGCGATGCAACTAGTTAATAGTTCAAATTAATAAAAAAAAAATCTTTACTGATGTTAAGTTTCATTCCAAAATATTGCGTCAATGACATTGGCCAGTACACTGAGCTTATATCTGCCCTCTTCATATCTGTATAAAATTGTAATGAGTATTCACAACCGGTTATACACGTCAAGCCATATCGCAAAAATAATTCAATAGAATTCAATTTTCAAAATTAAGGTCCAAATCTATCTGCAAATTGTAGCCAAACAAATACCTGGATATACAGCTATTCCAAAGAGTGTAAACACCTTTTTAAAACCCTATCAATTAATTGACCCAAAACCCCTATTTTTTATCACTGACGGTTATTTGTATCTCATACAAGATATAATATACCCAAAAGCACAAGAAAACATTCCATCAAGTATAATAGTCCCACACTCTGGAATAAATTATCATCCAGTAAATGCAAATGGTATATGGAAATAGCAGTCTTCCATTCCCCCATAATAAGTAAGTGTTCATTAGTTTATGTGCACTCAAAGTTGAAATGTGGAGGGTATATTGCTCCTTTGAGAGTATGACAAATGAGCAACACTTTTTTAATTTTGAAGGGAAAATCCTGTCAATATTGTGAAATCATTTATATTCAGTGATTTGAGAAATATGTCCTTATATTTTTTATCAACACAAAAGGTATAAAATACACAAACCAAGATGAAACGATTGTTGTTTGTTGTGTAAAACTTTCTGAAACTATAATTTCATAAGACTTGACTTCTATCATTGAACGAAAAAAAACTTCAGCCTCATTCTGTAAAGCTTCCATTGTCCACACCCTCAGCGAAAATGGTTTATCATAAAAAATCACAAATATAAAAGTATTCTCACACACCAAGAGATGTTAAAAAGAAGACGAGGTGGTCAATATTCATTCAGCAACCGAGCTATCAATTACGATAAAGTGGACTGCTTGCGTGTGGATATTTTCACTAAGCTTTAAAATTTCAAACTGAATGAAAAGTTTATAGTATATTCATCAGAGTTATAGAGTCAAATTTATTTACATGTCAAAATGTATTGACATAATTGCGGAGAGATATTTTTACAAAAAGTTAACGGATGCAAGGAAAAAAATCAGATATCACATGTCGTAATAATTCCCATTTTACAGTATAAATTTATTCTTCAAAGGAAAGTCAACATTTCAGATCATGCACAATAACTGTTTCCAAACACATTTATACCAAAATAGCAATGAATAATATTTATTATATTATATTTAACCTTATTTCAGAACCAGCAAGGTTGTAGATGAACCTTAACATTATATTTCAACGGGATTGAAGATAATATATGTTGTATGAAATACTTACTTCCGGTGACAGACAGTGAGGTCTGACCACTGGTTCCAGTTCCTACAGCATTTGTAGCTGAACAAGTATAAACTGTGGCATCATTGCTACTAGCACTGTTGATGGTAAGGGATGGGCCATTAACTGTTGATCCTGTGTATTTGACTCCATCAATATTGAGTGTAGAGGCTACACCATTGTCGATACGCTGCCAGAAAACATTGGTATGGGTAGGTGTGGCAGACACGGTACATCCCAGAGTGATGGATTGTCCGGTAGTAACTGAGTAGGCGTTCTGGGCAACGGTGACAACAGGAAGACCTAAAATATTAAAAACAAGTCAATGCACACATTTCATTTATGAACATAATCCTACAGTACACGAATTACTAAAAATGGCTCGGTATGATCATGACCATGGGTAATGAATTGTACTTTATCAAAGCACTTATTGATTTGATTAAAAAAGCTTGTTTTACCCCCTCAATATTGATAATAACTACTTTTCTAGCCATATATCATTTCAAAATACATGTTCCACTTTTTTCCAAACATTTTCAGAAGGTTTAGACCCATTTAGATTTATTTACATGTCATAAAATTCAAAACATTAAAATGTTAAATGTAGAAAAATACCAAAAATAAATCCTGTAGATTCTGCCAGAGGATCTCCAATACATATGTCAAATAAATTGAATATTAAACAAGATTGTGCACTCCCCATTTCCATATTTAGCAGTTGCACCAGTAAATATACAGCTATAATATTCAGAAATCCATAACTCTCCAAAAAATAAAGATATTTTCAACCCCAGAAAGTGATACAAAACTTCCTAGAAAATCACGTGATGTTATGCTGATGAAGCCGATCATGTTGGAAGATAATTAGTTGAAAACGATGAAGGCAATCCCTGAGCAAACAAGATTTATAATGCATGTACAAATTAACGACTAAAGGTGGGGCACCAACATCCTCATACTGAATCGGTTACATTTGCTAACTTTTTGAAAACCTTTTTTATATTTATATCAATATGAATCTCGCAAAACAGATTGGTACGTGTATTATTTGAATTTGCTAATTACATTTTACACTTAATAATCAGTGGCAAACATATTAGGTCCAATCTCATCATGACATATTACATATGAATATCTAAATGCTGAAATATATCACATGACAACATTTGCTTACTTCCTGTTACAGACAGGGAGACCTGGGCACTCTGTCCTGTTCCAACTTGGTTGGTGGCAAAACAGGTGTATGTGCCCTGGTCTCCACTGTTGGTATTGAACACAACCAAAGATGGACTGCTAACAGACGATCCAGCATAGTTGACATTGTCTATTGTCAGTGTAGTAGTCCCGCCATTGGTGGGAGTGAACTGCCAGAACACACTGGTATGTGTTGGATTGGCAGAGACAGAACACTGTAAGGTTACTGTTGTTCCCGTAGTTACAGAGTAAACTGTCTGAGCAACAGTAACTACTGGTAAATCTGTAAGAGAACAAGGCTAAATCTTTTAACACACAAGTCTATGAGGATAGTGCCAGATAGAGATGGAAGATCATTGTACTACCCCTGTTGTCTTTCCATATATACACTATTCAACCTCTTATATCATTTTTATATTGTTTAACTCGTTAATTGGAAGTTAGCAGGACCTGGTTAAACTTTTGATACAGTGAAAGCATTTGAAATTTTAAGTGAACTTGAATATATAGTGGTTAAAATGGTAAAATGACCCAATCATATTTCAGGATACTAAACAAATATGATTTTTTTGGAAAAAAGTCCTAATTTTTTTAATTATAGAACTAGTCATAATGTACTTCCATCTCCATCACAAATTTATACTTCCATCTTCACCACAAAAAAAGCATGTGCAGATATGTGAAATAAAAAAGTTGTGTCATTCCCTGCCTAAACTAAAGCAGCTAAACGTCTTAACTGTTAATCTTATAGTTGCAGAAAATATCTTAAATTCAAGGCACCAGGTAATATCTAAAATGTCAGGAAAGGTTATTTATCTCCCGCAATTTTTCCTGAAAGATTTGCCATAATAGGTTTATGTGTAACTATAAATCCTATCTAAAGATAAGAACCCTTCTATAATCAATATTACTAATTGATACACATCCCAATCTTACCTTACTCTCTTACCCCTAACCTCGTTTAAGTCTTCACCATATCTTACTCCTAACCTTGTTTAACTCCCAACCTTATCTTACTCCTAACCTTGTTTAACTCCAAACCTTATCTTTCTCCTAACCTTGTTAAACTCCATAGGCCAGCCTTTAGTTGTTTTCCTAACCTTGTTAACCTTGCTGTCCATGTCTTTCTACTAACCTCATTTTATTAACCTTATTTGGTGTCCATTTCCAAAAATACTCCCAACCTTGGTGTCTTACGCATAACCTTAAACTTGCTGCTTTACCCTTTACTTTTAAGATGTCTTCACAATCTGTGATATCACACTACTTATCATGCGCTATCATGAATTAGGTATTGTCATAAAAACCTATATTAACAAATGTCTAATTAGCCCTAGGATTTACAAGCACATTTCCATAAATAAAATGTTAGACAAATACAGTGAAAGGAAAACGTTTAACAAGTGCAATAGGCAAGGTGTTCTCAATACAAGCAGCAACCACACCCCAACAGCACATCTTGAAGTTAATTTCTGTGTTGTTTAGTCCTTTTAGAAGGTTCTTTTTGCCAAATTTCCTAGAAAGATCAGACTTTTTCTTATGGAGTGGTTGCCAGATGATTGAGTAGTGTTTTCAATGAATAATATTCCCAAGAACTCACTTCCAGTAACAGTCAGTGTAGTTGTCGATCCTGTCGAGGTGCCTACAGCATTGGTGGCAAAGCAGCTGTATGTTCCACTGTCAGTGGTATCAACGTTGATAACAGTTAGATCCTGTCGAGGTGCCTACAGCATTGGTGGCAAAGCAGCTGTATGTTCCACTGTCAGTGGGATCAACGTTGATAACAGTTAGAGAAGGCGTGCCGACTTGGGAACCAGAGTAGTTAACATTGTCAATGGTGATTGACTGTGTACCGGTGCCAACATTGCGCTGCCAAAATACATTGGTATGGGCTGGGTTCGCATTAGATACCGTACAGCCAAGAGTGATAGAGGTCCCAGTTGTGGCAGTGTAAAAAGACTGTGTGACTGTAGTCGTTGGCACAGCTAAAACAAAAAATAGTATACAATCAGTGGTCTATATCCCTCAATGAGTTTATATTTTATGTATATTTGCAAAGTAATATGGATAAAGTATTATATTGTACACTTTGGTGCACGTTGTCTTTGATTTTGTTTATATTATGACTATTTGACTGGCTATATTGACCAAATTAAATCAACAGCCATGATCGCCAACCACTTATAACATGAAATAACTATTATAATATAATTGATATGTTATAAGTGTCACTCGTAGGATAATGGATTTTGGATGTTTCTTCCTTTTATGTTTCCTTCCTTAAATAAAGTTTCTAGGACACAAAGCTCCTCCCGTCATAAGCTTTTAGGACAAATACAGCTAAAAGTACAATTTGGTCCATCATGCTTCCTTATATTCTTAAAATAAGTTTGTCCTCCCTTATTTTCCATACAAAGAACACACTTATTATCCTTTACCATCGTCGAAACCAATACCAGTTTATAAGGAAAACTTTTTGCCACGTTCAGTGCTAGCACTTCTCTCTATAAGATAGCTAAAATATTACAAATTAATATAAATCATTTTCATGTTCAGAAAAATGTTTTTTGCAAATTTCAAAAAAAAATGTTTTAAGTACATTCTGTGAAATTTCCTAGCCATTTGCTATATTGGTTGATTTGTCAGAACATTGAGAAAGATCCCTATCATCGATCACTTACAATAATAGTTATCAGATATTGATAAGAAAAAAAGTTGGCTGTTCACATACATTGTTAATTTAATGCAGTTTTGTCAAACCAGTGGAAATAGTTTTAGTCATTTCTACTTCATGCAACTGTCAGTTCAATATCAAGTATCAAATATTTATCTTTCTCATGCATTACATCTAAATCGTTATACATTATTAAGTTTAAGACATTAATTCTAATTGTTATATATATAGATGACGACATTTTCTGATTACTAGGATATACCATGCAGTTTCATCAATCAATATGATGTGCAGTTGAAATCTTATCAATATGTAGTGCGAATTGCTTGTGAGAGACAAAAAAAATTCAACCACTAATACACACATCAGATGTGATGACATCAGAAATTGATAGATCCGTATGGAGTGGGGATTCGCATTTTAAAATTTATAACAATGAGGGGTGACACGAGATCATTAATGTGTAATATGAAAGGTTAACCGAGATGATAATCGTGCAATATGGCAGGTGTCACCAGATCAGTGATGTGTACTATGACAGGTGTCACCAGATCAGTGATGTGTAATGACAGGTGTCACTAGATTAGTGATGTGTAATATGACAGGTGTCACTTGGTCAGTGTTGTGTAATGACAGGTGTCACTGGATCAGTAATGTGTACTATGACAGGTGTCAATAGATCATTAATGAGTACTATGACAGATGTCAATAGATCAGTAATGTGTAATATGAAAGGTGTGACTTAGTCAGTGTTGAGTACTATGACAGGTGTCAACAGATCATTACCTTGTATTACAACAGGTGTCACTAGATTAGTAATGTCTAATATGACAGAAGTCACTTGATTAATAATGTGCAATATGAAAGGTGCCACTAGATTATTAATGTGTATTATGACAGGTGTCACTAGATCAGTGATGTGTACTATGACAGGTGTCACTAGATCATTATGTGTACTATGACAGGTGTCACTAGATCATTAATGTGTACTATGACAGGTGTCACTAGATCATTAATGTGTACTATGACAGGTGTCACTAGATCATTAATGTGTAATATGACAGGTGTCACAAGATCATTAATGTGTATTATGACAGGTGTCAATAGATCAATAATGTGTTATATGACAGGTGTCACAAGATCATTAATGTGTTATATGACAGGTGTCACAAGATCATTAATGTGTAATATGACAGGTGTCACTAGATCAGTGATGTGTAATATGACAGGTGTCACTAGATCATTAATGTGTACTATGACAGGTGTCACTAGATCAGTGATGTGTAATATGACAGGTGTCACTAGATCATCATTGTGTACTATGACAGGTGTCACTAGATCAGTGATGTGTAATATGACAGGTGTCACTAGATCAGTGATGAGTAATATGACAGGTGTCACTAGATCAGTGATGTGTAATATGACAGGTGTCACTAGATCAGTGATGTGTAATATGACAGGTGTCACTAGATCAGTGATGTGTAATATGACAGGTGTCACTAGATCATTAATGTGTACTATGACAGGTGTCACTAGATCATTAATGTGTAATATGACAGGTGTCACTAGATCAGTGATGTGTAATATGACAGGTGTCACTAGATCAGTGTTGTGTAATATGACAGGTGTCACTAGATCATTATGTGTACTATGACAGGTGTCACTAGATCATTAATGTGTAATATGACAGGTGTCACTAGATCATTAATGTGTAATATGACAGGTGTCACTAGATCAGTGATGTGTAATATGACAGGTGTCAATAGATCAATAATGTGTTATATGACAGGTGTCACAAGATCATTAATGTGTTATATGACAGGTGTCACAAGATCATTAATGTGTAATATGACAGGTGTCACTAGATCAGTGATGTGTTATATGACAGGTGTCACAAGATCATTAATGTGTACTATGACAGGTGTCAATAGATCAGTAATGTGTACTATGACAGGTGGCATTAGATCATTAATGTGTACTATGACAGGTGTCACCAGATCAGTGATGTGTAATATGACAGGTGTCACTAGATCAGTGATGTGTACTATGACAGGTCTCACCAGATCAGTGATGTGTAATATGACAGGTGTCACTAGATCAGTGATGTGTAATATGACAGGTGTCACTAGATCATTAATGTGTAATATGACAGGTGTCACAAGATCAGTGATGTTTACTATGACAGGTGGCATTAGATCATTAATGTGTACTATGACATGTGTCACCAGATCAGTGATGTGTAATATGACAGGTGTCACTAGATCAGTGATGTGTACTAAGACAGGTCTCACCAGATCAGTGATGTGTAATATGACAGGTGTCACTAGATCAGTGATGTGTAATATGACAGGTGTCACTAGATCAGTGATGTGTAATATGACAGGTGTCACTAGATCAGTAATGTGTACTATGACAGGTGTCACCAGATCAGTGATGTGTAATATGACAGGTGTCACTAGATCAGTGATGTGTAATATGACAGGTGTCACTAGATCAGTAATGTGTAATATGACAGGTGTCACCAGATCAGTGATGTGTAATATGACAGGTGTCACTAGATCAGTGATGTGTAATATGACAGGTGTCACCAGATCAGTGATGTGTAATATGACAGGTGTCACTAGATCAAGAATGTGTATTATGACAGATGTCAACACATCAGTTATGTGTAATATGACAGGTGTCACTAGATCATTAATGTGTAATATGACAGGTGTCACTAGATCAGTAATGTGTAATATGACAGGTGTCACCAGATCAGTGATGTGTAATATGACAGGTGTCACTAGATCAGTAATCTGTCATATGACAGGTTGTCAACACATCAGTTATGTGTAATATGACAGGTGTCACTAGATCATTAATGTGTAATATGACAGGTGTCACTAGATCATTAATGTGTAATATGACAGGTGTCACTAGATCATTAATGTGTAATATGACAGGTGTCACTAGATCAGTGATGTGTAATATGACAGGTGTCACTAGATCAGTGATGTGTAATATGACAGGTGTCACTAGATCAGTGATGTGTTATGACAGGTGTCACTAGATCATTATGTGTACTATGTGTCACTAGATGTGTACTATGACATGTGTCACTAGATCATTATGTGTACTATGACAGGTGTCACTAGATCATTAATGTGTAATATGACAGGTGTCACTAGATCAGTGATGTGTAATATGACAGGTGTCACTAGATCAGTGATGTGTAATATGACAGGTGTCACTAGATCACTAATGTGTACTATGACAGGTGTCACTAGATCATTAATGTGTACTATGACAGGTGTCACTAGATCATTATGTGTACTATGACAGGTGTCACTAGATCATTAATGTGTAATATGACAGGTGTCACCAGATCATTTTGTGTACTATGACAGGTGGCACTAGATCATTAATGTGTAATATGACAGGTGTCACTAGATCAGTGTTGTGTAATATGACAGGTGTCACTAGATCAGTGTTGTGTAATATGACAGGTGTCACTAGATCATTAATGTGTACTATGACAGGTGTCACTAGATCATTAATGTGTAATATGACAGGTGTCACTAGATCAGTGTTGTGTAATATGACAGGTGTCACTAGATCAGTGTTGTGTAATATGACAGGTGTCAATAGATCATTAATGTGTACTATGACAGGTGTCACTAGATCAGTGATGTGTAATATGACAGGTGTCACAAGATCAGTGATGTTTACTATGACAGGTGTCAATAGATCATTATGTGTACTATGACAGGTGTCACTAGATCATCATTGTGTACTATGACAGGTGTCACCAGATCATTAATGTGTACTATGACAGGTGTCACTAGATCAGTGTTGTGTACTATGACAGGTTTCAGTAGATCAGTGATGTGGCATGTGTTTAGCAAGATTTCAAAAACGTTTTTTTTTTCCATTGGTTGGGGTACATACAAAAGACTCCGGACAGCATTTAGGAAATAGTCCCTTTGGACGTATGTCTCCTGGACAGAACCCATTTGGACATAAGCCAGTGGAAAAAAGTCCCTTGGAAAAGAAGCCCCTCCGGACCTTAACCTCTGACAAACGCCTCCCTCCCGAAAAAAACCCTTGGACGAAAGATACAAAAGCCCCTTCAATATGTCAAATGGTGGACCTGGGAAATGTCCATAGAATCTTTTAACATAGAGGTTTTACATTTTAAAGGTGAGCTTTAAATGTTTAATTTTGTAGTAAGTTAATAGAAGGATTAAAGAGTTACATATTATGTGCTTAGAACACAGAAGTTGTACTCAGTTGTTATATTTGTGCTTTAAGTCTGCACCCATGCACCTGTTCATCACTGCCACAATGTGAAAACCTACTTCCTGTGACAGTCAGAGTGATAGTAGAACTCTGACCAGTTCCAACATCATTGACCGCGAAACATTGGTAGTCTCCCGAATCGGAACTGGCAGCATTGAAGATGATGAGAGATGGAAAATTTGTTGTTGACCCACTGAATTTGACATCATCAATGTTCACGTTTTCAGTGATACTATTGGCGGTTTTCTGCCAAAACACACTGCTGACTGCTGGGTTCCCACTTACTGTACAGCTTAGTACAATCGTGGACGCAATTAACCCTGTGGCAGTTGCCTCATTTATAGTTGCAGTTGGAATAGCTAAAAAAGCAAGTTGCTTTTAGAATTAAAAAAATATGAAAATTGATCAGATCTTTAGATTATCAGATGAAGGAAATTTTCATATGAGAAGCACTTCTTGTAAATACTTATAACACCTCCTTAAGTATTACAAAAATGATTAAAGTTTATTTCCTAAACTTGACATTATGTCCAGGTCAAAAATCCTTTTGTCTTTGTGATTGATAATTGATATAAAAAATAAAAAACAGACTTTCAAATAAACAAATCATAAAGACAGTATATCTTATTTCAATGATAATTAATATCATACAATAAGATAAACTAATATGATCGAAAATTATAGCACCATATTTGCATAATAATGTATTCATCTAATTCTTACTGACACATATACGCATTGTTTTTAACAGAAAAAAATGGCATTAGCTCAGGTTATAAAAGTAAAAACACGTATAAACGTATTAAGAAAAAAGGTGAAACATATTATCCATGCACAATTATCTATGAATCTTAAATAAGGAAAACTATTCCCACAACTATAATCAATGGCAAATAATACTGCCAAGAATTGATCATAAACTTGTGGGAAATAGAAATAAAAGCATAATATTAAACTTACTTCCTGAAACAGTGAGCGTTGTAGAACTTTGTCCAGTTCCTACAGCGTTGGTGGCAAAGCAGGTGTAGGTACCAGAGTCAGCGATCTCTGTGGATATGACGGTAAGAGATGGGGTATTGACTTGTGAACCAGAGTAGTTGACATTATCAATAGTGAGGGATTCTGTCCCAGAGCCAACATCACGTCGCCAGAAAACAGTAGTATGGGTGGGGTCGGCTGACACTGTACACGCTAGGGTAATGGTGGTTCCTGTTGTAACACTGTACGAAGCTTGTCCTACACTGACGACAGGGATGGCTGAAAAATAGATATAGAAAATATGTCACAGTAGCAATAGAGATGTTTGAAACAATGGATATAGAAAATAGGTCACAGTAGCAACAGGTTTGACAGAAACAATGGATATAGAAAATAGGTCACAGTAGCAACAGGTTTGACAGAAACAATGTATATAGAAAATCGGTCACAGTAGCAATAGGGTTGCTAGAAACAATGAATATAGAAAATAGGTCACAGTAGCAACAGGTTTGCCAGAAACAATGGATACAGAAAATAGGTTACAGTAGCAATAGGGATGACTTAATGGGCATAGAAAATAGGTCACAGTAGCAACCATGACTAAACCAATGGATAAACAAAATAATTTTCTGTCTCAAAAAATGAGGAATTACAGAACTGTTAAAATTATTTGGAAATAGAGTAAGACTGCAGTTAACTACTTAGTCTTACTTTGACTAACAATAACTTACTAAAATTCTCCATTGTTCAGCATCTTGTAATTTATTAACTATGACCTATCAAGTTTATGAACATTACAAAAATGCCAAGAGGACCGGTATAGCAAACACCTGGTTAGTATTTGTACAAGTTTGTATCAAAAACTCAGGAAAATACGACCAGTAAAACATTTTTTTTTTTAATATTAACCGGTACTTAGTTTCAAAGAAGTAATATGTATAAATACAGCAATGTTGACCCCAATTTGTCCTGTCTCTCAAATCTGTTGAGGTGTCAGATTTATTATTTAAGATGGAACATATAGATATATATATATATCACTTACATCCAGTCACTGTCAGTTGCGTGGTAGCGCTGGATGTTCCAGCAGCATTAGCACCAAAACATGTGTATGTTCCTGTGTCTGTGGGGTCTACTGAGATAATGGTAAGAGATGGAGAGGATGTGCTAACTCCTGAGTAGTTAACATTATCAATGGTGAGTGTATTGGTGACTCCATTGATAGTACGCTGCCAGAAGACATTTGTGATGGTCAAGGATGACGTCACAGTACACTGAAGGGTGAAGGTCGTTCCTGTGGTGGTGGAGTAGGCAGTGGAGCCAACAGTCACGGTCGGAGCAGCTGTGAATAAAATCATACACGTGATCTACACAGGGTTCTGTCATCAAGGCAATCATATAATTAGATGTAATATTAAAGAATATAGTCGATATAATTAACAATACTACTTTAAACGTAACCATACACATGTTACAATGACTTAAGTACTGTGTAAAATTACAAGACTTGACTTGAAAGTAAACAAACATATAGTAGAAATCGCAGAAAGAAATAGCTTAGCTCTGTATAAGTTGTTAATTTTTTTTTTCATTTTTAATTTTATGATGCAAATTACTTTCACAAATGTAATTGATAAAACGTTAATAATCTTTTATAGGAAACCAAACCTGAAATCGCCGACGAAACCAAAAAACTGGAATTCATGTTAATCTAGAAAAAATGTGTGTTAGACAAAAAGTGTTCGCTATTTCCTTCCTAACCTTAATTTCAATTATGAAATCAAATTATGTAATGCAAAAAGCCAAGTGTTCGTAGCACTTTCGCTCGTTATCCTTGGAACAAATACGTCCTTGATGTATTGTAATAAATACTTTACTTCATCAGAACTTTAAATGTGAAATTACTTTAAACTTTGTTATTGTATTCTTTGTAACTTACACAGAAGTGTGTTTATTATCAAATTGATATTGATACGATCGACTGTTCAAATTAGTCGTCCGCTAGGTCACAGTCTAGTTACTGTGCAGTGGTCACTCACATGTGTCATGCTTGATCGCCTTTCTAGGGTACAGCAGATCAAGACACACAGACTGATATTTTATGATGTTTTTTTTTAATCTGTTGCTCTTACGCAAGGCAGGGTAATTTTATATATATTCATTAGAACTGCAGCAAAGGCAGTCTGTGGTCTCAGGGTTTAGTAAACGATAGTGCAACGTACACCTAGGACCTAGGATGATGTGTAATAAATTAAATATAATCTGCGTAAAAACGCTGTCTTTGGTCGGTGCTAAAAGTTATCCTTTGTCACTTTCTTTTATCAACTATATAAACTTGATTTGCATTGTAGTGTTCCGGAAGTTTTCAAAGTCGATCAGATGCTTAGAATATCGTGATCGATGCAAGAGTTTGTATGATACTCTGCTTGAAGTTTACACAAAACCAATGCGTTTTGCACTGTGTAATGTCATTGTTGTTAATTTATAGTAGACCATCGCTGACAGGTATATCGTTGTTCATATTTTGGAAAGGTTTGTGTCACTTAATCACGGCGAAATCTATTAAACGGTATAAGACACTGATTTTCGGTATCGTTTGCGCTATTGGATTTGCGCATAGCAGATGTACACAGATCTAGACTCCACAACCGACAGGAAAATTAATAAAGCGATCGCAGTACCAAACATGCCGAGTCTTTATTGGACAATACCTGCACAACCTGTCTCACAACCTAATTCAATACATTTAAGAAATGTTTGCAATACATAAATTACCATGCCTTGATATTAACAACACAACAGAACAACCTTAGGGTAAAATCATGTGTCCCTCCCCTCTTTATACATTCTGTAAATGCTCATACAAATAGTAAATGAACATTCTCCATACACATTCAACATTGAAGTTAAACGCTTTAGCCTGGTGCAATTGTAAAGTTATCTTCTAAATTAAATATGTTCCACAATTACAGATAAGAGCAAGTACCGTCACCCAGGAGGCCAATTCCAAATTATACCCCAGCCTCCTTTTGAAACAAAGGGGCAGAGCTCTGAACCAGGTGAGAGTTCCTTCAACTACCTTGTTCCGGTATAGCTCGTGCACATATTTAACGTTCAAAGATTATCGCTGGCACCAAGTTTCATTGAAATCGCCTCAATAGTTTAGAGCATTATGTAACAAAAAGGCATGCCCTAAAAGGTCTTCCGATATACATGTAGATGGCACACATCTACACTGTGTAAGGACTATTGCTGTTGCCAAGTTTCTTTGTCATGTCTCCAGTAGATTAGTAGTAGTCGTTTTGTAACAAAGGGGGATCACTCTTAAAAGGTAGAGGTATTTTTTCCTATATTGTTGCGCATTTTAATACTTTATATAAGGATTATTGCCACCAAGTTTGGTTGAAATCCCTTCATTAGGTTAGGAGTAGTCTGTCACACCTTACTTCGTTGCTTAGTGATATAATTATAAAATATCCAAAATATTTTTGATGTAACATCACTTCTTGACATCTAATTAATGCATTTAAGCTATATTAGCTCCCTGCAAGATTTATATAACTACCCCATCAAACTTCACGGTCAACACCAGAGTGACAGAATTCGTTCAGGTTTTCATCAGTGCCAGAGCGAATTATGATCGAGTTTTTACAAAGCGAGCAACAGAAAATCATGTCGTGCATAAATGTGTTAACTTTTACTGACAACACTATTAAAACACTTACTTCCAGTCACTGTCAGTTGTGTGGTAGCGCTTGATGTTCCAGCAGCATTAGAACCAAAACATGTGTATGTTCCAGTGTCTCCGGAATCTGCTGAGATAATGGTAAGAGATGGAGAGGATGTGGTGGCTCCAGAGTAGTTAACATTATCAATGGTGAGTGTGGTGGTGACTCCATTGAAAGTACGCTGCCAGAAGACATTATTGATGGTCAGGGAGGACGTCACAGTACACTGAAGGGTGAAGGTCGTTCCTGTGGTGGTGGAGTAGGAAGTGGAGCCAACAGTCACGGTCGGGGCAGCTGTGAATAAAATCATACACGTGATATAATTAGAGTGTTATCAACAAAGCGTTCATATCGTTAGATGTAATGTGATAGAATCCAGTCGCTTAAATTCACAATGCTACTTTAAATGTAATCACTATAATCAAATCAAGATCATAAATTAATTAACATTGACTTAAATACTGGATAAAGTTAAAAAGACTTAAAAGTAAATATACGTACTTGATTAAAACTCATTGAAAGAAAAAGCTTAGGTCTATGTTGTTAATATTTTTCTATTTTGATATTGAATTAATTACTTTCCAATATTCAATTCATATTGTACAATGTATATAGGAAACCATTCGAAAAATTAATGACAAACCCACAATACTTTTATTAATGTTAAACACGCATGCCGAGTCATCAGAGTCATCATGGGACAATATTTAAAAACATGTCCCACAACCTAATCAGATGCAATGATGTAATGATTTATCCAATAAATGGTATACTAGTAATGTCTGCAATACATAAGTGATTCTGCCTTTCATGTGAAATCAGGATTTTTTTTTGTTTGTTTGATTAATTTACGTCCTGTTAACAGCTATGGTCATGTAAGGACGGCCTCCCATGTATGCGATGTGTTGCATGTATGTTGTGCGGGGTGCGTGTTTTTGGGAGACTACGGTATATTCATGTTGATAGACAAGGAACAGCACAACAACAAAAAATCAAGCTAAGGCTCAAAGTTATATCACTGTCAGAGCCTAAATTGAGTGGTCAGACAGTTAAGATGAACAGACAGCTAGTGCATAATTTTGACAATAATTACTGAGAGCAGTAATAACACAATTACCTCCAGTCACTGTCAGTTGCGTTGTAGCGCTTGATGTTCCAGCAGTATTAGAACCAAAACATGTGTATGTTCCAGTGTCTCCGGAATCTGCTGAGATAATGGTAAGAGATGGAGAGGATGTGGTGGCTCCAGAGTAGTTAACATTATCAATGGTGAGTGAATTGGTGACTCCATTGATAGTACGCTGCCAGAAGACATTTGTGATGGTCAAGGATGACGTCACAGTACACTGAAGGGTGAAGGTCGTTCCTGTGGTGGTGGAGTAGGAAGAAGAGCCAACAGTCACGGTCGGGGCATCTGTGAAAATAAAATAAAAGTAAAATAAATGCATGTTTACTATTTATCTCATTCATTTATTTTGTCATATATTAAAGAATAATGAAAACATCAAAATATGCTGGTATTCTGTAATTTCAAGATGTCATTTAGGTAATTTTAAAATGGATATCAATAAATATGTGTCTATTAAAATGACCTTAATTGTGCAAACTCTTTAATTTTGTATGTATTCAATGAAAACCAAGAATAAAAAAACCTAGCGATCAAACCAGTTTAAATGCTTTAACAATAAAAATTGTGACCAGCTGTAAAAGTAAAATTGAAAGTAGACCCTAAAGCATTTTACATAGGCCCATGTTTCGCTAACAAACTTGCATTACAAAGTATAATGCCATAGAGACATTTTTGTGACTCACAGTATGATAGTCCTATCCTTCATATACACATATGAAAAAAATGATTTTTCTCGCATACCTTGATGTTTTATTAAAATTTTACGATATGATATCCCGTCATTTTGAATGAAGATTTTGAACCGCGACTGCAAGTCAGTTCTCTTAACATGGAATTGGCGTAATAGTTTTCATGCAAATTATGTTGTTTGTAATATTTGTTGTAAAACTAACCTACTTTTTTTAATAACGTTAAAATTTTACCCGCAAAATAGTAATTTTGTTGAAGTAGTGACCTCACGAGGTTTTATTGCATGGGTAGCCATGTAATACAGCCTTAGACGACACGAATGTATAGCATAGGATAAACCAATTTTACGCCCAAAGGTATGATAGTACTAGAAATATGTCTGTTAGACATTAAGTGCTCGCTAACTACTTCATAAAATCTTAATTTCCAGAACGATATGCATCTACATGTATAAGGCTTCTGTGGTGAGATATTTTGCACGTACAAAACTGTAACACTTAATTTATAAATAACCCGCAGATATACATATATACTCACAAGCCACATGAATCTGAAAATTAGTTACAGATTATATAATCATGGACCAACCAGGGTGTCCTAAGACCATTTTTAAACGTTTTAGAGGTCTAGATAAAAAAAACCCGACAAAAATCATACTCCATATGGTACTATATACTATAAATCTATTTAGTTTGATGATTTTACATCACCGTGTACTGTAAACCAACCGATTTTCGCGTGCAGTTCAGTTTTGCATACTTAACGGGCGAGCAGGAATCGCAAAATATTAGTTGCTGCGAATATAGTCTCAAGCATTTGTAAAGTTGATCCATACGTAATTAAATCACTCCTAAAGAAATAGAACCCGAATTATTTTCTGATATACTATTCCTCATTTTAAATGAGATGGAGGGCATTTATGGAATATCCAGCGCAAATCTTGAAAGGTGTAAACAACTAAATACAATCACTATAGAATACTTACTTCCGGTTACAGACAAAGTAGTGGCAGCACTGTTACCAGTTCCAGCATTGTTGACAGCAAAACAAGTGTAAGATCCAACATCTCCAGAGTCGGCAGCGATAACTGTTAAGGAAGGTGTGCTTGGGGATGACCCAGAGTAGTTAACATTGTCTATGGTCAGGGTTACAGTATTGCCGCCAATGGTTCTCTGCCAGAACACAGAGGTTACCGTTGTAGCTGATGATACTGTACAGGTGAGGGTCACACTAGTTCCTGTTGTTATACTGTAGGCAGACTGTGCAACAGTCACAGTTGGTACAGCTGAAAAGAACATCATTTATTTTAAATTTCTCAATTACCACAATAATGGCAGTTCTGTAACTTTTTAGTATAAAAATTGTGATTGTCATGTTAACATGTTTACTAAAAGAATCAACTAATGGGCACTGTGGTCAAACTATTTCTTACGATATTACATTTGTATACTTATGTTATCAATATTGAATTATTATTTTTTTCTGTGTGTTCATACTAAATCTGGCTTTCTAATTGGCCGATTCCTCTTTTTCATACCAACATTTTCGTACATTGCACCATAAATCCGTGATGTACAATGTACTTCAGATTTGTTATGACTGAATCAGTTTAATCACATAACATACACACAAGTCTAACCACGATACATAAAATAAATCATTAACTAAATAATAAATAAAATTTGTGTTGTATTAACCTGATACAATGGTGACTGAAGCTATTGCACTGGAGCTAGTTCCAGCAGCATTTGTGGCAAAACACTGATATGATCCTGAGTCTGTTGTGTCGGCGTTGATGATGGTCAAAGAAGGCACAGTAGGAGTTGAACCAGAGAAGTTGATCCCGTCAACAGTGATTGTTTCCGTCCCCGATCCTATATCACGCTGCCAGAAGACGGAGATGACGGTTGTGTCTGAGTTGACAGTACAGCCGAGAGTGATGGTCGTTGATACCTGTGCACCGAAGGCAGTTTGGGCAATAGTTACATCTGGCGGATCTGAAGAAAGGAGGAAAAAATTAAAAATCGAAATAAAACAAGAAAAAAAGAATCTATCCTCAACATCAAACATTATTTATTCAAAACACTTTATATTTCAATGTATTTAATTGTATTGTATATAGGTCATCCAGCTAGCTCTTCTAGTCGTTCAGGACTCGTGCTCCAATTGACAGAACATCGAGTAAAATGAAAACAAATTGAATTTGTATATACAGGAAGTAATTTCATCAATTTGACCTTTTAACCCTTGACGAGTGTTTGATTCCTAGTATCTGTGAATACATGTAGATCAGCAGATTTATGAATTTTAGCTATTTTGGCCACTTTTGGCCCCATACCACTTGGTTTGTCGTAATGAGATCAGTCAGGACATTTTTGGCTATGATGTTAAAAATGAAATCTCTGCCTAATAATTCTAACATAGTTTCGCTCATTTTATATACATGTAGAAATGGAACAAATAATGCTCAAGAATGTGTTTTACCGATTTATCTGTAGTAAGTTTTACCCCTCCATAAGAGGATTCCGGGGCCATAAAATTCACAAATATTGTCAAGAGACTAACGACCTTTTTATCGATGAGAGTATTTAATTCCACAAATTCTGCGAGTTTAGATGTATTGAATGTTTAAATTTTGTAAATATGATCTCTTTTGACTCATACCACAGCCCTGTGATATGGAGAGACCATACCATTCCCAATTTTGATTAGCCTTATGCATATACTTTAGAAGGATTTAACACAGAACAATGGTAATACAGTTAAACCTAGAAGGGGAACATAAAATTCACTATAGACAGATTGCATTAATACATTTGGGGTTTTCATGTTACCCATCTGGTATATCTACCCATCATGTATAATTTTAGGCCTAATACTTGTCAGTATATTTCTGTAATTTTTGCTTGTTTTCATGAACTGTATAGAAGTCAAAACAATTTTGATATACAATATGGATATGACTGTCTTATTTTTGGCTAATCATTACATAGACGCGCAAAATTATTATTTTTTCAGACAATGTACAAGTATTTTATGTTTTAAAACCAATTTATCTCTGACAAGTTATGTAATGCTAAGGTGTAACCAGTTTTGACGAGATACTCTCAGGACATGAAAGATGGATTTAAAGATGTTTTTATCTGTAATATTTCGTTCCAATCTATTTAAATTACAATCAAAATACATGTATAAATTTTTACTATAATTTCAATAAGCAATGAGATTATTTTATTTATAAATACATTGATAATACTTTGCAATATCAAAATAGCACAATTCGTAAAAAATAGAGATTTTTAATTTGAATACATATATATGGCTTTGAAAATATAAAGCTTGGCGTGAGTGCATGCGACTTCTCCTACACACGGAGTTGTCTTTTGATTAAAACAGTCATTAAAACTTCCATCCTCAAGTCAGCAACTCTATCTGTTCTACAAACATTAATACTGCTACACTTTTATACAATGTAAAAATAATTCATAGTGATTCCAGTAATAGTCACCATTAAGTTTATTTAGAAGAAATCATGGTCAAAGGGTCGCAACTCAAGCATAAATGAACAGTTGTTTGCCATATTAAGCGGGTGGTTGCTTTAAAGTGTGTATATATATATATAGTAATTCGCTAGAATAGCGCATGTGCAGCATTGACCCGGATAGGTTGCTGAACCTTTGACGAAGTTTATCTGAAACAGACTTTAAAAATGTAACAGTGAGAAAAGGCCAGTCACTGGATTTTTTTTAATAAAAGACATCTTCAAGAATTTCATAGGAAAACCTCAAAGATATATTTTTGAGAACCAAACACCAAGTAGGTTCTAGACATCTTCAATACTTTCTTAAAGTGAGATAATCCAAGACAGAAATCATGTTCGGTATATATTTTAATATATGGAATTCATTTCAGTTTACAGTTCTGCTGGCAATGCCATCGCTGGCTGTCATTATGTCCTCAGAGAAACAAAAAAACAATGGTCAAAGTCTTTATTAACAATCCAGTTGCAATTGTAATTCAGACACTGTTCAAGATTGTATGAACATTCCTGTTTTAATGACTGTTCGTTGATGAGGGATAAAGAGAGGTTATTAATACTTCTATTACGTGTCGGGTGAGGACAAAGGTTTGGACCAGATAGAGACTATCAATACACCCATTGAATGTCGGGTAATGACACACTTTTGGACCAGATATAGACTATCAATACATCCATTGAATGTCGGGTAAGGACACAGTTTAGGACCAGATAGAGACTATCAATATATCCATTGAATGTCGGATAATGACACAGTTTTGGACCAGATATAGAATATCAATACATCCATTGAATGTCGGGTAATGACACACTTTTGGACCAGATATAGACTATCAATACATCCATTGAATGTTGGGTAAGGACACAGTTTTGGACCAGATAGAGACTATCAATACATCCATTAAATGTCGGGTAAGGACACAGTTTTGGACCAGATAGAGACTATCAATACATCCTTTGAATGTCGGGTGAGGACAAAGGTTTGGACCAGATAGAGACTATCAATACATCCATTAAATGTCGGGTAAGGACAAAGGTTTGGACCAGATAGAGACCATCAATACATCCATTGGATGTCAGGTGAGGACAAAGGTTTGGACCAGATAGAGACTATAAATACATCCATTGAATGTCGGGTGAGGACAAAGGTTTGGACCAGATAGAGACTATCAATACATCCTTTGAATGTCGGGTGAGGACAAAGGTTTGGACCAGATAGAGACTATCAATACATCCTTTGAATGTCGGGTGAGGACAAAGGTTTGGACCAGATAGAGACTATCAATACATCCATTGAATATCAGGTGAGGACAAAGGTTTGGACCAGATAGAGACTATCAATACATCCATTGAATGTCAGGTGAGGACAAAGGTTTGGACCAGATAGAGACTATCAATACATCCATTGAATGTCGGGTGAGGACAAAGGTTTGGACCAGATAGAGACTATCAATACATCCATTGAATGTCAGGTGAGGACAAAGGTTTTGGACCAGATAGAGACTATCAATACATCCATTGAATGTCGGGTGAGGACAAAGGTTTGGACCAGATAGAGACTATCAATACACATCCTTGAATGTCGGGTGAGGACAAAGGTTTGGACCAGATAGAGACTATCAATACATCCATTTGAATGTCGGGTAAGGACAAAGGTTTGGACCAGATAGAGACTATCAATACATCCATTGAATGTCGGTGAGGACAAAGGTTTGGACCAGATAGAGACTATCAATACATCCATTGAATGTCGGTTGAGGAGGTTGACAAAGGTATCAATACATCATGAACAGATTTGGACCAGATAGAGACTATCAATACATCCATTGAATGTCGGTTGAGGACAAAGGTTTGGACCAGATAGAGACTATCAATACATCCTTTGAATGTCGGTTGAGGACAAAGGTTTGGACCAGATAGAGACTATCAATACATCCATTGAATGTCGGTTGAGGACAAAGGTTTGGACCAGATAGAGACTATCAATACATCCATTGAATGTCGGTTGAGGACAAAGGTTTGGACCAGATAGAGACTATCAATACATCCATTGAATGTCGGGTGAGGACAAAGGTTTGGACCAGATAGAGACTATCAATACATCCATTGAATGTCGGGTGAGGACAAAGGTTTGGACCAGATAGAGACTATCAATACATCCATTAAATGTCGGGTGAGGACAAAGGTTTGGACCAGATAGAGACTATCAATACATCCATTAAATGTCGGGTAAGGACACAGTTTTGGACCAGATAGAGACTATCAATACATCCTTTGAATGTCGGGTGAGGACAAAGGTTTGGACCAGATAGAGACTATCAATACATCCATTGAATGTCGGGTGAGGACAAAGGTTTGGACCAGATAGAGACTATCAATACATCCATTGAATGTCGGTTGAGGACAAAGGTTTGGACCAGATAGAGACTATCAATACATCCATTGAATGTCGGGTGAGGACAAAGGTTTGGACCAGATAGAGACTATCAATACATCCATTGAATGTCGGGTGAGGACAAAGGTTTGGACCAGATAGAGACTATCAATACATCCATTGAATGTCGGGTGAGGACAAAGGTTTGGACCAGATAGAGACTATCAATACATCCATTGAATGTCGGGTGAGGACAAAGGTTTGGACCAGATAGAGACTATCAATACATCCATTGAATGTCGGGTGAGGACAAAGGTTTGGACCAGATATACACTATCAATACATCCATTGAATGTCAGGTGAGGACAAAGGTTTGGACTAGATATACACTATCAATACATCCATTTAATGACAGTCAAAGTTGTAGGATACGTAGACAGAGGCTATTGGTACTTCCAGTCCTCCGTTGATTGATGTAGGATAAATCGAAGCTGTTTATACTTACTTGAAGTGACGGTCAATGTTGTAGGTGTGCTTGACGTTGTTCCTTGGCTGTTTGAAGCAGAACAGACATATGTGCCATCATCAGCATTAGTTGGACTAGTAATGGTAAGAGACGGGGTTCCAGTGTTTGCATTTTGGTACTTTGTGCCATCTATTGTCAAAGTAGCTCCATTTCGTGTCCAGCTTACACCGGTCAGAGCTGCTCCATTATTGTTCACAGTACACACTAATGTGACCGAATTAACGCCGGTATTGACATTGTAGGCACTTTGGCCAATGATTACTGTTGGGGCACCTACAATCAAATACAGGAGCTGTTTGAAAGAACAGGAAAGCTCGCCACAGGAAACGTTTACAGATCAACAGATACCAAGGTCAGTTGTAAAGAAAAGGTTCAGTACAAAGTAAGCCAATGGGTTTCTTGATATTTTGATAACAATTTTAATTTTTCGTCCTTAATATGTTTACCTTGATACCAGAAACAACATAAGATGACAGCAATATTTTATAACTTGCATTAAAACCTTAACCTGGTACTTTCGGAATATTGGGCTTCTTGAAATTAGCATATTGCATTTTCTCCCTTAAAATAATTGTCCATCCACAACACTCTCAAACATATATTAATGTAGAAATCAATGCTATAACAGATAAGCATTTTAAGAATTTACAACAAAACTTTCACCAAGTGATTTAGACACATTGGGCAATTTGAACTTCTCTAAACCCAATATTTTGTTTCCTTAAAATGATTGTTCATATCCTGTACATAAATTATAAACCTATACTAATGTCACAGTATTTAAATTCGTGTCAGTTGTTATGAATATCATTTATAACTTTTTCACAACCTGCACCAAAACCTTAACCGATACCGACGTCAGGGTGATTTAACACCGTAAAGAGACGAGCTAAAATCAATCATTATATCTCTAATACACACATACATATAATACTAGCATTGTTTTTTAATGATCATTAAAAACATATTTTCCAATTTATTCTATTCATAGTCCATCTCAATGACGTATGCAATCACTTTAGATAATGAAATGTTAACTTTTATCAAGCCATTTTTAATTATGTTATTGTTTACAAACAAGAATCATGCAAAATAATTTATGGGACAGTTTTATTAGTAATCTATTGGACAGAGTACTACAAATAATTAGGATATGATGCAGAAGAGTTAAAGAAAAAAAGAAAATGTCTACCAACACATCAACACACAATTTGAGAAGCCCCCTAAATTCTAAGAATAAATTCAATTATAGATATAAAAAAGGTAATTTGTTGGCAATGTTAGAAACAAGAATTAAATGTCTTCAAGATATCAAAGACCCTGCTTTCAAGTGAAGCGGGTTCTCGAATTCAAGTATCTTTGAGTCAATGAAAGTGCTGCAATTTTGTTTGAATACCACACACAAGGGTATTGGAAAGCCAGTTCTAGTAGTTGAAAATAAATTACCATGACTTTAGTGAGAGAATGGTTGCTAAACTCTAAAGATCAGAAGCCTTTATTTAGTGGACTAAACAGATTTAGAGAAATACAAGACAAGAGGTTATAAATATCAATAATGTAAAGTTTAATGGAATTTGCTTTAAGATAGATAACTAGGTTTATCTGGTTAATAAAAAAAGAAAAGACATATGGAAAATATCCTCTCTTATACCGCCAGGATACTTACAACAAATGAAAAGAAGAACAACAGATATATGCTTTAGGAATTACATGCGAGCCCTTTCGTTAAATTTTAAGGAATTATGAAATAATGACATGCATAATGTAGAGTAAGAAAAAGATCTGAAATGACACGTTAATATAACAAACAAATGTAACTGAAATGATATGATAACAGCATGCGGACATACACTATATACCTGTAACGGTCAGCTGGATGTCTTGGCTGTCCGTGAACCCTATGGAATTGGTGGCCCTACATACATACGTGGCAGTATCTGACGTGGCCAGACTAGTGATAACTAGTGAAGGGTTACTAGTGGTTCCCTGTTGGTATTTCGAACCATCAATAGTAATTGTACTTTCTACAGAATTAACGGTTTTTAACCAGGTGATTACAGTTACACCAGGGTTTCCTGAGGCAGTACATTGCAAAGTTACACTTCCGCCTGTATTGGCTTGGTACGTTGTTGATACTACGGTCACCGATGGTAAACCTAAAACGAGGATAGCAAAGCGCATTGTATAGCTGAAAGGTAGAAAAGAAACTTAGGAAATTTCACAATACGACTAGTTAGATGACGCATTGGGGTGATGTAAGAGTACAGGTAAAAGGTAGACAAAATAAAATTCTACGGTTGAAGAGGAATAGCAAAGGCTGCTAAAACTAAGATAGATTAAAATTGTATAGGCAGTTTTGAAAGACTATAAAAAGGTTTCCACAACAAAACTACCCGGAACTGCTAATTCAATTACTAACTGGACCAAATTGTTCCTAAACTAAATATAAGTCATAATCTGTGCTTCATTACCAAATAATCCGACAGAGTGATGAAACTTTAACAGATATAAGACTGAACGAAACTTTAAATTTAACAGACAGATGTTAGTTCATGCTTTCCGTTCCAGGAAGCAAATACATGAGGTTACCAGTTGGTTTTGTTTGACGTCAGATGTACATTTAGATACCATTACTTTTGCATTAATTAGACGTCCTTGAGATATTTGAAATTCATTAAATTGTGAAAGAAGTAAGTTGGAGTGGTTTGTTTATGCTGTTAAATACGGTCTCTGTCACTCAGTTGACGGAGCATGGTTATTTTGACGCAGTCGGTAGAACCGTAGTTTTTCACACCGGCGACCTGGGTTCGAATCCTGCTCGGGGCACGCGACAGGAATGTATGTGTATTTTTCCCTGTTCTACACCCGTTCTATCAGAAATAGATATCCATGTCTAAAATCACGCCGACAACTTAACGTCACACCTGTAGTGGAGGGAGAGGTATATAGTCCACATTCTGTGTCAATCTTTGTTATATCGCCAGCATTAACATCAAATGAACACTTCTTTATCGGTGATCATGAATAATCATGAATGCAAAAATGAGAGGGAGTGTTACATGTAACTGCGTACCTTAATGTATGACAAAGGAGCTAGACATGATAAATTAGTTTATCAAAGCTATAAATAAACGATGTTTTATGAGATATAAGACAGGCGGGTACCAGGTAAGCGAATGGGTCATTTGGCGCAACCGACGAAAATTGACCGACTGGTTTGCTGATTTGCCCACCTGATAATTTCAGGTGGTTTTTTAATTTTTTTTTAACTTTCGTATTGATATTCCAGAAACAATCAGTCAACATTTATACACATAATTCACACAAGTTTATAATTGTATCGATTTCATTGATAAACGAATCGCTATTTAATTAGTGTAGTCTTAATGGTAGACCGATCGTCTACCTGGTCAACGTCATCTTTGATTTGTTGATGGCGACAGTGTTTTCTCAGTTAGTAATGAAAGGATAATTTGATGTACTTTTCACGGAGTAATATATGGTCGGGATATTTAATGGTGAGTTGGATGCTTTATCAATGAACGTGAATTAATTGATATATAATTAGTAAAACATAGTTATTTCGGCTTCGGATATGAAGTAAGCGCTGATTGGCAGGTTCATATGATAATGAATTTTATAGACGAAAATACGAAGTTGTGCTTCATATTTCAAAATTATTTTCAAACGCCACTGACATTTTTGCTTAAACGAAAATTGAAATATGGATAAATTATAAAACAATAGATATTTTACTGTACTGTATTGTGAAGCATACATCATATTTTACCAGACTAAAGACGTACATAAATTTATGTCATTGATCTTATAATTGGGAGCTTTATGGAAATCAGAGATTAAGATAAACTAATCTATTTAAATTTCTTTTGAAATCATAAACATATAGGCCTATTTTCAGAAACATATATACATGTACATGTATACATGTAGTTTATATGGATATGTTTCTGTTGAAATGCATTCGTGAATAAATCAATGACATGCATGTCGACGAAATGGATTCATAGTCCATCAAAGGTTTATTTTGCTGCTGAATACCGTTGTGCTGACTAGCCCCTGTGCATTTTTTAAGCTTTTTTCATTTTAGACGCTGCAATCTTGAACGTAGACAAGTGTAAATATAAACAGTTTCTTGGCTCAAGATTCGGTACAGAATAACACTTTTTAAAGCAGTGGTAAAAATAGCTGGCTTGAAGCACATGATTACATCATTAATATGAAGTTCTAAAAAACGCTAGAAAAGACAGCGGTATGAATAGTTCTGGTATAGCTGAAATGATAAATTCGTCGTTATGTTGTTTAAATTACTGTCGAAAGTTGAATTTAAATGGGTAAACTTATTGCTTCCAAACAGAAATAAAAAAAGACGAATATTATGACAAAACACCATTGCAATAATATCTTTAACATTGTGTGATATTGTGTTCAATAAAATTACCATTGATTTTAACATTGTGTGTTATTTTGTATTCAATAAAATTAACAGAAAACAAAAATCGCCGATACTCTGTTTCTACATGGATTTGCAAGACACAACGTGAAAAAAAGGAATAAGATAATCCAGTGTTACAAACGGTGCTAATAGAAATTGCCTGGCTAGGTATACTACATAGATGCAAGCTTAAAACTGCTCGGGAAACTACATCTGAGTGACGGGGGAAGCTATTGGTACATAGTGAAAGGTGTATAACAAACACTTACTTTGAGATAAAGCTGCAGGCAAGATGACGGCAATCACCAATAAAATAGAAGAAAAGCGACACATTTTTGATTGATCCATTTTCATAAGCCGGAGATGGCTTTGTTGTTTGTGGTCGGTCCTCTAATGAGGCAGGTATCAGATTTAAGCAAGGACCATGCGCCACCTCAATCTCCCAGGCTCACCTGTAAAACAACAAAAATGAAGAAATTCATTACAGGTTCTATTATATGGCTGAGCGTTTTACTCGTCCCTCATTGGCTCAAACTTCATTTTCACGCCACGATACAACACAATATCAACCCGAAAATTCCTTCGGCCTTAGGGTAATATCACTTCTTCGAGTTGATAAATCGCCGTATCCACCTGAAAACAGGTCGATATTTGTATAAGATACAAATTCCAAAATGGTATCAATTCTGCTGAAATCCACGAGAACGAAACATGGATATGTCAGGTTATGATTCAATCGCAAAGGCTACCATTTACTACAAAAATACAGCACAGCAGCTCCACACGGCTATGATGATTACATAGGAGAGAGAAAGAGAGAGAGAGAGATAGAAAGAGAGAGAGAGAGAGAGAGAGAGAGGGGGGGGGGTCTTAAACACATGCAATTCATCATGAACGTATATGAAAATCTTATGCGTACTTCAGTTCAATATATAACCATATTTGATCGTTTTAATATATATATAATTATATATTACATACCCCATCACTGACAAACAATATTGTATGAGAACCCTACGTATTCTGGGGTTTACTGAATAGCCCTGTTCACAGGCTTTTGGCTCTTTATATATACATACACATCTACACAGTATACATACTGGTGGTGTAACTATATAGAGCCAAAAGCCTGTGTCCTGCTAATTGTTTTATTACCCGTAATGCCCCTCACCCAGGACCCGGCATAGCGAGTCGCTAGTTCACTGCCGGCCTGAACCCCGACTATCATTAATCTGAAATATGTCTTTTCAATTTTATTGAAAATTGTTTGAAACAATGATATTTTTGATGAAACTGTTTTCTATTCCTGTGAATGATAAAATCTATATCTCCCTTTGTGTTTTGCACTCGTTTTTAATCGATGTCCAATTTGACTTGTTCTTTTGATATCATTAACATTCTTTGTTATTCGTTTACCCATATAGTCAAGGCAAAGTATATTAGTATGCAATCGACACACTGAAATCGTTATTTTGAAAAGGGCTTGGCAAGAATTTCGGTTACAAAACATACTAGAACTGTCGCCAGAATCGACGACTAATAACCCCCGTTGAACAAACTTAGTAATAACTCTTTATAGGAGACATTGCAAAACCATATTGTTTACTCGACTCTCCGTTTTGTCAGGGTTCTGTGCACCAAATTTGATCAAAATCTGTCAAGTGGTTTACGAGGAGTTCACCAGTCATGTTGTGGCTATAGACAGACGGACGGACGACCGGACGGGCAACCCGATTCCAGTATACCCCCCCCCCTCCTCTTAATTTCGTTGCGAGATGGGGGTATTAATATATATAACAAATTATATCTTATTATAGCAGTTCTGATCCGCGTATTTTGATCGCTTACCAATACATATATAGAAACACCAAATATAAGTTACACGACTTGTCTATTCACCAAAGGGGTGGAGCAAATTTGTCCTTTATAGACAGATGTCTTCTATATACAATTATACAGAAGAATCACCTAATGGCGTTGATATTATATATATGTCCGTTTTAGACAGGTGTCTTTTATATAGGAGTCCTGTATAGCATGTCAGTCCACATCCTCGATACCTTGGTCACAGTTCGATTATGGTTTGATTATGTAAATACATAAACTCCTAATCAGACACCTTTTATTTAAGCATTGATGTCACTATTTTTTTTAATTTTATCGGGGTATGAAAAAAAATTGTTTGCAAACTGTGTGAATCCGCGTAGCGGATTCTCACAAAAGTTTGCAAACAATTTTTTTTCATACCCCGATAAAATTAAAAAATAGTGACATCAATACTTATTATTAATTTTATACTCTATTTGATAAAATGAAGTATGTTTAAATGTAATATTATAGTGGTTTTTCAAGGGATTCTTTTTTCCGAATCAATACGCAACGTCAATGTCTCTATTGTGACGTCACGTTAACGTCGGGGTTTCGCGCCATTCTCGGATTTTTTTTTTTCATAGTGGTATGCAAAAAAAAATATTGGCCAATCAGAAAGCCAGATTTGGTATGAAAAAAAAGAGAAAAATTAATTATAATGAAAGGAACAAGTTAATTTTGAACTTTTCCCCATACATTTTACATATCAAGAATACGCAAGATGGAACAGGCTTGTGTATGTTTAAGCTACCATATCGCCATGAGTAATTAAAATGTAGTGTTAGAATCAGCACCTCAGGCATTGCAATAACTACACATTTTATGTATTTATATTAATTTGTTTTTCTTCAAATTTCAAAAGAGAGCAACACAATTCCAGGAAATCTATCAGAAATACTGTTAAACAGAAAACATAACACACTTTTCATTAACAAGTTACGCATCCATTATTGTAAGTACCCCACTTTTCAATTACTACGTGGGATTTTAAGCCGACTCGTCAAACCAGTTCTGAGTAACAAGACACTGGGTATTATAAGACCATGTTTGTCATTGCTATTATAGACTTTAAGAATAATTCACTCCACTTGACGTAAAGCCTGTTATAGTTATCCTAGCTTAGTTTATACACAGTACGGAAATACCTTATAAGGTATTTCTCACACCCAGTAAGGTGTATCTCGTGGTAAAAATCTCGAAGAGTCACGCCTGGCTTCTAAGACATTTATACTCACAGACATGCTTTTAAACTTATAGACACATCTTTAAACTTATAGACACATCTTTAAACTTATAGAATCACAAGTAATCTTACAGGCACGCCTTTATATTTAGAGTTACACCTGCATATTCATAGGCAATCATATATTAATATAGCAACACGTGCTAATACAAGACCCGTTTGTATTCTTTGACAGTCACACCTACATATGTATATGTGGCAAACGGACATGTATACATATATATATTTATATGTATAGACACACATATAGTTCAGAGACATACAATTATCCAGATAATCACATCGGTATACATTTACCTACACTTGTATTGATTTACATGTTAGCGTGTCTGTACACATATGTATACCGATTTATAGAAACCTGTATATTGATTGGTACACATGTTTACTTTTACACACCTGAATATGGATTGACACACCTGTATACGTATAGACACATGTATATGGAATGATACACCTGTATACTTATAGACACCTGTATATGGAATGATACATCTGTAAACTTACAGATGCCTGTATATGGAATGATACACCTGTATACTTATAGACACCTGTATATGGAATGACACACCTGTATACGTATAGACACCTGTATATGGAATAATACACCTGTAAACTTATCGATACCTGTATACGGAATGATACACCTGTATACTTATAGACACCTGTATATGGAATGACACACCTGTATACGTATAGACACCTGTATATGGAATGACACACCTGTATACTTATAGACACCTGTATATGGAATGATACACCTGTATACTTATAGACACCTGTATATGGAATGATACACCTGTATACTTATAGACACCTGTATATGGAATGATACACCTGTATACATATAGACACCTGTATATGGAATGATACACCTGTAAACTTACAGATACCTGTTTATGGAATGATACACCTGTATACTTATAGACACCTGTATATGGAATGACACACCTGTATACATATAGACACCTGTATATGGAATGACACACCTGTATACATATAGACACCTGTATATGGAATGATACACCTGTAAACTTACAGATACCTGTATATGGAATGATACACCTGTATACTTATAGACACCTGTATATGGAATGACACACCTGTATACGTATAGACACCTGTATATGGAATGACACACCTGTATACTTATAGACACCTGTATATGGAATGATACACCTGTATACGTATAGACACCTGTATATGGAATGACACACCTGTATACTTATAGACACCTGTATATGGAATGACACATCTGTATACGTATAGACACCGTATATGGAATGACACATCTGTATACGTATAGACACCTGTATATGGAATTATACACCTGTATACGTATAGAGACACCTGTATATGGAATGCTACACCTGTATACGTTTAGACACCTGTATATGGAATGATACACCTGTATATAGAATGATACACCTGTATAGACACCTATATATGGAATGATAAACCTGTATACTTGTAGACACCTGTATATGGAATTGATACACCTGTATACTTGTAGACACCTGTATATGGAATTGATACACCTGTATACTTGTAGACACCTGTATATGGAATGATACACCTGTATACTTGTAGACACCTGTATATGGAATGATACACCTGTATACGTATAGACACCTGTATATGGAATGATACACCTGTATACGTGATACCTGTATATGGAATGATACACCTGTATACTTATGGACACCATATGGAATGATACACCTGTATATTGAATTGATACACCTGTATACTTGTAGACACAGACATACTTATATACACCTCAATAGTATCACGTATATAACGACAGATAAATCACCGCGACATCTGTTTGATATATGTTTGTACATGTAAGACATGTATGTTTCAACATATGCACAATGATAATCGTATATGTTTTATGTACATACATGCTTATATTTTATACAGACATATGCTTACTTAATAACACGCATGTATACTTTTGTATGCACCATTACGTATATCTGAAATCAGGAAGGCACTACATGTATATCTGTATTGATATATATAATTGAGTGGATCTCATATTGTAAACTCGATCTGTTAATTTAGGCAAAGCAATTACGTGCATTATGATCGCAACGGACAACAAAATAATGAAATAGTAGACCAGACGAGAAATCGGACGAACCGTAACATTTTTTATTCGGATAGCACTAGATAAAATTATTCCAGAAATAAACGGAATTCGAAATACGAACAATCCCTGTTTAAAGACCGATATTTAATTATGACGTAACAGTCATGATCAACGAACAAGCGTTTGACTCTAGAGACATATTTTCTCTCTATATATGGAGCCAAACGCCTATGATCAAAGATATTGCTTTCGTGATCAGATAATAATCGACATTTTAATGAGCCAGAAGTTAGCTGTACTCACACTGGTCAGCGGATCTGTGACCCTATCTTCCTCCTATGGCTGACCACAACTGGTCAGCGGATCTGCGACCCTATCTTCCTCCGATGGAGTGACCCACAACTTGTCAGTGCATCTGTGACCCTATCCTCCTCCTATAAACTGATCACAACTGACCTCTGTCCTCAATCCCCCCAAACACAACTGACAAGTGACATCCACACCTTCACACACGTGTACAAACGCGGGACAGGTTAAGCAATTTGCACGAGCGAACTTACTACGTATACAGGTGAGTTTACATACGGGTAGTTCGGTATACACGTGCACTGGGTGTCACCTTCACGTGTATTTTAGCAGACGACAATTCATCTTATGATTACATGTATACATGTACCCGATTTCTGTCTTAATCAAGCAAAATCCATCCTGACTTACATTAAATGTACGTGACTTGTATAATCTTTATCATACATATCATTCTGCTTACGCGCTCATCATACATACTTTTACTTACTGTTGACGTTCAACATTTAAAAATCGTTGAGTTTGGGCTTGCAGCACACACAACTACATGCCAATAGTTTCCCTTTAATAAGTTATACATAATTATATACATTTAATTAATTAGAAGAAGAATACTAACGCGATGAATTTTGTTCTAAAAAGTACGTAATACGAAAGAATGGAATCTTTAGCACTCTCCAACACTCAATGACAGTGTTTAATTTGAATACACCTGCCACTAAATACTGGATCTACACATGCAAAATGCCTTGTCTATAACATACAAGTCAATAAGTAAATAACGGTTTGCCAATTTTTTTTTTCAAATTTTGCACATTCCATTTAAATATCTTGGTAAAGATAAGAACATAATGATAGGAACTCATTAAAAACAAGTCAAAATGGAATAATGACATGTAGAAATTTTTGTTTAATGACTTTTGCCGAACCTTTACGAAATATAGCACGATAACAGAAAATATGTGTAAGGCATAATAGCAACGCACAGTTGTGACAAGCCCCTGTGTATCAACTCACACTCGTGACAAGCCCTTGTCCCTGTCATAAGAGTGTATCAACCCACAGTCGTACCAAGTCCCTGTGTATCGACCCAGTCATGACAAGTCCCTGTGTATCAAGCCACATTCGTGAAAGGCCCCTGTGTATCAACACACAGTCGTGACAAGCCCCTGTGTATCAACCCACAGTCGTGACAAGTCCCTGTGTATATCAAAGTATCGATCGAAACAGGTAATTGTATCAACAACAGTGTTTATCTTCCAACTGCCTCTGCACCCACCGTCGACAAAGCATACACAATATCTGGACGATAATTAATGTTTGATCATAGGTATAAATGTCTATTTAACACTGTAAATAAAATAATTTGTGTTTATTGTCCATACAATCGGTACCTCATTCCATACAACGCATGGTACCATAAGATTTTATTTAGATGCAATTTTTTTCAACAGACAGGATTGTGAGTATGTACTATATTCAGAGGTAAACTAATAGGCTGAACTTCTCAATGGCATTAATAGTATAAAGTAAGTAACTTATGTTATTGAAGGAAAGTACTAATTCGTCTGATCCTATTCAGAATAGATTAAAATATACCATTCGTCGGAATTGTATATTGTAATAAGATAAACAAAAATAAAAAAAACTAATACGCTGTATTCTAATTTGTATACATGTATATAAAACTTCCATAGAGCAGTCCTTCGGTATCACATTTTAGAAGTAATACATGTAGGTTTTTAGTCACCGCTAAAATCTCTTATGTCCAGCCCAACCGTCTCAGATCACGGCCCCACCGTCTCACATTTCAGCCCCATAGCCTCTCATCAGCCCCGCTATCTGACATTTCCAGTCCCATACTTTCATAGTTCAGCCCATGCTTGAGGGGCGGGGTGGCCAAGTGGTTAAGATGTCTCGACATATTGCCACAAATTAAACCCTCACCCAAGTCGCAAGATCGAATCTCATGTAGGACAGTTCCCCGGTAATAATCAGTGGTTTTCTCCGGATACTCCAGCTTTTCTTCACCAACAAACGTCCTTACATGACCCTGGCTGTTAATAACACGTTAAGTTAATAAAACCCCCAACCCTCTCACTTCTTCAGCCCCACCCCTCTGTCAACACCGAAACATGCACTGTACTTAACATGTACTATGAATCACGTCTATACTGACATTCATACACTTGTAATGTCTACTGACATTCATACACTTGTAATGTCCACATGTTCTTACACATTCCTACTTTTGTCCCCACACCACTCGGTTTGTGTATATAGCTTGTGGTACATGTTGGGACACCCTACCCTCGTCCCATTGTTTACTCTCACAATAGATCAATGTTATTCGATCCTTTCGTCCGTATTTAACTAAAGAGTACACGTAGGGCGTACATAGACCAAAATAGTACTGCATGGCATTCACTTCATATTGCGCAGTGTGTAACATGGCCACAGGGTGTAACATGGCCACAGTGTGTAACATGGCCACAGGGTGTACGCTTTTATGTCATTCCACTCCTTGTAGAGAAACATTCCAAGTTTGATTATAAAACATGCACACCGATCCATCTTATTTTGTAAATTCTTTGTTATTTTTAACACTTATTACCGGGTATCCCTTACATTTGTTCTTGTCTCTCATGTGTGCGTGGGTTAAAGCTATTGTGATGCACAAGGAATTTGCATCATGCTCTACTATGAAATACATCCCCCATTTTATCCGGGCTTGAGATTTTCGTGTTAACGTTTATATTGCATCCTTTTTATCAGTCCGAGACACTCTGGCCGTGACACCAGACTTAGACATTATGACAGATAGACATCGAACTGTCTTAATGTCGAAGTCTGGCCAGCGCATCTCGGGCTGTCTCGTTATATGACGGTAAATTATGTCCAAAGCTAACACACGATTGATCCTAACTAGTGCTTTATTTGGTAAAGATGATAATCAACCGGGTATATACACACATATGACAAAAATAACCCGGTTTAAACTCTGGGACATTAAAAAGGAAAAATACAAAAAGATCATACACTACATAAACTAAAACTACCCGTACTCCGGCCAGGCTATTCCTATGACCGGAACATACTCTAGCAGTAGTGGTTGCTCCGTCCAAACAAAAGAATGGGACGACTGGTTTGCCGTTGTCAGTATCGTGTGACAGGGTGTGGTCTGCTGTCCAGTGCTTCGACGAGATAGCGCTATAGAATATTAACCAAAGTTTTCTCTATTATATGGTGATAAAACTAACAAGCATACCGTGAGCTCCCAAAACCACGCACTCGCCACACGTAACTAATCACTTACATGGGTGTTCATCCTTAGATTAGCAGAACGTTATTGTAACTGACCGAACAGACGTGTACTATAAATGTACTACGTATGGATTGATCACGTCAATAAACATCTCGTTGATGAAAAAAGGAATAGCAATAGGTGGAGACATGTTGACAGAAAACCTTATATTTCATAACACAAGAATGATACAATTAGAAGAGCAAGATTCATTTCATGGTATCCCGCTATTGATAACATACCGGCGAAGACATACGAAATGTCTATTACCTACGGCACGTAGCGTAAACTTCAAAGGGACATTCACATTAAATGGGTCAATTCATCGAGCTTAAATGTCCTGTAGGCTAATAGGGCAGAAAATGGCAAATTAAAGTATCATTTCGGCATCAATTACTACTGCTTGTTGGAAGTTTATTTTGTTTAAGGACAGAAATTTTCTGTTCAGTTAATTCATAACCAGAACCTCCAAATAGAAGTTACCGTAAGAGAGGTGACGGCAAAGAAACCTAATATTGGATAACCTTCATACTATCTTAAATCGTCTACCTCAAATTTGCCAGAATGTTCGAAATCTTTCAGTTCCTAGCAAACATACAAAAAAAAAAAAAAAAAAACACTTCTCCGATATCTTATGGTTATTCAAATTCTAACCTCTGAACTCGTCCGAGATCATATGGATATGCAATAAATTTACCCCTAACATTGTCCTGAGACTAAACGTCCGCTCGAAATCCTTACCTCTGAACTTGTCTGAGATCACAAGATAATTTAGTGTAAAATCTAAAACAAGAATTAAAGTCAAGCACAACCCAAAAACCTGTTCGTGTCAAGTGATTATCTTAAGTCCACACCCACGATAATTGGTCATTCGATTACCCAACCGAAAAACTTGCCCAATACCTCACAATCTTCCAATAACACAACTCTAAAACTATTCTAAACCAAAATCATGATTCTATCCCAAGATTACATTATCAATCTATAAAACAACCCTAAAACTTGCATAAGCTCATGAAATCATACAACCCTAAAACTTACCCACGATAACATCATAATTATATTTCTTAACTCAAACACTCGCCCAAAACTCTAGTTAAAACTAAGATTAAGGAAACTTCGAGTAACTCAACATGTTAGCGACTTCCATGCATGGTGTACAGATCTTTTATACTTCCATAATTATTTAAATACCTAAAGGGCTGATTGTTATGAAATAATAGTATACAAGGCCAAACGTATTTTCTCGATTTTCTCGATTTCTCGACCGATACTGTTAGGGAACAAAGCAGGAAATTTGACAAAATGTACATTTGTATACCAGTGAAATAGGTTTGTTTACATCTGTTACCATGCATACGATATAGATAGTTTGTCGTATCAAAAATCGTGATATACTTACTGCAATATGTACTCTATTATGTGAACATAAAAGACCGGGGAGGGGCCGGATTAGGGAGGGTCGGTGTTGGAGGGGCCGGATTGGGCGTGTTTGGAAGGCTCGAATGAGCTAGGGGTGTATGGGGAGGGGCCGTATTAGGGGTGGGGCAGTCGAGAAGCAGGGCGGGACGGACGGGTCTTATTACGTATACCACAAGCATAGTTTGAGTGATTGATGATCATTGAATAGCAAGTTGCGTCGCACACGGATGAACAACACATGGATTATTAAAAGTATACAAATATATTTATACTACAATCTTTATGTACAAAAAATACGTGACAAATTACATATTCAGTTTGTATACTAATATACTATTATAGGGAGGTCATTGCGTCTTTAACGAGTTTAAATAAAGTTTATTAAGATTCTTCGCTCTAGTCCTTTAGAATGGAAGATATTCCTGTATAGGGGTCTACCCGGGTCACGCCCAAACGCTCACCACCTTATAACTACTCTCACACTGCACTTACACACAGACGCGCCCAAACAGCTTAATACTGATCTAAATATGGTCTCCATCTTACCATATGTATCCGGTTCGTTGTATACATTTAAAATTTCACATTGTATATAACTCGGGTGCCACTATATTGTTTATCGCAGAGAAGACAATAGCCACGTGCATTTGAATGTGTATTATAAAATACGCAATCGGTTACGATATGCCGTCATTCCCAGTAATTATGATTCTTATTCACTAAATTCAACCGGACATAAAGCATATATCGTATACAACCAAACCCCTACAGAGTGTTTATGTTTAGGAATAACTTCGACGCTCAACTCACTCTCATTACCAGGAAATATATCTAATATCCAAAATTATCGAGATTATCTGGAACTTGTCTACATATTGATTTGAATATCTCAATTGTTCTAGCTGTTAATACTAATTGGCAAGGAAGTTAATTAAAATTAAGGAATGATTAAGTTGACATTTTAAGACTGCATATCTGTTTCGATGAACGGACCGTTATAATTTATGCAATGGACTTGCAGGTGAAATAGGATCAATACAGATCTAGAGCGATTAAACTCTGGGTGGAACAGTGGAATGGTCGGCATGCACGTATAATCTGGGGTACAATAATCTCCACTGTGTATACATATTGTCATTTCTACATTCAATATATTCACTATCATAAATGTATAACATATATGAAAGTTTCGGATCTATGTAAAAATTCCATTTCATTGGGACATGGTCATCAGAAATCTATCTATGCTATTTATCCTATACGCTTACACGTGTGTGTGTACCGATAACCCGGGAGAGACATCTCTGACAGCAATGTCAATTACATAATAATATCTAAACAAATTAATATATAATACAACAGAAATGATATACTCTTTAAATGCTTACCTGAAATATTTTACAGGATCTAAAGTCCAAAATCGAAAGGAAGAAAGCAGCGTAGGAACCCACCCGTACCGTACGTCCACCCGCCGACAGTACACCTTCAACTGGTACTGCTGACCGCTAAATTAAGCCACATTGTTAAGTGAATGTCAATGTCGTTGCAAACTGGTTTTTCGTGTTTTCAGAGTTCCATTCACTCGTATGCCGTCCTCTCTGGGGCGTTGTCCAATGAAAATAATCGTCGCAGTCAGTGACGCTACTAACAATCGGGTGAGACTGAGTACTTTCACCAATGCTAGTGTAGGCTTACCTGCAATGGTAGGTGTTCACCTTCCCATGACAATTAAAACCAAATATTTAAACGGGTGTATTCTATTAGAGATATTTCTGAAATAATGAATGACTCAAATACTTAATCGAACACAGCGCACTTCACAACGGTAGGCAAACACAGAACTGTCTATTACTAAACGCAATAGTGTAAATATAGGTGGGCAGGTTTCAATGCCCTCTTAGGGGCATGAGCTACAACCGTATCGTAATATTTTGAAATAGATAAACTTATATAAGAAATTATATCATCAAGTTCCACTCCGCAACAACATAATTGTCTAATTCAATCTTTTATAAAAGATATTTCTGTATATTTTAAATATTATATCCACAGATATTTACCAAATTTAGTGTTAGTATTGTTACACGTAAGAACGTTTATTTTATTTAAGGAATTTCTGTTTGTGAAATATCTTCTACTACAAACAGGCTGGGCTGCGAGGCTCTTCCTTCTTACACAATCAACTCGAGCTTGCACGGTAGGGTGCACCAGAATAGCTTTGTCGTCAAATATTATAATTATAGCGACGTACACATATGTAGCCTGGAAAGAAAAAAAATATCAATATATTGTATACGGAAGGAATGTACACTATTGTCCACGAATACTACTAACTTAAGACCAACTGTCAAAGTGTTTCATGCTCTTTGAAATATTAGGAGACCTATGTCTATGGTATGACATGTTATAAAGACATAATGTGGTCGAAAAGTTGACAAAGCTCAAGATTGTCAACACTTTCATATTCATTTCATTAGTCGTGCGCTATAAGTGTATGTATAATCTGTGATAATATACCGCAAATCCAAAATGGTTTATTTTCGTGGACGATAATGTTATCGTTTACCACTGTCCAGGTTAGACAGGTTTTCAATACCGATTTCAGAGAACCACTTCATAAACCTGCGATTGATTTTTTTTTAAATTTACAATTTTGCTAAACGTTTACGCGAGAGTTGCAATCTTGCAATTAATTCCACAACAAGCATTGACAAAATTAAAACAAAAATGCATTTTTGATTATACCACCTGGTAAGACAATCTCGATCGAAAGAATTTAAAAACATTATTATGATTTAACATCTACATGCATTGCACAGCAAACGCATTAAACTTTAAAACCTGATTCTACTAAAACACTCAACCAGCAGGCTCCGAACCATTCTATTCTGTCCAAAAATGGAATTCCCATACATCTATTTTTGACTTGGTTCAGCGGTCCCTAATACTGTGGTATAAATTCGTGTTGTGTCTTCTTATGGTAGTGGAACTATTAATTAATTTCAAGTGCTATCTCACTGAACCAGACAGCCACGAATACCGTACAGGGACCCACATCAGCGGTCCCTAATACTGTGGTATAAATTCGTGTTGTGTCTTCTTGTGGTAGTGGAACTATTAATTAATTTCAAGTGCTATCTCACTGAACCAGACAGCCACGAATACCGTACAGGGACCCACATCAGCTTACAATAAATGACAAAAGACAAATCTTTTATATGCGGATGATATGGTTCTTTTCTCTGAATCTGTCGAAGGTTTACAAAGTTTGCTTAATTGTCCAAAATTTTCAGATATTCGGAGAAAATACATTAAAAACTTTTTTTGGGTAAAGCCATCTGTTTACAAAGTTATTGAATTGCTAAATACACATAACATAAAAGATCTTAAAAAAATAATAAAATTTATTAGGCAAGTACATAATTGAGGCAAACAACAGCAGAATCACTTAATCACATATGTGCATTTCAATTTGTCTATGATAATTTAATGTTTACCCTTGTTGATTGTATATATGTATATTTTATGTTAATATTCCAATAAGTTGTATACTTACGGAAAAAAATCATAAAATAAAGAAATCCCACTCTATCGGTGTCGAGCATTAAACAAAAAACAGACATCATCACTATATACATTATAAATACTTAAGTCTCCGCAGCTCTACTGTTGATTGGTTGTAACAAACTTAATCATTGATATAAAAGGCGATTTTTGATTGGTTGTAATTATCAATTTAAAACGTGCATGTTGATTGGTTATAACAACCTTAATTATCAACATAAAACGTGAGTTTTGATTGGTTGCAACACGTTTAATCATAGATATAAAACTTGACTTTTGATTGGTTGTAACAAGCTTAATCATTACCTTAAAACGTGCTTATTGATTGGTTGTAACAAACTTAATCATTAATATAAAAGGTCGCTATTAATTGGTTGTAGACATGCTTATTTAATAACATAAATCGTGAATTGTGCTTGGTTGTATGTGCCTGTTGATTGGTTGTTATAAAGTTATACAAGACGTTGGGTTTGATTGGTTATAACAAGTTTTGTCGTTGATTTTAATCCTTACTGCTGATTGACAGTAACCAGCTATATCGGTGACTTAAAGATACTATTTGAGTCGGGGATTTTTTCGCCTCGCATAAATGGTATGTTTGGACATACTCATCACTGACGAGCTCTAACGCCTTACGAGAGCAACCAACTAAATTATTTTGAATAGACCACCATGTTAAAGTTTGTTAAAGTATTGTGACGTATTATCAAAATAGCTGAATATTAGTTAGTTATTGTGTTCTATAATTAAAGTCTAGGTTCTCATATGAACATTAGATAGAAAAAATGTTTGGGTCCTTCTGCTCAAACTCCAGCCAGGGAAGCCATATTATTGCTATCTAGGAATATTTTCACTGACTAGCCCTAACTCCTTCGGTGAGAGAAATATTTCTCTGTCTTACCCTGGCCTGCACGCGTAGAAAATATTCGCGTGCTAAACCGGAAGTTGTAAAACTTCATATGCAGATAAAAATAACGTGTGCTGTCCAATTGGACAATCAATATAATATTCGAACTCGAACCCGTGCTTCACGCGCGTGCTGAACTTTGACCTAATGATCATCGCAATCGGAATTCCACCTATCGTCACATATTTCGTTGATATTTACCTGGTGAAAAGACTTGGACTTAAAAGGTAGTATGTCTATGACTGTGAATAATTAAAAATTGTTTAGATTCTTGTTTGTCACAGTGCAACAAGTTTAACAAAGTTTTTGACGAAGTAAAATAGAAATCTACAACTTGAATTATTGATTATTCTTGGGAATTTTTAATTGCGTATTTTTATGGTTTTTTCCCGTTTTTGGTGACATAACAGGGTAGAAAAAGAATCATTTCCTACCTAGAGGGTAGGGCAGGGAAATGTCTACCCTCGAAGGAGATTCATGACAGTCTTAGCCTCGGCAAGCCTTGGGTTAGACAGTCGTTAATCTCCTTCTCGGGTAAAGATTTCTCTGTCCTACCTTCAAGGAAGGGAAGTATCCTATCAGTCTTTGTGCTCAGATATTCTCATTTTGAAAGTTGTTGAAGACACAAAAGAGGTTTTGTCCTTCGGAATATGTTAAACATTGCAGTTTACAATTTTGATCTGGTAATACCAGCAAATAAACAATAATTTCGCTAAGAATAGAGGATATAACAACGTCATAACGCCAAAATTCGCTAAAGCATAGGTGGGCACAATTTACCAGATCATCCTAAAACAGTCACATATACTACACATTGTATACAACCTGCGGTCGTCTTAAAATGACTTCCGTCGTGTAAGCAAACAAAGACATGTCCTTTCCATTCGAGAAAGTACGACATCTATCGCCTTAACGTAATGTATAATGGAGATCTGTATTTTATTCAGATTGATCTAAACAGGTTATCTATTGTCTACGTAATACATTTTTATAGAGTCTTGCTCTCACTTTGTTTTGACGAATGACTTTCAAATAAAAAGTTTCGTGTATATATCGGTCGCCCTCTTGCGCTAGATAGCAATATCATACTTATAATAGGGAACCCGACCGAGTGACCTTATGCTTAACAATAGGGAAAAATCGCAGAGGCACAGTGATATCCCAATTTCAGCCATTTTTCTTTATTCACGGTGCTGTAGGCTTCGATATAAATATCCCCGGTATAAAAACATGCGAATTAAAATAGTTACTCCAATTTCGTATCTGTAAGTAGTTGAACTGGTTATTCTTGTTTTAATGAATGTTATAAAACAGTCAGCAACTATATTCGACTGTGGGATTAAAATAATGTAATGTTCCATTACAATAATGGTTGGTTGTTTATTATAGTCACAGGGATCTGAGAATTAGATGCAGTTTATACAATTATGGACCCAACCGAGTTACCAGACCATTTTGGACGTTTTAGTGCTCCAGATCGAAAATGGGTTAAAATCCTATTCTTCATTTTTGCTAAATTAAATGATATAAATACAAGTAAAGGGTGGGAATGTGATTTTTAGCTGCTAAAGCTATGTGGGGTAGAAGTTTTATCTCTGGGAGCTTTCTACCCTTTACGTGTATAGTACAATGTGGAATTGGATTTTATCACTTTTTGGTCTATGGGCACTCTGGTGGGTCAATAATTATATACAATATAACTAATTTTCAGATCCCTGTGATTATAGTAAGAGTCCTATCAACAGATAAAGGGCAGTCAATCTTATATGTAATGTGATGTAAAAAGCGCCTGCTTTTCTGTTTTGGGCCACTGCAGTATGTTAGTATTGTGTCTTCTTGAAAAAACTGGAAAAGCTTGTCATTTTTATAGTGCTATCCAGTGAAGTAAACTGCCGCAGACACCGAACAACACACACCAACCGGAAACATACTGACAATGGCTAAATCTGGCACAATCTTCTATATGCTGAATGTTTGGCAGGAGTGAAAATTGTATAGATCATGGTGTATCACAACCAGAATATCTTCCTTCCAGGGCAGAATGTTCAACCAGCGTCACAAAATCTGATTGTTTGTTCGTTCGTTTGATAATTTTAACATGCTATTAACAGCCAGGGTCATGTAAGAACGGCCTCCCATGTATGCATTGTCTAGCGTGTGTGAAGTGCACGTTGCGTGTTTTGGGAGACTGCGGTATGTTCACAAAATCTGATAGTTAACCCCCGATAGATCGTTAGATTCACGCAGTTAAATGACGTGCAATCAATAACGCTTGTCCTTTTGAAGAAGACAACATAGACATAATTAAAACATTTTCAAACCATGTAGATTCAAAATTAAACACCAAGCCGTGTGGTCTTGATTGAAACCAGAAAGAAATCCAAATCTCGTGATAATTTTTGATGTTTCACAGTAATGCTCGCGCAATAAGTAAGTTTGAATCTCTATCAAACTATTCATGAATTGTCTATATAGTACTTTTAAGCATTCCAGATCAATAGTCTGTCAATGGATTTCTTATAGAATGTGCCGTTCTTTCAAACATTCAAGGAAAACTATCTTGCTAGAAATTCAGCAAACTAAGTACTAGAAAAGTTTGATATCGCTTAAAATCATATAAGGATATTGAATATGGTAGAAGAGGAGTTTTAAAGGCGATTTCCTGTATTTCCATGTATTAGTCTTAAAAACAACATCAGATCTACGAGTGTTTTATAAATGCCATAGAATATTTCCCTTAATAGCCGATGAATCTGGAATATATTAAAAGTACTTTTGAAGACTTAGATAATTAATAAGCTGATCGATAAAGATACAAACAGAGGTAAACTTTCCGTGAGGCGGGCCTCACGGCAGCCATTACGTTTTTCTCTTAGTAACGTTTGTGACGTTCATTCCCTACCATGTTATGTATGTAACGATTACGAAATAATAAGGAAAGATTAATATTATTATATAACTTGTATGATGGTGATGATGATGATGATGGATGATAATGATGATGATATGATGATGATGCAATTTTGCATGTGTGGATGTAAATTTTAGAATGATGCAGTATGTTTCGGGTGTATCCCATTGTAGTAGGACTCTTTATATTCGACTATATATATACCAGATTTCGGTCTATTTTAAGCAAAGCTTCTTGACCACCTAAATCTATAGTCTGTACATAATCATATTTATATTTGCGCAAAATTCAAAAACTTGAACTAACGAAATATTGAGCACATCCAGTTCTATACCTTATATACAATATATACACTATATGTCCCTTGTTTTTAGCCTGCTTATAGTAAGGTCTTCAATAGCAGCTAGGGTAAAACTTAATGCCACAGTTCTTCCAATATGTGTTTATGAGGGTCTTGCATCTCTGTTCACCGACTCGGCATTCACATTTCCGAAGGTAAGGAGTTCCAGTCGTTGATCACTCTTATTGCAAATGAATGTTTCCGAATGTTAAAGTCTCGTATGAGGTTTCAGTAATCTTTCATTGTGGTACCTTATTCTGTAATGGTCTTGTTTGGTCAGCATGATTCGGCCTCAATCACTGGTTATGTCAATTTCATTAATAATTCTGAATACTAAATTTGAGCGTTGGATTAAATATCACACCTAAATCTTTCCTTCGTGTGTAATACTTAATGTAGTTTGTCCGTTATTCCCCAACATACTGTACTCGGTTTCTATGTTGTTATTTTCAAAATGCATAACTTTACATTTGTCAGCATTAGATCTTAATTGCCATTTCTGTGACCAGTCGTCCAATTTATTGAGGTCTCTTTGTATTTTTTCCGAATCGTCGATGTTGTTGGCTGACCCATACACTTTGGTATCATCCGCGAAAAGTTTCGTTATGGAATATGTAGTTTCTGGAAGGTCATTGATAAATATAAAAAATAAAACAGGTCCGAGCACACTACCTTGGGGTACTCCGCTTATAACCGGGATTCATGATGATGTTGTTCCGTTTAAAACAACCCGTTGTTTTCTATCTGATAGAAACGCGTTTATCCATGCCGCCATTTTACCATTAAATCCCAGAGCCTTAATATACTAATTAATATATCGAAAGAAATATCAGAATTAAAACTCAGAGACACACACTGTTCAAACTGTTACTCTTTTCATGATCTATATATTTCAATTAAATCTATATCGACATGGTACACCTTGCTTATATGGATCAAACGAAACAGTTTATTCTAAAATATTCCGTTTCTATTATTGCGTCTCATACTTACGGTATCTAAAAGTAAAGATGACTTTTGCATTACAGAACATTTCGCCACTATAATAAACCACGTACCCTACATTAACGACTGGGGATTTAATCAATATCACGATAATTCGAGAAAAGCAGTTAAGTCGAGATATATAATCTCATTTAAAATACATTAGACAGCGAGATGACTGCTGATTAGTCTTTAATAAATGTGATAATGTGGCTTTGTGCCGGATTTATATATCTTCACAAGCTAACTGACTTTGTTACAACTTTGTTTCGACTAGTTAGCCACCATCAGGCCGCAATCAAAATACCACAAACAAGACAAGAACTTTACTATAAAGAAAGACAACACGAATAAACATTTACCTGACTTTCCCAAAACACAAGACATTACACCCGCAACAGAGTGCATACACGGGAGGTCGTTCTTAAATGACTTATCTGCTAATAGACGGAAAACGCAACCAAGAAAGGCGATGTCAACGTAAAAAAATAATTTCAAGGTGGACATCACCGTTTGGTTTATATTGTCATGGATACAGAAAAATATTGCAGCAAAAACTTTTAATTTCAGGAAAGTAAATATTGTGCAAACTTTTAAAAAATGTTGTGTGTTGGTTACAATTACGTCTTAGGTCATGAAATTCGTATAAAAAGAACAAACCGCACAGTTAAAATGTGTAAATGTGACAATGTCAATCCTACTGGTTTAATCAAACTCTATCTCATATAATGTTTACGTTAAACAGGTTTGACCACCTCGTAAACGATCCAGATATGTGATCAACCTTTCAGGTAATATACAATTGCTTCTGAAAGTTATTGTCATTTTTTTTAAAGAAGAGTTTTATTCGCGGCCCATGAAACATCCTGTTTGGGAATACCAGTGTGGTTGTTGTGTGCGTCCTTGCGTGGCCAGGTATGTATAACTCAAAGCTTAGGGAATGTGCAGTCAATGGATCATTAAAAATGTCGACAAATATGTATTCTTTCTGGTGCATGCATGCCTAAAAAATTAACAACAAAATGCAAGCCGGTCACAATATACTGACAACGGGCAGCAGGTATGATTCCTACGCCCTACCTGAGGGGCCACCTTCAAAACTCTTTACGTGAAGTTATGCGGTAAAAAAGTGACATCCCTTCACGTAGACAGTTCTGCCCTTTTCTCTAAGGTTTTCTTCAGGCGATAGCTTTTAAAAATGTACTCAATATTTAAACTGATGATTTTGTTTAATATTCAAACTGCTGTCATTTACCTTGTTATTTGAGTTGTTTTGAAGTGAAACTTCTGATTCACTTTTGGTTATTTGTATAAAGCTTTCCACGCGGAACTCTAGGACAGGTAGCGATTTATAGGATTTACCTCTATTTCCCCTATTGGGCCCTACCCTCCTGCTCCGGGGGATCAGAGCCAAAATTCATACAAGTTCTGTTCCCCTTCCCCCAAGGATGTTTATGGCCAAATTTGGTTACAATTTCATGCAGAACTCTAGGACAAGTAGCGATTGATAGAATTTACCATTTTTTCTCCTATTGGGCCCCGCCCCCCTGCCCCCTGAGGGTCAGAACCAAAATTTATACAAGTTCTGTTCCCCTTCTCCCAATGATGTTTATGGCCAAATTTGGTTACAATTTCATGCAGAACTCTAGGACAAGTAGCGATTGATAGAATTTACCATTTTTTCTCCTATTGGGCCCCGCCCCCCTGCCCCCTGAGGGTCAGAACCAAAATTTATACAAGTTCTGTTCCCCTTCTCCCAATGATGTTTGTGGCCAAATTTAGTTACAATCCATGCAGAACTCTAGGACAACTAGTGATTTAAAGGATTTAACTCAAATTCCCCTATCGGGCCCCACCCCTCCTGCCCCCGGGGGGTCAGAGCCAAAATTTATACAAGTTCTGTTCCCCTTCCCCCAAGGATGTTTGTGGCCAAATTTTGTTACAATCCATGCATATATCTAGGACAAGTAGCGATTTAAAGGATTTAACTCAAATTCCCCTATCGGGCCCCACCCCTCCTACCCCGGGGGGTCAGAGCCAAAATTTATACAAGTTCTGTTCCCCTTCCCCCAAGGATGTTTGTGGCCAAATTTGGTTACAATCCATGCAGAATTCTATGACTAGCAGCGATTTAAAGGATATGTTGACGGACAGACTGACGGACGACGGACGCCGCCCCATGACATAAGCTCACCAGCCCTTTGGGCCAGGTGAGCTAAAAAAATGCCAAAACAATAAAGTTGCAAAATTGTGCAAATAACAACGAACGCCCAACTTCCAACGAAATAAAGGTTATTCGCGAAATATCTTTTCAGAAACCTAAAGCCTTGAAAAAAAAACTAGTCCTTCCGTACAATTCAAGGATAACGGCTTATTTTTTTTCTTCTGAAAGCCCAGATCGCATGCATTGTGTCGCCGTTTCATTCATCGTAGTCGAAGTATTGTGTGCGTACTTTACTGTAAGGCAAGGTATTCACAATATAAGGAGAAATCGTCTAAAATGACCATGTTAACTCAAATCTGAACTTTAAATTCGCTACAGGGGATCTGGTAATACATTTTAGATGACCTTTTTAACATAGGTACCCAGGCTAGCTTCAACTGAAGCGGTTTATTCAGACCTTTCACACACTGCTTCGGTAGATAATTTCCACAGATTTTATCTTAACATGGAGATGTTGATATGCCCAAGGTCATTTTAGCTGTCAGGTTACAAATACCCAGGAATAATTGTCTGTAGTCATTTTAGCGATGTAAAATCCGGATAAACCAAGGCCAATAGCTGTAGGGTTCAATTTGAATTTAAAATCCTTTCCCGTACATAAAAGGTAATTGATATATATACATTTATTCTTCACTAGCAGCCTATACAGTCAACCGTGCAAATTAAATAGGGGTCAGTTTTACCTAGTATATAAGGTCATGCCTTTTTCATATACTGAAGTACTTGACATAAACAAAATGTTTGTGTATTTTAACTTTGAAGAGGAAAACGAAACAACGTGTAAATGAGGAGTAAGATATCTGCTCGAAAAAAATCAAAACGCAAAATACACACAGATGTGCTTCAATTTAATAACTATACAGGTTTTGATACCATATAGCCAATTGTTTTGCGGATGATATATTTGTTTTTTTTCAATTTCACTGGAAAATAACGAGATCGAAATAATTTGAAACGTAATTTATTAAAATTGTTAAATCATGTATTCTCTAGCGGTCAGTTCGAAAAATGAAACGATGAATTTTAAGTTTTATACCAGTTTGTTAGGCGATCATTTTTGATATGGTAAGATAACTGGATAACCGGTTTAAATGTGTGTGTATATATATATATAAGATGATTCTGCTAATTTTATGAAAGTAAGGGGAGGTAACTCTTTGGTGAGGAACGATATATAATTTTGACCATATTTATTGTAAATCTATAAATGAACAGTTAACTTCCATTTCTAATATAATAACCGAAAATTATAACCTGATTCTAAATATACTTGATAGTATGTATATTTTGTGATATTGTTCCTATTCGCCACAACCAGTACAGGCTACATGCTTCCTTCCTATTATCAGATCGCTCCTTACGTATCTGCTCCGCCCAATTCAAATTTCCCAAACTGATCGCATTGCTGATCTGGCGATGTGGCATGTAGTGTAAACAGTGCAGCATTTTATGTACTTTCTACCAGAATTACTAATTCCATTATTTATCAATGCATTCATGGTCTTTCCAGACGACTGTCTGTCACGAATCTTATAATATTTGTCCCTAACATTGTGAAATTTGCTCTACGATCGATTGGAATAAATCACAAAAATTGAGGCTTAAGATGTTTTCGAATGGATATTTTGTAATTAACATTGTTTTCTGAATAAACGTGAGAAAATACAGACCAGTTATGAAAAAAAGCTTCATAGTTTAGTTGTGATCGGGATCTGCTCTGTCTAATTTGTAGAGCCTGCATGTAGGGCGCAAGAATATTCATGCTGCCCCTATTGAATGGTCGTAAAAGGGGACTAAATTTAGGATCTTTCCTTTTCTCTTCTTCCTAACAGACTTATATTCTTCCTAACGTCTCCCTTGGCACCACCTCACTTTTGGCCTTCTGTTGATCGGTTTCCCCTGTGATGAAGGCTTTGGATTCTGTCCCCTGGCCGAGACACAACATAGACTATAAAAGTGACTGCTACTGCTTAGCCGCTCAGCACCTGGTCGCATTATACTGACAACGGACGAACCAGTTGTCCCATTCCCTTTATGCTGAGCGCTAATCAAGAGCAAGAACTAACACTATTACAGGCTTTGGAGTGTCTCGGCCAGGGGACAGAACCAAGTGCCTAACTCACGAGCACGAGGGGCGAGCACTCAACAGAAGGCCAAAAGTGAGGTAATGTCAAGAGCAACAAAAGTGAGGTAGAAAGAAAGAAAAGATAAGATCCTAAATTTAGTCGCCTTTTCTAAATAGCATCTTGGGCCCTACGGGCAGTCAACTATAAAAGAAGATACAAAACGAACATACCGTAGTCTCCCAAAATACACACCCGCACTTCAGCGCTTACATGAGAGGCCGTCCTTACATGACACTGGCTGTTAATAGGACCTTAATTTAATCCAACAGACAAACAAGTGTATGAAGTGCTTGGTTAATGACACTGGTATATTCGTGTTGTTTCTTCTCATAGAGTGAAACTAGTGGCCTTTTTATAGTGCTATTTTACTGAAGCATACCGCCGAAGACACCAAGCAATACACCTCACCCGCTCAAAATATACTGTTAACGGGCATACCAGTCGTCATTCTCCCGTAATGCTGAGCGGTAAGCAAAAGTAGTAACTACCACTTTCATAGACTGTGTTGGTGTCTCGGCTAGGAGACATAACCCAGAGCCTACCACACAGGGGCGACTTAAGTCTAAAAGTGAAAAGGTGTCCAGGGAGACGTTAGAAAGAAAGAAAGGATAAAATCCTACATTTTGTCGCCTTTTACGATATCATGCAATAAAGGCAGCAGGTACAACTATAACGCCTTTACCTGCAGGGCAGAATCAAGAAAGAAAGAAAAGAACGCTCATCCCAGTTTACTTCATGCAATGATGTTGATGTCGTAATAAGTGGTTCATAAAGGTTCAGAAAAAAACCGGACGTCCGTTATGATGTGGGGTGCATGTAGACCCGATCTGGTCCCCGGACTTTGTCAAAGGCTTAGCGCAATTGGGATGTGATGAGGACAATGTTGAAGAAAGGCGTTTACTGTTTGAATAGTCAAAGCTTTTCTTTAGACCAAAACAGCGTAACAGTTTTATCATCTACTACGTAAACTACTGAATCTTTGTGAGTTATCGTGTTCTATAACTAAAGGATAGGTTCTCGTATATCAATAGATAGAAAAAAAAATGGGTCGATTCGTTCAGCTCAAACTTTCACTTGGGCAGCCCTTTTGAAATAAAGTGTATTATGCACTGAACAATCCTAAAATTTTAATTGATTACCTATTTATTATTTCTATTCATATTTGGAAACTAAATTTCAATCCAATGTTCCAAATTCATATTATTGTTACTAAGGATCTGTCAGAAAGCATCTTTACATTGGAAATTCATACTTAGGCAGTTAACCAGTGGCCCGGAAAAAATCTATCTTGGGCTCAACCTTCTATACACAGAGGCCACTTTCAAGGTCTATATTGCACTTAGTTGGTTGTTTCCTATAACGAATAGAAAATATAACGCCCCATGTAGTCACCTTTAATATTTAAGAAGGGACAGTTCCTCTACCCTATGAACATCTGGGTATATAGCCCACCCGACCGTGGAGAGATTTATAGCCGGTTTTTAGGTATGTCCTTGACGGTGACAATAAACAACACTGATAAGTGTTTTATACTGTAGACGTTTCTATGTAGCACGGAGTTCACATACGTTCTCAGTCATATCAGAGAACTTTTAAGATTTGATGCGTGAAATATAAAAAGGACTATTATGATGTTTGAAATGCTCAAAATTATTATTTAAAAGATGTAGTTTTGATTGGGTGGGAATATAGACGCTGTGCCCATCAGAAGTTATCAGATCAGTATAGTGTTAGTCAGCGTATATCCGGGTATGTTCTACATTCAGGACTTAAGATTCCGAAAATATTCAGCCTATTAAAATGAATAAATTTTGCCTATCTGATAGGTGAACCCTCCTTAACGTACATATCTTTGACGTTTACGTGCATTAGCAAGGCTTCTACAATAATACCAGATACAGACCAAGTTTTGCTAAAGTGTTTCGAAAAATACAACTAATTTTAATTGTTAAAAGTACATGACATTTAGGACAGCACTCTTACTTATTATTATCCACCATAATAGAGAGTATAGTGTTGATGTCTTGACACGTTGACGCCATGCTCTAACGACTTTCAGTCACGCCACTAACATCACAGATCCATGCAACGAAATGTTTATTCAGAAGATGCCCAACATCCAGATACATATAAGAATGACCTTAATAAATTATGAAGATGATTTATAGGTTGCCGTATGTTGGTTGTTCTGAACGTCCTATGGACTCCCTGTTTGGAATGTGTTATATGTGAATTAATGTATGGGAGACTGCTGTATATTCATGTTGCGTCTTTTTGTAATAGTGGAACTGTGGTCATTTTGATAGTGCTATCACACTGAAGCATTCCGTCGGAAGATGCCGGACAGCACATTCCACCCGGTCACGTTATAGTAACAATAGTTATGCAACATTTGCATGCATTACACTGCAGAAGTTGACGGGCAGTCATGTATATATTTTGTACTTTTAGGAATTGCCTATGCAATTGTTCAAACAAAATGTTAATGATATTCTATATAATGACATTTTTTCTTGTAAACATGAATTTTGAATATTGAAATCTGAAAGAACGTTCGATTTCATGTGTAGTCTAGGAGAATGTGATTCAGGTTCTAATGACCATGGACAATAAGATATGGAAGTAAGGTGATTGGATTACATCGTAAAACACAATTACGGGTGATGCAAAATAAATTTTATGCCTTCAACAAGAAATTCAGACTCGTCTGGTCCATAATAAAGACTGTATATAAAGTAAATGAAGATAACAATGTTTAAATTATGCGTATATTATTAAACTTTAACATAAACTCGAGCAGCCAGACAAAGAACCAGTATTTTTCTTATTGCATCTTCAGATGTGCACACTGATTACAAGACCTACACACTGCATATGTAAACGCAAAAGGTATTGTGCACAAGAAGAGTCTAATGGGTTTATGTAAATTTTGTGCGATGTGAACGTAAACCATGCATATAATGTATTTCTATTTCAGTATTTTGTAAAAAAATCCATGTCTTATTATACGTAATTTTAAGACAAACGCACAGATCCACAGTTTTGTTGTTTCGTAAGTTTTCCGATGTGTTTAGGTATTAATAAATGTGTCTACGGAAAGCTCACGATCCTATTTTGGTTTAGCTTTACTCTGCTTAATGTTCGGTTTGGTTTTGTTAGTTTGACGTCCTATTCACAGCCAGGGTCATTTAAGGACGTTTGAGGTTGTTGGTGGAGGGAAGCCGGAGTACCCGGAGAAAATCCACCGACTAGTGGTCAGCACCTGACAAATACTTAATGTAATTTTAAATATATTGACATTTAACGACGACTTCTCTGATATGTGATGCGTATATTGTGGCTAGTGAATGTGCTCTGGGAGACTGCGGTAAGTTCATATTGTGTCTCCTTGCGATTGCAAGATCTTTATTCTACGTAGTATCAAGCCCGACCGGCAAAGTGAAAGGTGAATGGGTTAACAACGCGATCACCATTGACAATGGTGCGATTCTTATCAAGCTCTGCTTGAATAACTACATTTCTACTCATTTTTAAGTCTTCTAAATACTAAACATGCTTGAGGTGAAATGTCATACTATACATACCAGTCGGGCAACCGTTGGGTAGCCACCCTGGTCATATAACATACTCCACTGAATTCAATACACATTCTACAGGCCAAAACAGGTTTTTAAACAGTACGGGGGACACGGAAGACTGGCGTCCCGTATAAATCACTCCACCACGGACATCTTTTGTCAGCGTTATAACTGCCAGCTTGCAAGATAGGCTATTGTGTTAGGTGATAGGTGTGGTTATCAGATACGAGGGTGGAAAAGTTGACTACGGTTAGCTTCTAAAGAAACACTTGTGATACGGCGCCAGCTCAACATTACCCGGTTTCTAAATAGATAATCACGCTCTCGAATGAATATATAAACATAATTTTTAGAGTTTCAGAATCAATTTTATTATTAACACATTAATTTGGTTAAATACATTATTCATACACTGTTATGTCATGGAACACCTACAAAATAGACGTATCATTTACCATATTCCAAATTTTATCCCCCTTTTCTTGACATCAATAATAATCTTCAGAAATTAAAAAAAGAAGGTTGATTCATCTTTTTATAGACAGAGCTTTTATAAAAAAGAAAATTTTCCGATATATTTAAAATTAATCATATTCCCAATCTGTGCCACTTTCTCCATTTTAAATTGTCTACGAATTGTAAAAGAAAACTTTAATATCTTTATAGAAATCGCTGAATTGCTGTTTTATTTATTATGAGAACATTGAACTGTGTGCATTGTAGTGTAACATTGTTATAATTCGTTGGGTTAACACATATATAACATTTGACATTGAGTACTGTCGATAAAATTCTAATGCTATACAAAATGGTGAATATAATAGGTAATACAATTCACACGAGAATAGGTTTATTTTCCGGCTGTCTACATTGACAACCAATTTTCATACACACACCAATACAATTATCTCATAAACTAGACACCCATGTCAAGTTATACTGGGTGTAAAAGAAACACCATAAGTTTCTGGCCGGAGAGAGAATGGTACGCCATTGTGTAGCGGCCAAAGTTTATTCGGGTGACACTACGGTAGTACCCTCTACTCACTATTCAGCACTCCGTCTGTAAAAAAGTATAATAGAGCATTATGCAAACTACGCGCATAATTTGTCAATGACAAAAGTGATATCAGTAACTTTTAGACGTATGGTGTATAAAGATTAACAAAAAATATTGAAGTCAATGCTTTGAACTACGAACTACCGTATAACATGACGTTTTCGTTTTATTGAAGCTTTTATTGTATTTGTGGTTGCTACGAAGTCAACAAAATTCGTTCAATAAAATAGTGACATCATGATTATTAAAGATAAACCAGAGACATTTCTTCCCTATTTGGAAGTTCTTAACCACGAAATAAATTAACTACGTGTACAATATGATGCTTACAAATATCCCACTTATGATATTGAAAGTACATGTTCGTTACCAATAACATCCTAATATCAATGTTCATCAATTTAAATGTTTAATTGAGGCTATCGTTTGAGACATTTATGCTGGGACAGGCTTTGATTCAGTCTCCTGTAAAGGTATGATTTCCTATATAACTAACTCTACATACTGTATATTACCCAAGTCTGCGATAGTTTTTGCCTTAAGGTTATCGTTTCTCGTTCCAGTTTAAATATCAGCATCGATGGGCGTAACGCCTGGCCTTCGTCTGTACAATGTACTCGGTAAGTGTTCATACTAGCTAATAGACCTTTCTCAAATTATATGCATGCCTGACATTCCTAATTCAGATCGAGGCTTAGTGAGCACGGGCACCGTAGCAACGTATGTACAATTAATGCAACATATCTTACAAACCAAACCGAATTGCTGTTCAATATGTCATGAAAATAGGTTCAATTGCTCATTTTCATCAGGTTTCAATTGCTCATTTTCATCAAATTCTTAATATTGAAGTGTAAAAGAAGGTTGATTATCAACAAAGGCAGAGAAAAGGATGCATCATGTTGAAGATCATTGTAGATTTATCTGTATAACATTACATTATGAATTGTATCATCAGTTGTTTATCTGTTTACATGTGTAGTTTGTTTTCACACATTTAAGTACAAGAGTGGAGAATTCCATACATAAATGGAACAAATATCAAATTAAGTGTTTAGTTCTTTACCGTAATTTTCTAAGTGAACGTGCCGGTTGATGTATATATGCATAACCTTTCCCTAAAAATGAAACAACACTTTTTGTGCATTATCACGAGGACACTAATCTTAGGGCTGATAAAAGCTGATATATTTAAATGTCAATTATTAGAGTGAATTATTTCTAAAACTAACATCTTAAATTCATATTTCTGGTAGATATTGAAAAGCTTAAATAAAGTAACTGAATGTAATGATCTATGGAAATCAATAATCAAATCTGAACAAGGGTTCACTTATTTAGAAGAAAACCAAATATATTTACTGAAAAAATCACATTTGCGATATTTTCTATAATGTATGAAAAAATAAGGCTTTCAATCGCAACCCCTCTTTTTATTAATCATTTTGTTTCAGTTTAAATGGGTGGTATACTTATACTTATATTTAAGGTTTTCTCTTGCTTATGACATATTTGTGAACTGATTTTATAGGATATGTATTTTGTGATCACAACTTCAGGGATAATTTTGTAATTTTAGAGTGACCCTTTGGACTATGATCCTTAGATTTTGAAAACGATCCCTATATTTCAGAAAATTTCTTAATATTTCTTTGTTAATAGCCCCTCTAGCATTGTTAAATACTTAGAAATGACCAACACATATTTCAGTTAAAATAATACTTGCAACATTCTCAATATATCAAGTATAATGTACTTTTATTTTGTGATACATAAAAATGAGAAAATCAGGGCACCACATACAGTATATACAGGGAAGCCTATCTAAACCCAAAAGTACAATGAGAAATTGGGCTTTGTAGCCAAGTGGTCACAACAAAAGGTCATATAATGTAAAATTGACCAATTTGTTTGCGCCATAAAGAAATTGGTCTTATTAAGCAGTTGGTCGTTATACAGAGATAGTCTTTAAGGAATGCTTAACTATAATTAAATATATTTTATAATTTTTTTGCAATATTGTGAACATAATTGGTGTTTGTCATTGTTCACATGTCATAGACAAAGGGTGATTATTGGAGTAAATAAGGATTGGTAAAGGGGACAGCCAGAGCTAGGTGAAATTTGTGATAACAACATAATTTATGTATACCCTAATAGGGAAATTAATGGCAAAATGTGATCAGAGGGGACAGCTGTTAAATATAAACAGACTGAAACCCAAATACTGGCCTAAAGGAAATAAGGGGGAAGGCAACTTGGGACTCTGATAATGAAGGTTAGGAATGGTATTTATGTTATTTAATTGTTTGGTTCATGTCACTTGTTTATTTGGCACCAGACATGTATAATATATAGCATTATTCCAGTTAAGGCAATGAGTACTCATTAAAGGAAACCATTGACATGGATACCTGCATTTTCTTTCCACTCGGCTCTGGGATAAATTATACATGTTTATGCCATAATTCAGCCCCTGATGTGATCAAATTGATCCATGTACCTATATGGGAATATTATGTGAACTTAAATTTGTTTCTCCATCTAATGTTAAGATAAGTAAAATTATTACAACACATTATACTATTACTGCACATGTATTACTACCACCGCTATGCTCACTACGCCTCGTTTTGGTTCAAAGATGAATATTCATGAGCTAATATTAAGAAAGGTCTATGCCCTGTAGAACACACCAATTAGCTAACACTATTCAACTCGGTAAGGCGCGAAATCTTCAGATTCCAATATATTTAGTTTTGTTTTCTAAGGCATCTTCATTGTGGAACGCAATTCAGCCAACTGCGCTACAGAGGATTCTATAGCTAGTTGTCCGGTATAGCTGGCTATATTTCCGTGGGGTTAGTTTAACGCGATTTCGCATGTCATTACTATTATCTTGAAAATTTGATTCGTAAAATATTTAGATTTAATTGACTCATAGAAACGTTAAGGTCAGTTAACGAAAATTCAAACTAGTGAATTTTTTATTTCTTTATTATTCCGCATTAATATCTGCAGGCTATACAGTTTTTATTACAAACAAAAATCAATATCATTTACTACGTCATCCTGTTAAAATAGGCAGTAATACAGGATGTGATGTACTAGGAACTGTATGATGAATACATACGATTCATTTTCAATTAATGTGCTATTTTTATCCTATCAGTAAAGACGCTCCACCACCGAGAGAGCATAAATGATATCCATGACTTGAACAATAATTGATGTTTAATCGTATGTACGTGTTTGTATATTTAACACAAACATAAATATATGAGATTTATACATATTTTGGTATATAGGGCATAGAGCCGTAGATTTTTTTCTGGACGGAATTAAATATTTTTAATATTTTTATCTTAAGTAAAATAGAGAACTCAAACTTTTCAATGATGGTATTGGTGTAATGTAAGTAGCTTCTGTAACTACTTCTTGTTTTTTATAGCGAAACAATACCATTCGTCAGCGGTGTAGCATCTTTAAGAGTGATAAATTGAGGCAGTGACCCTGGTTGCTAATATGACGTTAATTTAATTAAACAGACAAACAATTAAGAGTGATTCATAGAACTTATAATTCCAGCTGCAGTCAAAGATGACAAAAATGTACAGACATGTCAAGATAAATCCAGTGAAGTCGGGTAGCTTTCCTTTTCTAATCCATCCATTTAACAACCTTTAACCTCGACTATAAATACAATTCAGCGTAGTTATTTTCACATAATATTACCGCCCTACAGGGTATGTATAGAGAGGATGGTTTTGTAAGCTGAGAGAAGAGGGTATCAATAACACTATGTTCTCTTTCGGATTTATCAAGCGGCATATTCCTGTTACAACTTCTCGGGTCACTGACCTGTGTTGAAGGGTAGATAGAGAAAAGTGGGTTAACGTACAGTATCATTAGCAAAGAGGAGAATTCGTCTACCGCACATTGTGTATTTAGAAAGAAATAGTAATGAAGTCCGTAATATCTGTTTTCATGACGAGACTTATATGTTATCATACAGCTGTAAAGTAAAAGCGAAATTTACGTCTGACCCTTTTATATTAAAAATCATTATCAAACAAATACTGTTCGATTTGTCGAAATGAATGACACGGGAAGCACTGCGCCACTCTGATTCGATTGATAACACCCGAACGTAATGCTAGAAGAAATCACGTACACCGGCAATACTACCCGATACATTAGTCTTGTGTTTTTGAATTCTCGAAGCTGCTGTTTGTTTTATTGACTTAAGTTTGTAAATAAAAAGGAGCATATTCTCATTGACTTGTATCCAGCAGAATTAATGTGCCGACATAAATAAATCTTCAGGCACTATGGCGATTACATTTATGCAATGCATGTGTGTTTTTACGAGAGTGCTATAATAAAAATAAACAATCATTCAATTCTCATTCGCTATTTTTTTTTACAATTTCTACTTTATAGTCGACAGTGCAGATTATGCAAAACGTTTAAAATTACAGTCGAGGGTTCCTTATCTTTCATAGATATTCAACAATTCTTGTATGAATAAAGTCTACATCACGTGACTAGGGGGTCCAAGCAAAATAAATTACCTGTTTTTGTATGTATTATAAAAGGCAAGAATGTGGCTTCTTCTCCTTTCAAACCAGTTTCATTCTTCGTGTAATGAATCATGGGGAGCTATGACCGTATCCCCAGGAGACGAAGCTCGCGGCTGTTAATCTACTTTTTCTGCGGGATCAACCAGGTAGACAGTGCAGTCATCCAAGACACAATTAGTATGTCATATTAATAAACTAAAATAGGAGGTACAATAATGCAGTTACAATTTTGTATTTCTACTCTATAACATGTTTTTTGTACATGTAATTGATTAAATCCATGTATCTTGTATTTTGTATTCATATCCGTAATACTGAACTTATTTTCAAATCGTCTCTCTGAAATAGTCAGTTAGTCGGGTTGACCGCAACAACTCCGCGGTTAGGTGAATCGACCTAGTGATCATTGTAACATTGAGTAAAACCCTTTCAGTAACAATGTCAACAACTGTATATATTTACATTTCGTCTGCTGTCTCTGTATGCTCCTAATCTTATGCATATAGCTATGGACCGAGACGGGTATTAACACGCTAGTTTTCACGGGATTAATATACGCGATGTCTTACTATTGCGAAAAGTACAAAATATGACACCTTAGATTATATATTGTACTGCAACAAATTTTGGTCCCTCTGGAAATCGTTGGTTAAAGTGCAATGATTAAATACCAATATATAATTGAAGTGGATAGAACTAGACACAGTCCAAATTAAATCAAAACTCGTTTCGAGGGTCTCAAAGACTAAACATCTGACATATATCACCACTGAATAAAACCCATTTATGAACAGGGCTTGTCTTTTTTCCGTGTTAAGTTAAAGTATCAAGTTTAATAGACACCTAGTAAAACCGGTTTGAAGATTTCGAAAAACGCCAGAACATCTTAAAGCTTATATTTCACAATGTGCCACACATGTGTCATCAGGAATGTTCAGTACCTTCTGATGGCTTATTATATGATGCCTTGCAGGTTGGATGTACAAATAATACCTTCTTCCCTAATGTACAATTATTTCCCAAAACTTTCGGACTTTATGTTCTTTATTCGTTCCTTTCATTTCTCACATTCTTTTTATATACATGGATGTATCGCAAACATTTTTTTATCGCCCGCGGTACTACAACGTATTGCTCCTATTCTGTTCTGTTAGATACATGAACATGTACAGTAAATTACGGTTATAACGAACCCCTGGGGGCCAACGAAATCACTAAGCTATAAGCATATAATGTAGTTCGATATACACTTATTAAAGACAACCTCCTTTAAAGGCAACCGTCCTTATTTGGATAGTGGACATTGTTCTCCAACGGCAGTATGCTTGAGAAGGGGAGAATGATGAAGTGGTGCAACCGTTTCGTTATTGTTTCGGTTTAACGTAATATTAACAACAACTGTCATTAAAGATGGTCCCTCGTACATTGTATGCTGTACTGCTTATGTACATGTGTATGTTTGAGAGGTTGTTGTTCCTTTTAAAGGTAGGTCGCCCAACCAAATAATTATTTTTTTGAAAAATCCGATAAACGGAAGAAAAAGGGAAAAAACATATTAAAATACCTCAATTTGATTTCTTAATGCGTATGAGATTGAACAAATGGGTCTTGAATACATAACTGAAGGAAATTCTTGATTTATTACGATCGTCAGGCTGACCGAATAGTATGCAAATGAAGCTGCGATAGATGTGTTGTCGAAGTTTCGCGCATGCGCATTGTTACGCACTAAAAGTAAACACAATGGCTGAACGAAAGCGTATGAGCAAAAAAAATGTATCAGAATCGGCATCAACGAGTAGGAAATTAGAATGGAATCGGTAGCACCCTAGGATATCTCTAGGGAATTGGTGAGTTAACTCAACACTTATGCCAGTGCACATACAGCGGTAGACCGTAGACTAACTACATATATGTTTGACATACTAAGCTAGCGAGCGTATGCAAGTAACTTGAAGTGTTATAGATTAAATGACATATATAAACAATCCATCGTACTTCAATTTGTTTTGTTGTTTACTAAACATGCCGTAGCAAGACTGTCACTTCTATCTGACATTTTGTTGCACGCTTACGTTTGATGATGCGGCCTTGCTTTCGAAACAAATACGTCATGTTCTATGTAAAGCTTGACTTTGCTCTATTTTAGAGGAGTATTTTCCTTGTCAAGCTAGGCAACTGACCACCCATATTGTTCGCTGTATGCATCGAAAATGAAGATTATAACTATGCAGAGGAAAAATTTCAATTTCGTAAACTTTATATTCCATTGGGCGAAACCTACCTTTACTATAACGGAACACTTTTATTTAAAGTGCTAGATCTCTTAAGCATACCAAAATTACCAAACAGTACGCGCCACTCCCTTTATGCTGAGTTCTCTAGCAGGAGCATAAACTACCAGGTCCTTCCTTTTATGATTTAAGGAGAGCAGGTACATTCCTAACCTCCTGCCTGCGCCTACCGCAAACATCCACATCAGGCCTCAACTGACAATAATTTCATTGAAATTCACAAAAAATAAACAACTATTTTTGTTGAACATAATATTGAGTAAAGTGTATGTTACATGCATCAGTTAGTGCGTGCTTGTGAAGCATATTAATTTACCGTCACGCGATAGTAGATACTCTCGCCTTCTTCGCAATGACAAAGCAAAACCTGCTGTCAACGATACAGTCTCTGGAATAGTGTGGTTGCATTGAGCTTAAAGAATTAACATATACTTCTACTCTAATTAAAAGTCGACATATTCGACATACGAATAAATTTATCATTTAGTATAATCAGCAATCAATATCATAAACACAGTAAACAGGATATATTCTTACTCCGTCTAATACGTAAGACCCCGCCTAACTCGAAATTATCCGCTCCGCTGAAATTTAAAATGTCTCACTTTATTTCACTTCAAGTTAGCAAAACCATCAATTTAAAAGTATCTAATTTACTGTTATGACATACAATGATCGCTTAACAAAATGTAGTTCATTGTAAATTATGAGTTGAATCAAGAATATGAAATGATTATTTATGAATGTAAGTTACAAATAGCAGATACTCGGTAGACCGGTTTATTTCTGCTTAAAAGACGTGAATGAGTTGTATCTATATCCAGAATCATGTGTTACAATAAGCATAAAAAACCGATCCTCTGGGAGCGTACACACATGGTTTTCACACAGGATGTGTATATTAATCCCCGTCAATCGGACTGAAAAAATACGTTTTAAGTACCAGTCCTATAATAGAATGTATTGGGGAATGCAGTACATACTCCCTTCTGTTTGAGAATATTGTCCACCAAATGGCTGCAGGCCAATGATCTGTCTCCTGATCATCCTTTAAAACATCAAAACCAAAAGCTGCCCCGCCCTCAAATAACACAAACTAGGACTTTACATCATGCAAGTGTTTCTTTCTGTCGTAGAATATTGCTATTTGTTAGTACAGTATTTGCAGTTCACTGAAGATATTTGGTACTTAATTAAGACCCTTCTCAAAAGAAGTCACAAAATACAACGTGTTTTTCCTCTCATACGTGTCCAATCTGCACATCATCAGTTATGCCTCAAAGGCAGGGCGTGGCTAATGTTTGAGTATGTATCGGCTAGAACCACATGTAGGCGGTATATATTCTCATTGGACAAGGTTAGCGGACACGATTGTATGTGTGCGTAAACATTGACTTACTTCAAAGTAGCACGTTATGATTAGGTTATGGTTCAGTAACCATTCCAATCACTCTTAAGGTCGAACTCCAGTCAAACTATTGTGATAGTGCGTACCATGATTTGGTATAATTTCAATTATCTTCTGTTCTTTTCAAATTGATCAAGTGTCACGTACGCAACAATAGAAATCATTGAAACACGCCGAGTGTGTATCCTTAACAAAGGCAAACGAACAGTTAATTATATAACACTATAATCACAAACGTCATCCAACCGTGACATGTCCGCCTTGAGAAAGCGACAGTGTTTGTCTAATGTGGGTAGGTGGCGATGATATTTAGATTTAAGTTCCCAATATTTATGTAACGTTTAAAGTGAGCGTGAACGCCCAAGTGACACATACCTGTGTTTACACAACCCTGACGAATCTTCAAAATCAATTTCAAGACGATTAACTATTTGTGAATCTTAGGAATCTAGAAACGTTTTTCAATTTTAACTTAACTGTGTATAAGTATCTGAACGTATTTTTGTATTTTCCCAGCTTTACAACTGTATTAGCCTGTTTAGTTTACCTGTTAAGCTTGGAAGCAGTTGTGAATCGGCGTAAAGACCTACGGAACCAGCTATATAATCTGTGACCTGGTGTCGAAACATTTAGTTCACATTAATCCCGAAAAGGATTGAAAAACATAACGTGTGTTGTGTCAAGTCTGTGGATAACGTCGACAATTGCATACATTGGTGTATTGTAATAAAAAGGTTTTAATGGATTCAGACTTGTGTGATATGCAATCAATTTATAAACTTACAAAGTCGGGACACGTTTTCTGAAAAAAACTATAAATCTATAGCATGATGTTTAATTTTATTTTTCCTTACTGAAAAAAAGTTCGCGCTATCAGGAATAGCAATTTTAATTAGAGTCCTGGTTTAAGAGTAATTAGATGTTACAATATTAGATTTGAGCTAACGTTTCGTACACAATTACAACTGTTTAAAGGTGAAAATCAACCAATGTTTGTTTGATTATTTTAACGTCCTACCCTGCAGGTAGGGCGTTAGAATTGTACCTGCTGCCTCTATTGCATGTTCGTAAAAGGCGGCTAAATTTGGGATTTTTTCTTTTCTCCTTTTTCCTTACTGACTTTATGTTTCCTAATGCCTTCCTTGGCACCGCCTCACTTTTGGCCTTTGAGTTGAGCATTCGCCCCAGTGAGGAATGCTCTGGGTTCTGTCCCCAGGCCGAGGCACACCAATGTGTGCAATGAAAGATACATTGGTAGTTGATCAATACAGCATTACGTATATTAACATATGCGCTCTAAACCGTCAATGATATTTATTGGTATGTGTATGGATAAGCCTAGGTGTTAAAACCATGTTTGACGTAACAGATTTGTATAAGTTCTAGTTGTCATTCATTTCAACAAGCAGCAGAGTTTCGCTTGTTTCGATAGCACATTTGTAAAATAACTTTTACAATGTATTATTTTGAACTGAACATTATGATCAATCACCTATCAAAGTATCGGATATAACGGCAGTACATCTAGTTCATCAGCTGGCAAAGTTTTACACTCTACAAGAACCCAAACGTCATCACATTATAATCATATATGTAATTTAGTCATACATAATTTCAGGACCTCAATAAAAGACAATCTTCCATATGATCATCTGTATAATTTAACGTGTGACCTAGACAAATGAACAGAGAAAATAGTTACTCAAAAACATATACGTATTAAAAATATTGCAGAAACACATTTTTGAATTAGAATGTTAAAATGAGCGCAGTACGTTCGATTGTTTTATTCTCATTTAAGGCCTAAGGTGTGCTGAGAAAGGCTGGTCGATTCTGTGGAACTTCTTAAACTAAAGTTAATTAAGGACGTGCCGTTGAGTGTTGACGACCTTGAGATATGATTAGTTGATACATCTGTACTAACGCCATTATTTGCATACCAGTGAACTGTTTAGATGTCCATTGAAGGAACAATAAAAAATGTAGCTTAAAGTTGCTGTGACATTTGTGTTCTAGTATGGTTTTATTTCATTAATGCTTGCTCTAACGTACAGTTTTTGCAGTGTCATGCAATAATTGACGCGCTCTTTAATTCCATGAACAAAGAAGTAGAAACTGATCAGGTTAAAGTGCACTAAGAATTAACAATGCCGGGATCATAATTACGTTATATATATATTATATTAACTTCGTAAGTAAATAAATATTATAGTGTAAAAATTATGATAAGAACATTTGTAATGATAATTTTTATTGGCTTAAAACGTAAACAAGAATTCCACGGAAGTGGATGTGTCGCTTGCACAGCATCACAAAAATAGTAATTTACAGTTGAAAATACCGTAAATAATTAGGTGAAGTTATCAAGTCCCGTAACTCTTGCAAATATTGATGGATTTTGACCAGTATCGAACCCATTTAGATCTCATTGATATAAAGCAATATACTTTGTTGAAATCTGATAAAAATACGTTATAAGTATCAAGCGGAAACCATGGATTTATCTGTTTTGACGATTTTAAAGTCCGTATCTTACAAATATTGACAGATTTTGACCATTATCGAACTCATCCGAGATCACACTGATATAAAGCAATATACCAAATAGTCATTAATTTGTCGTCGGTTTTAGTCAGGGGAGATTTCTCTGTCAACCCCTAAGGTATGACAGATTGCGCGCGCTAATCTGAAGACAATTACGTTACGTCATGACTACATGCGGTGTGACCGTGAATTGTTCACGACGTCATCAATATTGACGTGCAGACGGCGGAACCATGCTCACGTCGCGGTGAAAATGCTTTTTATCTCTTCTTTTGTATATGGGAGAAAAAAAAAGAACCATTCCCTATCTATGAGGGTGTGACAACAAAATCACAACCTTCGGGGGGAATTCCTGAATGTCTAACCCTCGGTCAGTTCGTGTTGGATGTTCATGAATTGCTCCTCGGGTTGTGATTTTGTTGTCACACCCTCTAGGTAGGGAAAGATTCCATTAGTTATGGAACTGCATTAAAGATGCTCCACCGTTGACAAATTATAATTTTTCACTATCAAAAACAGGAGCAGACTTTGGTTTTTTCTTCAGTTACAAAAGTTACTTACTTTACACCACTACCACCATTGAAAAGTTTGAGCTTCTAATTTTACTTCAAGTTTAAAATATGAAAAATAATTAATTGCACCCCGTGGCACTATATCCTATATGGAATGAAGTACTGATTGCGCATGTACCAAAGGCAAAATAAATTATTTTATATTATTTTTGTGTTAATTAGACATATATAGATATATATACCATTAAACACCAACTATTGTTCAAGTGATATATATCTTTTGTGCTCTGTCGGCGTTGGAGCATCTTTAAATTAAATCAATATAGAAATATTTTGATGGATTGTCAAGAATAAATCTGTCAATTCCCCCCACATATAGTGGAAAGGGAGGTTACTCTAATAACAACTGATACCAAGTTAAAATTAGGATAAAGTTTGGCAGCAGTTAATACTCAGTAATGGAACATATTGCAAGCATGTTCCTGTATATTTCCGTACGGCTTATTCATTCCCCGTTGATTCATAACCAGGTACAGTTCTAACGCACGAGAGAGAGAGATCGAGATCTTATAAAATTCGAAGATGGTCCATTAACTACATAATAAGAAATATGGGTATAATACCAGTTATCAAAATCAAAGATGGCTGTCCGTTGGCCAATGGAATATGCATAACTTTTTTTGTTTGTTTGTTTGATTAATTAACGTCCCATTAACAGTTATGGTCATGTAAGGACGGCCTCCCATGTATGCGTGCATGTTGCGCGAGGTGCGTGTTTTGGGAGACTGCGGTATATTCATGTTGTGTCTTCTTGTATAGTGGAACTCTTGCCCTTTTTATAGTGCTATATCACTGGAGCATGCCGCCGAAGACACCAAGCAACACATCCCACCCGGTCACATTATACTGACAACGGGCGAACCAGTCGTCCCACTTCCTTTTTGCTGAGCGCTAAGCAGGAGCAGAAACTACCATTATTATAGACTTTGGTGTGTCTCGGCCAGGGGACAGAACCCAGAGCCTACCTCACAGGGGCGAACGCTCAACTAAAGGCCAAAAGTGAGGCGGTGCCAAGGGAGGCATTAGGTAGGATAAAGTCAGTTAGGAAGAATAGAAAAGATTGTAAGATCCTAAATTTAGTCGCCTTTTACGATCATGCAATAGGGGCAGCAGGTACAATTCTAACGCCCTACCTGCAGGGCTGATCTTTACATGAAAAACAGATCCCAAGTACTTTCTGGCCAAAAGCGGTAATAAGATTCTACAAGCTCGATTTCTGATGGATCCCTTGTTTATTTGTTTAATTAACGTCCTATAAACAGTTTTGTATAGTCGCTTGTTACTTTCCTGTATAGTCGCTTGTTTTATTAATCAAACAAAAAAATAAAATAAAAAAAATACTGTATAGTCACTTGCGGAAATCTCTCATGACAAATCGCTAATATCTCTAATTTAAGCAATTTTCAAGCAAAATGACCTTACATATATCGTTTAGGCCGCAGGATGTGTTCAGCATTGAGAAACATATAAACAAAAAGTGGAAAGTTGCGTAAATCTAGTTTTTTATGATTTGATTCATGGAAAGCTCACTTTTTTGATCACGTGATTCCCGGTCGACAACGATATTAAATATGTACACACCAATCGATACAGACGCACAAGGGTAGAATAGATGCTCATCACAATATTCACTAATATTAATCAGCCTATATGTGTTATTATTATTTTTTTAATATGTGAGTATGTGTGCAGTTTGACCATGACGTCATTAACAAATAATTTGTTTGTTCTTTTTGTGTCTTGATAATGTGATAGATCGCCTCGAAACTTAATTTGACATTATTTTTGTCCATACTAATGGAATTATTCTTTTCCCTGAAAATTTTTTTATAGTGCTATATCACTGAAGCATGCCGCCGAAGACACCAAGCAACACACTCCACCCGGTCACATTATACTGACAACGGGCGAACCAGTCGTCCCACTCCCTGTATGCTGAGCGGTAAGCAGGAGCAGAAACTACCACTTTAATGTGTCTCGGTCAGGGAACAGATCCCAGAGCCTTCCTCAAAGGGGCGAACGCTCAACTTAAGACCAAACGTGAGGCGGTGCCAAGGGAGGCATTAGGAAAGACCATAGCTGTTAATAGGACGTTAATTAACCAGACAGGACGTTAAAATAACCAAACAAACAAACAAAAGTGATGGCGGCGTGATGCTGCTTACCCAGTAAAAAGCTGGCTTGTAAAAGAGTTGGCAATTTATCTAGAAGACTGAAAGTATTTAACACGTGCCTGTCTGGGACTTGAGAAGGCCGTCGCTAAAGCTACTGACGCTGTTTCTCCATATATCACTATGTCTTTAGTGACAGGAGATGCAAACAAGTTCCAATCCAATGCCACGTGATTAACAGTGACCAAGTCTTTTGAGAATGGTGGTAAAACCTTTCCTGCGATACAGACGACTAACAGTGGCGGAAAGCAGGTGTTTAGGAAGTTTCCATTCGCATGAAATCACTGGCAATCTAAGATTGCCGCCATGTGACCCCATTGGGTCGTTAGTTTTGTAATGGCAAAAAACATAAAAATGACATACCGATCGTTAAAAAACATTTTTCAAAAAATGCTAAAGGAGTACTTGGGAACGTGTTTCTCCTCCCCCACTATTCCTGGGTATTTTTGTTGGAGTGTGCTGTCATCAACAAAACGTGAACACTGTAGGCTGTGGTGACTATAAATGACGAAACTGCACCACTGCGACCTGATGTAATTGCTAATACCTTAACACAGCAATATGATTGTGTAATGACAGGTTTAAGTTGATGAGTATCAAGGGTTACACGTTACCAACGAACAAGCTAGCGATGTTGAGAACCACACAAAAGAACAGTCCGCGTCTTCTTGACACAGTATCTGGACTACGAGACTGACGTTCTCTAAATTTGAAATTATTCGTTCACGCAAAAAAGATTTCCAAAAGCTTGCAGACAATTTAAGGAATAAAGAAAATGTGGTTACGAAAGCAATGCAACATGGTTTGTCTCATGAAAAGACAGCATGTGCATGTTACGATTATCTTACTAATAACAATATATACAAACGAGGATTTGTCATCTGTCCCATCTGTTCTTACTTGGATTTGTTTGTTTGTTTAATTAACGTCATATTAACAGCTAAGGTCATGTAAGGACGGCCTCCCATGAATGTGATGTGTTGCGTGTATGTTGTTGGAGGTGCATGTTTTGGGAGACTGTGGTATATTCATGCTGTGTCTTCATGTATAGTGGAACTGTTGCCCATTTTATAGTGATATATCACTGAAGCATGCCGCCGAAGACAAAGCAAAACACCCCATCTGGTCACATTATACTGATAATGGGCGAACAAGTCGTCCCACTCCCTTTTTGCTGAGCGCTAAGCAGGATCAGAAACATGTGCCAAGGAAGGTATTGGGAAACGAAGTCAGTAAGGTAGAAGAGGAAACGATAAGATTCTAAATTTAGTCGCCTTTTACGATCTTACAATAAGGGCAGCAGGTACAATTCTAGCGCCCTACAGGTTTGACTGTATGTATAAAATGAACAAAGCAAACCATCACCCTATACAGGTGAAAACACGATCAGTTTTAAATTTCCATTTGATATTTAGTTACAAAATTCGCAAAAACAATCCTTTTCCCAAATTGATGCTATATTTGAAACCTGCTACACTAGAACATTATTATAATAATTTTGGCAGATCCAGAATGGATTCACAAAAATCTGTTTCTCTCCTATATGTTACACTATATGTTTCACTTCTGTATGTTACACTATATGTCTCACTTCTGTATGTTACACTATATGTCTCACTTCTGTATGTTACACTATATTTCCATTCTACTTTCAGTTTCCCGTTTAATCTGGTTTTAAACCAGATGGGCAATATCTGGCTATGAACTCCAATCTGGTCAAGTGTATGAATATCTAATGTTTCCGCCGCGTCACTGACAATGTATTCAATGTATACTTACGCCTATACATAACAGTCAAATAATTTCAAAAGTGGTTTTAAAGTTGTGTAGTCTATGAAATCTAATAGTATTATCGCGTTGACAAAATCACTTGTATTAAAAAAACGTCATCGCATAATTTTCATTTGTTCGCTTGTTTCAAACCGTTTTGTGTTGAACTATATTCAGAAGTTGATGCTATTGCTGTTCCGTCTATTGAACTTGGTGACATCAACACTAGCGCAAGCGGGAAATTTAAAGGATATACGTGTGTAGATTTGAATTTTATTGATCGTAATGGAAATATAAGTAACGGGCGCCATTCTATTTATCTTCCTTCCGGATGGGCTTCATATCAACTGTATGTCCAATCTGGTAACAGTTTATTGCTTAAATATGTCTCTCTTCTGTATGTTACACTATATGTTTCACTTCTGTATGTTACACTATATGTCTCACTTCTGTATGTTACACTATATGTCTCACTTCTGTATGTTACACTATATGTCTCTCTTCTGTATGTTACACTATATGTCTCTCTTCTGTATGTTACACTATATGTCTCTCTTCTGTATGTTACACTATATGTCTCACTTCTGTATGTTACACTATATGTCTCACTTCTGTATGTTACACTATATGTCTCACTTCTGTATGTTACACTATATGTCTCTTCTGTATGTTACACTATATGGCTCTCTTCTGCATTTCTCATAAATGCTGTATACCTGATTCAACAATTGCAGCCCCGCTCTACTTGAATTATACTCCATCTTTCTTTAGCTCAACTTCCTTTTTTCTGTTTTTTTTTCTTCATACACATAAGTCTCCACAATCAAACTTACTTCAGCTTTGATATCTCCATTGGCGGGGGATCTGAATGACTATGTCCTTGTTAATCAGTAAATTGTGTAGCTCTTCTTAAACAGAAAATGCAATATGCTATTATAGGAATAGTAAGATGCCGAAGGACATTTACACGCGCTCAAAGTAGGTCATTGATAAGTTATCGGTTTCGAATGCTTTTAATTAAATTGATAGTGCACTGTTAAATCTGCGTTTCCTACCACATGTGTATTTAAAACGTACTGAAGCATTTACCCGAGAGCGACGTGATTATTTCTGCAAGTGATTTGATTGCTGACGTGTTATGTTGTGATCATGATGTGTATATAGAACAATTAGCTACCAGAACCAGGCATATGACCTTTAAATAGGATCTCCATACAGTCGGATATATACGTAAGGTGAATATGATTTTACGCTATCAATTCTTATCATTGTTTTATGAAGTTCATGCTTTTATTTTCCAATGTGATATTTCTTGCACAGGCAAGCAAAATTGATGTAATTATGTAATTTTATATTTCCAAAAGGCTATCTCATTTAGAGTTTCCAATTATCACATTTGAATACCAAATAATTCCATACATTGTATAACCATACAATTTGTACATTATTTCATACTAGGTACAACCATACCGATTCTACATTATAAACACAGACTGTACATTATTTCATACTTGGTATAGCCATAAACTTGATACAGACTGTGCATGTGCACAAAATTTACAATGAAGCAATGTACAAGTAACTGCACATATAGAAATTTATGTAATTCAGTGATGTAGTTATTTAGTCAGATATCCATCTGAAACGATGACGTAATCAGGTGGAAATAATCAAGTTATGATTCAAAATATCTCATTTTTAAACGGTTCAACAATGACTAGAATTGCTAATAGAATTTTATTATTTTTGATAAATCAGTTTTGATTATTTGCAAATTATAGCACTCAATCATCCTGCTTTATTTCAGCAAGTGCCTCCAGATTGATACCATGAGTAAAACTGTCCACAAACTTGAGCATGATTTTACATATTATCCGGTGGCAATCTTTACATTTTGTTTTCTTTGGATTCTGTACCAAAAGGCGTTCCCAGTCTTATCTCGTAAGCTCTCCAAATCATACACTTCTCTCCCTTCACGTGAACAGCGTCAATGGAATTTCAGGTAAATGATCAAAGCAATCTTTGTATTACTGTATAGACGGGTGTGTAGATTTCAGTTAAATATACAATATCGAAATGTTATGTTGTGACATAATTAAACAATTATTTTATTTCAAACGTTTCAGAATGTTATGATAATGATTCAAACCATGCTCTGCAATTTACAGTTCTAGAGTTAGGGTTAGAATACTTATTCACCCTGTGTTAGCATACTTATTCACCCTGTATTAGCATACTTATTCACCCTGAGGAGTGTTGAACTATTCTATGACTTATCCTGAAACAATTCATTATACAATTTTAATGGTGAATGAGTGAAATGTATTATGTGTATAGATAGGAAGTATTCCGTACGACTGGATATTATCATGAACACACGGCACAGAAAGTTGTTCTGTAATCTGTATACATTGTCTGGACTTGTAGATTAGCATTTTTAATGGTAATGTCTCAGTTGATACGTTGTATCTATTATTGCATAAGTCAATCACAATAACCTGAACAATGTATTTCTGTTTGCGACCTTACTTTAATAACCCTGGCTGTTAATAGGACGTTAATTAATAAATAAAGATAGCTATGAGTATATACACACGGCTCTTAATTTTCAGATTAGTGTCGAGTGTCCACTGTTCCGTTGTAAGCCTGCTATGTATGTACACACTTTTATTTGACGAGGAAATCGTCTTGGATCCTGTATGGTATGTTACAGTTAGAATATCACTTCTCAATCATCACCATCATCATCTTTATATATTATTATTTCGTATCGTCATCATCATCATGATCATCCTCATCATCAAACGTTAGTGACTCGTATAATCATCATCTCGCACTTCACACACACTACACACTGCATACATTGGAGGTCGTCCTTGACCTTACATTACCCTGGCTGTTAAAAGGACGTTAAAATAATCAAACAAACAAACAAATCGTCATCGTCATCAAACGTTATTGTCTCGTTTTCTCGTCTTATCATATCAACGCTTAACTCATCGTTTCATCAACATTGTGCATGAGTTTTCTCATGTGTTTTAGCAAAAACTGTTTTATCCTATGTAACTCATTTTATTAAATCAACATTTACAATTTGCATTTTAGTTTTTACTTGCCTTTTTTCTTATCCTGGTCTTTTAAATACAGTTTTGTTTATATCCTGATATTATTGCCTGCCTTGTAGTTTGGCCATAAATGACCTTGGTTGTCGGTGGGCCGTAAAACTCAAACAAAAACAAACGTATCATCATCATTTAACTTTGCCTCGTATTCTCGATGATATTATTTTCTCAATGGTTTAATGTTATTGTCTCCTATAATTGGTATTATTGGATAGATTCTACAGTAAAAAGTGTTTTTAAAAATGTCTGTATATCACCCAAATGAGACACCTGTAATTGTTTACCTGTTAATTAATGAGTTCAATCACACTATGCTATATAACGCAATATTGTTCAAACACAAGTGTGTACAGCTTTCTATGCAATAACTATCTTCAACTGTAATTAATTTCAAATTTTGAAGGAGTGACCGACCTGTTGTCCGAATATCTAGTGCGATTGTAACGGGATATACCATAGCAGGTAAGTTTACACCTGACCGTGTATACCATAGCAGGTAAGTTATAAATATAAACTTTATTTTACATCGATTACGAAACAAGTTATACAACTTATGCAAATCACTCTCAATGGCCCGGATGTAAGCGCGCGAGGGATTTTAATGTGGGAGGAAACCAGGATTCCCGGAAAAAAAACCCACGGGATCGGGCAGGTGACCCCTTACCTTTTCAACTCCGTGCCGGGGATCGAACCCCGACCGGCTAGGTGAAAGGCGAGTGGCTTAACCACTACACCACCCGATCACCCAATAAGATAAGTTTCCACCTGACTGTTAATAGGACATAATTAATCGAACCAAAAAAATTACATCTGACCGTGTAAACCATAGCAGGTAAGTTTACACATGATCGTGTATACCAGAGCAATATCAATTTCAATATCACTAAAGCATGCCGCCGAAGACACCAAGCAACACACCCCACCCGGTCACATTATACTGACAACGGGCGAACCAGTCGTCCCACTCCCTGTATGCTGAACGCTAAGCAGGAGCAGAAACTACCACTTTTATAGACTTTGGTGTGTCTCGGCCAGGGGACAGAACCCAGAGCCTTCCTCACAGGGGCGAACGCTCAACTCAAGGCCAAAAGTGAGGCGGTGCCAAGGGAGGCATTAGGAAAGATAAAGTCATTTAGGAAGAAGAGAAAAGATAAGATCCTAAATTTAGTCGCCTTTTACGATCATGCAATAGGGGCAGCAGGTACAATTCTAACAGGTACGATTACACATGACCGTGTATACCAAAGCAGGTACGATTACACATGCCCGTGTATACCATAGCAGGTAAGTTTAAACATGACCGTGTATACCATAACAAGTAAGTTTACACATTACCGTGTATACCATAGCACGTAGGTTTGCACATGACCATGTATACCATATCAGGTAAGTTTACACACCTGACCGTGTATACCATATAACCATATATAGTAAGTTTACACATGACCGTGTATACCAAAGCAGGTACGATTACACATGCCCGTGTATACCATAGCAGGTAAGTTTAAACATGACCGTGTATACCATAACAAGTAAGTTTACACATTACCGTGTATACCATAGCACGTAGGTTTGCACATGACCATGTATACCATATCAGGTAAGTTTACACCTGACCGTGTATACCATATAAGGTAAGTTTACACATGACCGTGTATACCATAGCAGGCAAGTTTACACATGACCGAATACCATAGCAGGTAGTATAGGTTTGCACATGACCGTGTATACCATAGCAGGTAAATTTACACATGACTGTGTATACCATTGCAGGTCAGTTTACACCTGACAATGTATACCATAGCAGGTAAATTTAAACATGACCGTGTATACCATAGCAAGTAAGCTTACACATGACCGTGTATACCATAGCAGGTAAGTTTACACATGACCGTGTATATACCAATGCAGGTATGTTTACACATACATGACCGTGTATATCATAGCAGGTAATTTTACACATGACCGTGTATACCAACGCAGGTAAGTTTACACATGAAGGTGTATACCATAGCAGGTACGTTTACACATGACCGTGTATACCATAGCAGGTAAGTTTACACATGAAGGTGTAAACCATATCAGGTAAGTTTACACATGACCGTGTATACCATAGTTTGCCCTTAGGTAAGGCGTTAGAATTGTACTCACGGTAGGGATTATATCACAATTGTTAATAACAAAACAACGCAATGACTGCCGTTAGCCTACCTCACGTTAAGTTTCCCTTTATCAATCGGCTATCAATTATTTAGGTCGTCAAATGTACTTTTGTTGCAGTCAAGGTTCATCGGTTGTTAATTGATTTCATAGAGAATGTGCCATTGTTTTCAAACCTTCAAGGACTAATATCGCACACTCTTCGATCTAACATTGTTTTCGTTAGGAATTGCACGCGAAAATACAACAATACAGACAGTTGTAAAATGGTCTATAAAGATACAAAGATAAATTCTCGGAAGCCATATCGTTCTTCTCATAGTAATATTTGTTATTTGTAATATGGCGTATATGTATGTTTCAGCCAAATCACACATGTAAAATTTGAAAAAAGTTCAAAATATATTTTCAAAACGGCAGCTGTTTGGATGAACTTTTGATATCAAATTGCTGCCTACAGAATCATGAAAGTGAATTTCAGGCGACGGAATATTTTTTAAAAAGCTGTCAGAATTGTTTTCCTGTACGTAGCAATCTCGCCTTAAGAGCACAACAAAGCTAAATGTATGTGTATACTCGGACGACATGACGATTTCAATTGATGTAGCAAGGTGTAGAAAATAATGAATTTGATCAGACGTGCAGGTGGTATAACGGTTATCCGAACATTACCCCATATGGGATGTTGTCCGATCCTGTCTTGAAGGAAGTGGTTACAAGAATCTGTATTTTAATTAGATTGAGCGGCAGGTACAATTCTAACGCCCTACCTAAAGGGACAAAATTATTCTGTTTTAGTGTGCAAACAAAACCAAGGTAATTCGTTCATTCACAAAGAAATATGTGTAGGGAGTTTTGGAAAGCATTTGTATAGATTTTTTTTGCTATTACCTATTTTGCTATTCATTTGTTAAAAGTTATACACAAAATGTTTGTGCCGTATTTTCTATGCTCATGAATTAAGCTGAGCTTTCATATATTATTCATGACCAAAAGTTGCCAACATTTTTAGAATTGAAGTATTTCCAATGTATAGGTTTTAATTTTACAAGTACAAATAAGGTCTGAAAACTATTACAAATGATGAAAAATCATTATGTTTACACCTATAGTAAAGTAAATTGAGTACATGAGGTCAGACCATGAAACCAAATTGTAGTCTACAATTTCAATTCACATTTTTACAGTGTTACTAGTAATTGCCAAGTGATTCCTACATGTATGTTTCAATATATACATGCATAAGTCATACAATTAGTGTCCACAGCTTAATTCATCAAACGTTATGGTTTTCAAAATTTAAATGAAAGAAAAATAGCATGTCAAAATTTCGCCCAGTTACGGCACGTGTAACTTTAATACTTTATTATTTTATCATTTGTATTGTAATTATGTTTATATTTCTTGTATTATCAATAATATTTTTTGAAATGAAATGAAAGAAATATGTATGGATTTTACCACGAATAAACTAAATGTTATTCTATGGAACTAATGTGGTCTCAAAATATAATGTTTGTATTATTATTTTACAGATATATTTTCAATGATGATAAACTACGAACAAAATACGAAAATCTTCTTGTTTTATTTGCACCACTGCGTCACCATTGCGGCTAATTGGTGTGTCTTTGTAAGTGTTTTATATCCTATCCGTTGAATTTATTGACAAAATATACATTACCAGAATTTATAATGGTTCGAGGAAACCGACTGAAATTGATAAGTATATGTATACATAACAGAATGTCAATGTCAACCAGATGCTTTTTACAGGAGTAATTAATTGTCAGCATATAAAGACATAGAGTGTATTAAAGCATTCAATGTATAAAGTCATACAATATATAAGACATACAATGTATAAGACATACAATGTATAAGACATACATTGTATAAGACATACAGTGTATAAGACATACAGTGTATAAGACATACAATGTATAAGACATACAATGTATAAGACATACAGTGTATAAGACATACAATGTATAAGACATACAATGTATAAGACATACAGTGTATAAGACATACAATGTATAAGACATACAATGTATAAGACATACAGTGTATAAGACATACAATGTATAAGACATACAGTGTATAAGACATACAATGTATAAGACATAAAGTGTATAAGACATACAATGTATAAGACATACAGTGTATAAGACATACAATGTATATACAATGTATAAGGCATACAATATATAAGACATAAAGTGTATAAGACATACAATGTATAAGACAAAGTGTATAAGACATACAATGTATAAGACATACAATTATAATGCAAGAGTGTAAAGATATACCGTGTGTAAAGGTAGTTTAATGAATGCGCTATATTTGAAACTACTTTGAATAATTCAATCCAAGTTGCTATAATGATATTATAACTGATCATGAATGAGTTACAACTGCATATATATATATATCAAGGCACTTCGATTCACCAATAATGTGATACATTGTTCTTAACGTTGTATTCACAGACATACACAAAAACACTAATTTTATAAGTACAGTACATATTTTATTGATCTTACAGAGTTTCGGCATTATTCCCTATTTTGCGAACTACAGAACGATGTCTGAATTCTCAGTTTTATTTTATAATCTCAAGTAAGTATTAATTAAATTCATGAAACATCTCTCCAATATTTATTGAACAGCTTATGTATATATTTTATGTCATGTTACAATTCCATATATAAGCATAGCGCAAATAATTCCTCAAACGTGTTTATGAAAGTACAACGACATAAAAGCATAAAATTAATATATAAATGTATTCAAGTTACATTCTTTTAACTAACTTTATTTTTCCGTTTCCGTTGATCTTTGCGAAATCGTCAGCTATGATATCCACGAATCGCACTCAATGTCCTTTTTGAATTATCGAATATGAAATAGCATGCGTTTAGCTGTTAATAGGACGTAAATTAATCAAACAAACAAATATGTTTTAAGTCAATCGAAAATTTCACCCAAAAATTGAAAATAATGGACATTTCCTGAACATCACAAGAATATAGCATTATGTGTATTTCATAAACAGTCATTGGTGTGTTTGAAATGTATCTAAATCATTGACATAATAATAACCTTCTCTTAGACATTACCACCACACACATACATCACAAATCTTCACCACACACACACTTAAATCACAAACCTTCACACAATACCACACTTACACCACACACACTTACATCACAAACCTTCACCACACACACTAACATCAGCGCCACACACTTACACCACAAACCTTCATAGCACACAAAAAAACCCACCACAAACCTCCACCACAAACACTAAATTACAAACCTTCATAGCACACAAAAAACCACCACACACACTGAGAATGATACCTGCTGCCCCGTTTGATAGGATGGGACTAAATTTAGGATCTTATCTTTTCTCTTCTTCCTAACTGACTTTATATTTCCTAGCGTCTCCCTTGACACCGCCTCGCCTAACTTTTGGCCTTCAGTTGAGTGCACGCCACTAGAAGTAGGCTTTGGGTTTTGTCCCCTGGCCGAGAGACACCAATGTCTATAAAAGGACAACCGTTCCACTATACAAGAAAGCACAACATGAACATACCACAGCCTCACAAAACAAGCACCTTGCACTACACACATGGGAGGCCGTGCTTACATGACCCTGGCTGTTAATAGGTCATTAATTAATTAAACAAACACTAAAATCAGCACCACACACTAACACAACACAAAAAACACCACACACACACACACACACACACACTATCATCGCACACAGCAAGAAGTGCTCTGGAATTGTACTTGGTGCCCCTATTGTATGATCGTAAAAGGCGACTAAATTAAGGATCTTCAATAATCAGGGAGTGGGGCAATCTGATTAAAATACAGATCCTTATAACCACTCCGTTAAATAGAGGATTAAAATACATATACCATAGGGGATCACGTCCAGATAGCCTTTATACCACGTGTACTTCACATAAAATGCAGGTTTTACATCTTGCTACATCAACTGAAAACGTCTTTTCGTCCAAGTATACATATACAATTTGCTTTGTTGTGCTCTTTGGACGAGATGACTACATACACAAAAATAGTTCTGAAAGCATTTTCAAACAATTTCGTCCTCTGAAATTCATCTTCAATATTTTGCGGGCAGCAATTTGATTGGCCAATTCCAAAGGTCACCTGGACATGACCCCTAATGGGCTGTTGTCAGATCCTCTTATCCAACGTAGTGATAAGGATCTGTATTTTAACCAGATTGGGAGTGGGGCGACTGGTTTTTCCAGGTGACAGTATATTGTGACCGGATGGGATGTGTTGTTTGGTGTCTTCGACAGCATGCTTCAGTGATATAGCACTATAAAAAGGGCAACACTTCCACTATACAGGACAAAACAAGAATATACCGCAGTCTCCCAAAACACGCACCTCGTATTCATACACGCTACACACCGCATATATGATAATGGCTTTTAGCAGGTCGGTAATTAATCAAATACACCAACAAACAAACATCGCATACTAACACATACACACAAATACCTCGCGCACCAATATCACACAAACACTAACGTCATCGTACTCGGACGCAACCACATAATAATAGATATATTATATTTGTTGTTTTTTGTTTCAGGGTTTTCTTCCAACAAACCAATATGGACAGGACCAGCACATTATACACTATGAACGGCTGTTTATTTATGTTCATGTTTATCACAGCCCGTGTGTTACCTATCCCGAGGTTTTGGTACATGGCCTGCTATTACTTCTTATATACAGACGTGACAGCAGCTTTAGGAACACTCCGACACTTATTTGTGGGCATTGGACTGGTGTTGGATATATTAAACATCACTTGGGGTGTCCAAGTAATGAAGGTTGCTCATAAAAATTTAACTGCTGCTGTCCAAAATATTAAGTCAAAGCTCAGTTGAAAACAGATAAAACTATAAGATGACATTTTTATTTCTAAACTACACGGTTGATAATATATACATTATATTTACTTACACGGGTTAGTCCGCGCGGGTAACTGACATTGTAGTTAACAGGACCACTTAAGTTATGAAATTATAACAAAACGTTATGAAATTATAACAAAACGTTATTTAAATTTGCTGCGCTTTTGTTGTCTTTTCAAATTACTTATGCGTTGCTATGAAATAAAAAAAGTATAAATACAATAATTGAAGGATTGTTGAATTACAATTGTATCGGACGTAAATGTAATCTGGGAGGTAGATAAAAAAAAAGCCCGTTAGTGCTTAACCTGGCATTATCTAATTCCAAATTATATATGATCGATCAGTCTCAAATTGAAATTTGCACAACTAGGATCCAAGGAGAGCCTATATATGAAATTTGAGGAAGGGACCTTCAGTAGTGTGTAAGAAATAGCGTAAAAAACTGCAACTCAATCGAGAACCTTCGGCACTTTCCATAAAACGAGAGAAATTTATCTTCGGCTTATTGCCCACTACACACGAATCCATGGCCATTGACTTGACTACAGGCTAGTAAAATAAAGCGTAACTACTGGCAGTATACTTGTTGATTATAGTATACACTATGGCACGCTTCAGTGATATAGCACTATGAAAAGGGCAACAGTTCCACTATAAAAGAAGACACAACACGAACATACCGCAGTCTCCCAGTACACTCACCTCGCACAACATACACGCAACACCGCATACATGGGGGGCCGTCCTTACATGACCATAGCTGTTAATAGGACGTTAATAAATCAAACAAACAAACAAACATAGTCACCAATGTCACAGATAAGCAGCACATGCTATAGGGTTCACATAAGGCACACAAATTTGAAAGTTCTAGTGCACGTGGAATTTGAGACAGACTCCACCAATCCTTTCTCAGAAATTAAAGTAACAAACTTCAACTTTCAACATCCAAGAAGACTGCTTGTCAGCCCTCTCATTGACGGCAGATCTCAAAATTCAAAATGCGCTACTCGAGTCCTAGGGAAGCCTACATATATTATATTCATTTTACAAGCCATTGAATAAAAATGTTACAGTTTGTTGACAGCAATCTTGATAAATAAAAACAGAACACAGAACACGTGTACAAATACAGTTAGTGTAATGTGACCGGGTAGAGTGTGATGGTTGGTGTCTTCGGCAGCATGCTTTACTGATATGGCACTATTAAAATGGCAAGAGTTCCTTCTACTATACAAAATGGCACAACACGAATATACTGCAGTCTCTCTAAACACGCACCTCGCATTACACACACGTTACACACCACATACATGGGAGGCCGTCCTTATATGACCCTGGTTCTCAATAGGACGTCAATAATTCAAACAAACAAACTGACAGATCGAGCATGAGATGGACAGACGCAAACAAAGTATTTTTTTGCTGATTTGTCCAGGTTACATTATTTATCCGCTTATATAATTAGAGTGTCGGAACCTCACCATTGTAAATAGTGAATGGTTACAATGACAATAAAATTGAATCAGGAATCGCACTGGGAACTCTGTCCTCACGTGACCAACCCCGAGCACTTGGGGCAAATTGGAGGACTCCCTAATTGAGAAATAAGGGTAGGCTTCATAATCACATGAGCCCTGTAAAATATACGGTTCCAAGAACCTTCCGAGATCAAACCTAGTATTCTGGTTCCAGTTTCCAAGACACGATCCCGAACTTTACAATTTCCCTCCAAACATGGACTACTTTGCCGAAAGTCGAAAGCATGTCCAGTATCAGGTCGTCGCTTAGTCACACTAGCAGCCACATAATTTTTAAATATAGGCGACCATTACACCTCTCTGGTGCCAAAGCAAAATGTTTCTTACGGATACAACCATGGTCCTTAATTATATTTACTGCAATGTCTTCATCGTCCGTTACAATTTGTAACAAATCAAATATCTTTGGCCTCCATTTTAAAAATAGCTTCCATAGCACTGCTGAACATCGCAGGAGATAAGGGCATGAATACATCCTTCCGGGTTAAGGATGGTCTCCTTCCGCAAATTGCTTTAAATCGAATAAATTTTATTTGAATATAAACACAAAAATTAAAATAGGCAGTAAGCTAACAATACCTGACGATCCCACGAACTAAACACTCGAGAGAAAGGATCACTGTAATAGCTAATCTATAAAAACCTATACCAGAAAGCATCACACAGGTGAGAAAGTCCGTAGACGTGCAAGTGTCAAAACCGGATCGTGTTACCATCTTCATTGGCCACTTACATAACAGGGCCGCCCTCGTCGATTACCAGTCTATTATCAGTACTGGTACGGTCATCGTCCACACTGCTCACTGCAGACGAGGGGCTCGCGGTCAATGTCACATCCGTGGGTGGTTATTCGGACTGAGCGACCTTTGAAGTATATGAATGCTTTGTCTGTTCGGATCTCCCAGGGCACTAGACCAAACTAGGCCAACAAGGTGACATTGTGGGCGACCTGACACAAAAATAAGGGTCGTGTTACCAAACTTGCATGCCATATCTGGTCATTTGTTGAAGCCATTAGCCCTTGGCTGGTGAATTGTACACCCCTGGTTTCCAATGTTACGCCACTCACACCGCCAGTTTCTCTCTCGATATTGATCAATATATATTAAACCATGATAACCATCAAAATAATCAGAGAAGGACTGGTATTCAATCCAGGACGGTTACCACTACACGAATGCTTAACTATCGCTGACCACATTGTTCCGGTTGGAGAAAAAAATGTACATTTCCCTCAACAAAATCGTCAATGTGACTGAGTAGAGAGCGTGGCAAACCAGTCGTCATACATCCATAAATCTGAGCGCTAAGCAGCAGAAACTACCACTTTCATAGATTTTTGTGTGTCTCGGCCATAGGACAAAACCTAGAGCCTAACTCATAGCGGCGAGCGCTTTACTGAAGGTCAAAAGCGAGGCGGTATCAAGGAAGATGATCATGTAATAGGGGCAGCACAAAAAAAATTAAAATGTGCATTTATAAGCTTGATCAAGAAAGGACAATTATTTACAATTTTCTTTTTAAAGACTTATCTACCTAAAAATTGTGTCCGGATGTTTTTCTCGCTATCATTTTGAGGAGCATGCAAATTTACTACTCTAAAATTGTCATCGGAAGAAGAGCGATACTAATATGATTACTTTTAATAAAATTACGTAACTGATAATGCTAACGTGAGTCAGAAAAAACATAACCATCGAGAGACACAGTATTTAATTTGCTTACAGAAGCCATGATATATTTTATTTCAAATCGGCCAGGGGGCAGAACTTACAGTTGAGTGACCAGAGAAATAAAGGAAGTCAGGCAGACGGCCTGGATGGAAAGAGTGACCCCTGGCGAACACCATAGCTCTGTTCTAGAGGTGCAATTGACAGCTTAACAGAAATGAAGAAAAAAATGGACAATCTGATTAAAATACAGATCCTTATAACCACTCCGTCAAGTAGAGGATCTGACAAAATCCAATAGGGGGGTCACGTTATGACAATATACCACGTGGAATTCATACCAAATCCATTTCCTACACCTTGCTACATCAATTGAAAACGATATTTCGTCCCAGTATGCATATGCAATTAGCTTTCTTGTGCTCTTTGGGCGAGATGGCTACGTAAACCGAAATAATTCTGAATGTTTTTCGAAGTATTTCGTCTCCTGAAATTCACTGTCAAAATTTTGCCAGTAGCAATTTGATTGGCTATTTTCAAAAGTCACCTGGACATGACCCCCAATGGGATATTCTCAGATCCTCTTATCAAACGTAGTGATGTGACGTTTACCGGGTCCGATCCAGTCACAATTAACTGATGATCTATAGTGTCTATATTATGTACTGTTCCTATCAAATTACTCAGTGCAAATATATACAAATAATACACAGCTGATCTAGCTGTGATTCTATCTATCCCTAAATATTATGATTTACAATATCAATCCTACTGATCACTCAGTGCCTCTGAGTGATCATGATAACTTAACTTCAAAATATACAAACAGCATAAATCATACAGATCAGAATAATTATTAAATGATTAGCAACAACTACTGAATTATCTATAAGCCTATGCGAGTAGTCTCCCCTACCTCGGGTGATTCGATAATCCCTACTCGTACATATATAACCAGACTACGATAAAATCAATGTTATATTATCTATTAAGAACCTTTCCCTAAGGCCTAACACTACCGAGCTACCGAGTACTCAAAATCACTGTGCACTCACAGTACTCACTGCTACTGAGCACTCACGTTTACCGAGCACTCTCAGAGCAATCACTCCAGCAATGATTCACACACAATCATTACATATTACCGAGTACTCACAGAGTAATCACTAGTACTCTCAATGATTCATGTAAACGTAATCATTCAACGAGCAATCCCAAGGCTCAGTTTACAACTTACTCTCCAGAGTATATAACGCGGAGGAGGAAAGCCTTATTCAGGCACGTCAATCTCCGATCTCAACTCTACCGTAAGTTATTATCAACTGACGTATATAGGCAAGCCTTGTTCAGGCACATCTATATTTACCTTGTATTTACTTAGGTGCTTTCACTTCAGCAGCTCGTCCAACACTAAGAAAAATCTCGTTGAAAACCGCGGCTTTATATACTGCCGGGCAACGACATTAGCGCCATCTATTTACAATAATCCTAGGCTCTAGAACGCTTAACTCACATATAGCTTAACATTACAAGCGTCTACTTGACGGCGAAACTAACAGACAAAAATAGAGCAGACAGCGATTCCGGATAGCATGGTAATACAACCGTATTTCATCACACTACCCACGCCTCCGAGCAACACGTGTCCTCACGTGCCATTACAGATAACTATAAGATACAAAATAGATTAAAGATAAAGGATTTATTGGTGGTTGTGACAAAGAAAACGATCAATTTGTCGCGGGTAATCAGTAGGACCTATCCAGTGCCTCTGCCCCAAAGAATTCGCAATACTCCACCAGCTCGACATCTCGGCCGTTGTCCGAGTATCTGGTGGTCTTCGTAACAGTTTTTCTGTTCACAGGCTGCTGTCTTAGCTCTGGTTCATAGGGATCAGTCTGTGTTGATGCATCCGCTCTTTCAAAATCGGTCTGTGTAGGGATGGAACTACGTAGCTTCTTCGAAACAACTGGCATCGGAACCATATTGATCGGATCCTTAGGGTCCACCCTTCTCTTTGGTGCCATGACAGGAATCGGCCTCGTAGGTTTTCTTATTGCACGTCCTGCCAAGAGGCAGTCATCCTCGGAGGATGAATCATCATGCACAACGGATGAATCTGAAACTTCCCCGAGAAGATCACCAGGGTCTTGTCCCTTCCAGCTCTCCACATCGGTCTCTGGTGAGTGAGCTTTGCTAAGTGCGCCTGAAGTAGAAGGTTGAGCCTTCGGCGAGTTCTTAGAAGATAATGCAGTATTCAGACTCTTTCCAGCAGCTTTCGGAACATCTACTGTCGCATCATGGCGCTTCTGGTGCCTGGTCATATTAGTAGGTCTAAAAGTTTTGTAACTGCACTTGGGACAGGACAAGGTCTTTTTCTCCATAGTTTCAATTCCACATTTCAGAATATGTTCTTTCATATCGTCGATGTTTGCCGTCCTAAATGTACACATGGGGCATTTCTTTACCGGGGTTGTCTTGGTTTTCGCCATCTCGGATATCTGTAACAAGAAAGAGCCCTCAGTTACTTAACAGCATTAACATTTTAATAACGCGAAGTATAATCAGAATGCCACTTCGGTTTATGTCGCGTTCGCCTTGGGATTGCCCTGTCAGATTCACACTCATTCTCAACACATATGAGTTTCTTTTCTGATTCACTGACATTTTCTTGCTCATCACTCTCAGGCAAACTAGATTCAAAACATGACTCATCAACTTGAACTTGCACATCCTTGCGCTCAAAAGCTTCTGCTTTGCTCTCACCACGCAATACCTGAGGATGTTTCAATCTCATTCTATCAGCATGGATTACTTTAGGTTTCCCCTTGTACCCACATGAGACTCTGTAAGTCACATCTGTCAATCTAGCAAGTACCCTGAATGGTCCTCGCCAACGACTTGCTAACTTGTGCGTGGTGCCAGCTGGAATATTCGGGAAAAAGACATACACAGAATCACCGGACTCAAATTTGGTCCAAGACAGCTTCTGGTCATGATAACGCTTCTGTCGGAGCATCGCACCTTTTGAGTGTTTCCTTACTAACTCATGTGCAGTTTCCATTTTCTCTTTCAATTGCCAAGCCCACTGATTCTGGGGAATCGCTCTGATGTTCCTAGGCATTTCATACTGTATGTCTAATGGAGTACTCGTTTCCCTTCCTAGCATCATGGCGTTCGGAGAGCTTCCTGTTGTCTCATGCTCTGTGGAGCGATAGGCCATCATCACATATGGCAGGTGTTCGTCCCAATCCGTTTGATGGGTATCCACAAACGCACTCAGCATGGTTACGAGGGTTTTGTTGAATCTTTCAACCATGCCATCTGATTTTGGATGGTAGGGAGTGGTATGCGTCTTGTTGATCTGTAGCAATTTACACATCTCCCGGAACAACGCGCTCTCAAACTGAGATCCTTGATCTGAGTGAATGGCATAAGGAACACCAAACCTAGCAATCACTTCTTCAACGAGAATCCTGGCCACTGTCTGGGCTTCCATGTTCGGCATTGCAAAGCTTTCCGTCCACTTTGTGTAGTAGTCTGATATAACTAGTATATGCCGATTGCCCTGTTGTGTGAGGGGGAGTTCACACAAGATATCGATTGCAATTCTTTCCGTGGGGAACCCTGACTCCACCATTTGCATAGGAGCTCGTTTAGTTTTACTTGGATTCTTTCTTTTACTGCACTGCGGGCATCCTATTACGTATTGTTTTACGTCTGCCTGTAACCCTGGCCAATAGAAACTCTGTCGGATTTTTGCCAAAGTCTTCTTTATTCCCAGGTGTCCCGAACTCCGATTGTCATGACTGTGAGTCAGCACGGTTCGTCTTTCCGATGCAGGTACAATTGCCTGTAGATTTGCCTCTGAATGGGGATTTTTCCGATACAACATGTCCTCATGTATCACCAGGGATTCAAATTGTGCCCATAGTGTTTTCACCACTATGCTCCGGTCACCAATTTCTTTGTACGGAGGTTTTTCTCCTCCTTTCACCCATTCAACCACTACTGCAATATCAGCATCATCTTCCTGCTTCTGCTGAAGGGATGGCTTCATTTCAATTTTGTGATCTTTTGAATCCACCATTGCTACGGGATTGCAGGCCTCAACATTTGCAGTTGTCTCTGATTGGTTCTCCCACATGGGGTCAAACCCGCATTGTCGACATGGTATCCGACTCAATGCATCGGCATTGCGGTGTTGAGTTCCCGGCCTGTGTTTGATGTCCATGTTGTAGGAACTCAGAACCTGTAGCCATCGGGCCATTTGCCCTTCTGGTGTCTTAAAATTGAGCAGCCAGCGCAGAGAACTGTGATCCGTTCTCACTGTAAACTTCCTACCGTATAGGTAGTGTTTAAAATATTTCACGAAGTGTACGACTGCCAACAACTCTTTTCTTGTTACACAGTAACTTCGTTCCGCTTTGGTCAGCGTACGACCTGCATAAGCAACTGGTCTCTCATTTCCATCAATGTTCTGTGAAAGAACTGCACCGATAGATTTGTCGCTCGCATCGGTGTCCAAGATGAAAGGCTGCTTAAAATCTGGGTGAGCCAGTATGGGGGCATTAATCAAGTGATACTTCAGGGTAGTGAATGCCTCCTGACAGGCTTCAGTCCACTCAAATGGCCTGCCCTTCTCAGTCATTCTGTGTAGACAGCTCGCAATATGTGATAAGTTTCTGACAACTCTTCTGTAATATCCGCAAAAAAACCAAAATGATCTCACTTCCTTGGTATTCTTTGGAATGGGCCATTGCTCTACAATTTTCACTTTTTCATCATCAGTGGCTATACCTTTCTCAGATATCACGTGTCCAAGGTAGACTACCTCCTTTCCAAATAGTTGGCATTTCCGGCTCTTTAATTTCAGCCCTGCAACAGAGAGTCTCTCAAACACAGTTTGTAGATTTAGTAGCATATCATCAAAATCTTTTCCTACCACAATCACATCATCCAAATAGATGAGGCAGATCTGCCATTGAAGTCCGGCCAACACAGTCTCCATTAACCGTTCGAATGTAGCTGGGGCAGACGTCAATCCGAAGGGCATCACCTGGAATTCATATAATCCAGTTCGAGTCGAGAAGGCAGTTTTAGGACGATCTTCGCTTTCCAGTTCAACTTGCCAGTATCCTGCATTGAGGTCGAGTGTAGAAAACCACGTACACCCTGACAAGTGATCCAGCGCCTCATCAATGCGTGGCAATGGATATGCATCATGCACGCTCACAGCATTGAGTTGCCTGTAATCAACGCAAAATCTGAGACTTCCGTCCTTCTTGCGTACCAGAACAATACCAGAAGACCATGGGCTGGTAGACTTCTGGATTACTCCTCGATCGAGCATATCCTTAACTTGTCTATCTACTTCAGAACTCAGATGTGCTGGTACTCTTCTGAGAGGTTGTTTGATGGGTCGAGCATCACCTGTTTCTATCTTGTGTTTTATGACTGTAGTCCGTCCAAGATCACTGTCGGATGCTGCAAACAAGTTACTATATTTCAATAGTAAAGCCTTGACCCTGTTGCTCTGTTCTGAAGTCAGATGCTCTTTTGATCTCTCTAATAGTTGATCCAAATCTTCTCTGAGTTTTCCTGTAGGTGCATCACTAGAGGATTGCACTGTCTCCATCACAGTCGATACAGGACTAGCATGAGCGACATTGGTTCCTGGGTAAATGGTTTGTGGATCCTCCTGCAGGTTCATGAGCCTCACGGGAACAGTAGTCTCGCTACTCACCAAGGATCGGGCTACCAGAGCTTTATCATTCTTCAGAAAGGAGTTGGTACCTTCTATAATAAGTGATTCATCCTTCATCTGTTTACCCACAGGAAAATTAACTTGTCCATTAATGATCATTTCGCTCTTACCAGGAATGGTTATCTTCTCAGTAGCGACAACTCGAAAACATCCAAGTGTTCCCTCATACTTTGTGTCAACAGGCATATCGTCTAGAACAAGCGATCCACGCTTCAGATCAATCAGACCATTTCTTGATCTCAAGAAGTCAAGGCCAAGGATTCCTTCATTACTTATTTGTGCAACTACTGCCTCAAAGTAAACATCCCTGCAGCCTTCTGGTTTTATCATAAAACCTCCCTGACCAAGGACTTTGAGTTCACTTCCATTAGCTGCCAAGACATCCTTTTTAACTTCTCTCAGTTTTGGTCTCCGCTCTTGTGGAATTCTCTCATACACTTCTTGTGACAAGATTGTCACAGTAGCTCCGGTATCGACCAACAGCTTCACATTGGTATGCTGAACTTCGGCATTGATATACAGTCCAGCCTCCTGAGCAGCAGAGGATACTCCGATTCCGGCTGATTGTTTACTCCTGCGCCTTCTTGTTCTAGTCCTGACTGGATTAGCAGCTCCATTTGATTTCTTATCCGATTTCTTTTTGAGCTGAGGACAATCCCTACGAAAATGTCCTGTTTCATGACACTTAAAACAGCGTCGCTCAAAGTTCGAATCCTTCCCACCTTGTTTTTGCTGATCGGGCTTATACTGATTTTTCACTCCCGATTGTAACTGGCTGATATCTCCTTGCATCTTTTCCAACTTCTGTTGGATGCTTCTCAACATGGATTCCATCCCAGACTTCTCAGTCTCTACTGGATGGTTGGCATCAGTACCCTCAGTACTTGTATTCCTCAAATAGGCATGACCATCATTTCCATGTTTCTCTGCTTTCTTATAAGCCTCCAACTCAACCGCCAGATGAATCGCATCTGTAAGGTTCTCAGGTCTCGCTTGTTTAATGCGAATACGCATATCCGAATCAGCTAGTGATTCTAGAAACTGTTGCTTGGCCAAAGTTTCTCTCACTCCACCTTCAACAGTTGGATAGGTTAAATTAACTAACCTACGAATAGCTTGACCCAGCTCTGGAAGTGTTTCATTAGCCCTCTGCCTCCTTTCCAACAACTGTACTCGATAAAGTTCAGTTTGATTTGGTGGGGCAAATCTTTGTTCGAGAGCTCTCACTAATGAGAAATAGTGATCTTGCTTCCTGGTAGGTAAATCACCCAAGTATACCCTGAGCTTGTCCTCTCAAACTCACAGCAAGATATAGTCCCATCTCATACTCTGACCAGCGATTAATTCGAGCACATGTCTCAAAATGAGACAAATAATCCCTCCATGGTGTCGTGCCATCATATGTAGAGGCTTTTACTGACACATGCTTTACATTGGGTTTCCTACTCAATGATTGGTCCTCATAATCACTATCATCCAAATCAGCGATCGACTTTGGATTCGTTCTCCTCCGCTGAGGGGAATAATAGCTTGATACATCTTCTTTCTCGATAAATCGAGCTGTACCTCTTTGATTTCTGTCTCGATAAGTGATATTGTCTGCTCTATCATCATCAAATCGCGAGGAATGGGTGTTCTCCGAGAATCTCACCTTAGGAGTGCTCTCCCCTTTACTTCGGACTCCAAAATTTCCTTCGTGTGATGATTTCTTCAGTCTTTGCTGACTAGCAGACTCTCGCAGGCTCTGATTCTGAACATCTAGTTGGCGTAACTGTTCCTGCATTTTCTCTATCTCCCTATCAATCTCATGAGATGAAATATCTTCAGGCGTGCTCATACTGCTATATAAATCAGCAATATCTGCCTTTACCTCAGAAGTTCTGCCATCTGCATACATAGATGTTATACCAGAATCTCTATAATGACTGCTCCCCTTCGACATCTGTAGTTTTGGTGTAGAGTGAAATCCCTGTCCACTATCCTCACCAAAATCCATCTCAGAATTTCTCAACTGAGTGCGAGATGTCTCATCAGAAATCATATTCACAATAATATAACAGTTAAATCTAAAATCACATTTTATTTAAAACTGAGTAATCGAACAGCACAAAAATATAGACAAGATCACCACCGCTGCCACCAAATTATGTGACGTTTACCGGGTCCGATCCAGTCACAATTAACTGATGATCTATAGTGTCTATATTATGTACTGTTCCTATCAAATTACTCAGTGCAAATATATACAAATAATACACAGCTGATCTAGCTGTGATTCTATCTATCCCTAAATATTATGATTTACAATATCAATCCTACTGATCACTCAGTGCCTCTGAGTGATCATGATAACTTAACTTCAAAATATACAAACAGCATAAATCATACAGATCAGAATAATTATTAAATGATTAGCAACAACTACTGAATTATCTATAAGCCTATGCGAGTAGTCTCCCCTACCTCGGGTGATTCGATAATCCCTACTCGTACATATATAACCAGACTACGATAAAATCAATGTTATATTATCTATTAAGAACCTTTCCCTAAGGCCTAACACTACCGAGCTACCGAGTACTCAAAATCACTGTGCACTCACAGTACTCACTGCTACTGAGCACTCACGTTTACCGAGCACTCTCAGAGTAATCACTCCAGCAATGATTCACACACAATCATTACATATTACCGAGTACTCACAGAGTAATCACTAGTACTCTCAATGATTCATGTAAACGTAATCATTCAACGAGCAATCCCAAGGCTCAGTTTACAACTTACTCTCCAGAGTATATAACGCGGAGGAGGAAAGCCTTATTCAGGCACGTCAATCTCCGATCTCAACTCTACCGTAAGTTATTATCAACTGACGTATATAGGCAAGCCTTGTTCAGGCACATCTATATTTACCTTGTATTTACTTAGGTGCTTTCACTTCAGCAGCTCGTCCAACACTAAGAAAAATCTCGTTGAAAACCGCGGCTTTATATACTGCCGGGCAACGACATTAGCGCCATCTATTTACAATAATCCTAGGCTCTAGAACGCTTAACTCACATATAGCTTAACATTACAAGCGTCTACTTGACGGCGAAACTAACAGACAAAATAGAGCAGACAGCGATTCCGGATAGCATGGTAATACAACCGTATTTCATCACAGTGATAATAAGGATCTGTATTTGAATCAGATTGATACAAAAAGCTACACTGGTGACAATATTTACAGGTAGTTTGGTTTACAAAACATCATTGGCGTGTTCACGATGGCGTGCGCTCGTGTAACACATTTTTTTAACGGAAGCGGGTGGTCGGGCGTGCACTCGATATGGTTGTGGTCCCGTGCACTTAATACTGTCAGAATAAATATGTATTTAGCGCTCGCCATTCTGAGCACGCCTCAGATAAAAGTGAAATAATCTTTGTAGATAGCAATCTTTATAGATAAAACACGTCATTTGATACAAGTAAGAGCGCATACGATGACCAGGGGCGCGCAGGGGTAACAGGGAAAAGTCCTCATCTGTGTTCACTGTGCTGTGAGACAATAAAGGGAAGGCACCGTGTTCCCCCGTCTTCGCGTTATTGTAGCCTTTCCGTCTTTATTGTGCTCAGTGGCCGTACGCTTGCCGTTTTTTCTCTGACCCTTGCTATTAATAGGACGTTAAACTCCGAACGAGGGACTCTCAGTGGACCCAGCCGTTGAATCACTAAACGGTTTTTCAATATCATCACAATCCTTTACAGTCACTGAACCTTTTTACCAACCACGTGTTGCTTGGTGTCTTCGACGGCATGCTTCAGTGATATAGCACTATAAAAAGGGCAACAGTTCCAATATACAAGAAGCCACAACATGAATATACCACCGTCTCCCAAAACACACACCTCGCACTTCACACACGCTACACACTGCATGCATGGCAGGCCGTCCTTAAATGACCCTGGTTGTTAATAGGACGTTAAAATAATCAAACAAACAATCGACTTTCTCTGGGCCAGAAACCGTGGCAAACCAAGAGTTTTGAGCATCGCACTAAAAACGAACTTGTCAGCCATCCTGTAGACCCAGGAAAACCGGTAACCCTATTAATATGCAATTGACTATATTACAGCATGGAAATCCTGTCTTCTTCTTAAATGACTATATTCTTCCTAACGTTTCCCATGATACCGCCTCATTTTTTGGCCTCCTGATGAGCGTTTGACCTTGTGAGGTAGGGTCTGGGTTCTGTCTCCTGGCTGAGACACACCAAACTCAGCAAACGTGGTAGTTTCTGCTCCTGCTTAGCGCTCAGCATAAAGCATTGAACTCTTTTCTTCTTCCTAACGTCTTTTTTGACACTGCCCTTTTTTCACCGCTGTTGAGCGCTTGTCCCTGTGAGATAGATTCTGGGTTCTTGTCCCTGGCTGAGAAGTATTTGTTTCTGCTCCTGCTTGGCGCACAGCATAAAGGGAGTGGGACGACCTGGGTTCGCCTGTTCTCTGCTGTATAATGTGACCAGGTGGGGTGTGTGGCTTGGCGTCTTCAGCAGCATGCTTCAGTGATATAGCACTATAAAAGGTGCAAGAGTTACATTATACAAAAAAGACACAACGCAAAACATACCTCCAAAACATGCACCTCGTACTTCACACACGCTACACACCACATACATGAGAGGCAGTCCTTACATGACATTTGCCGTTTATTTAATAAAACAAACAATCACTCACCTGTTTATGTGAGTTGCCGGTGCTCGCGCACGTGCATTCTTTTGCTTTACTTATCCAGTCTAATACTACCTTAGGCATTATATTTTCTCCATGTATTTGTATGTTTATAATTCCATTCCTTATTTCTCAATTTGAATTTAAATATTATCCTAAAGTGGCCTGAACGGGTAGGGCGTTCAGAATTGTAACTGCTGCCGCTATGGCTATGATAGTAAAAAAGGGGGGACGACTAAATTTAGGATATTATCTTCTCTTCCTTATGCCTCCCTTGGCACAGCCTACTTTTTGGCGTTGAGGTGAGGCGTTCGGCACTGTTTGAGATGAAGGCTCTGGGCTCTGTCCCTTTGTTCACGATTACACACCAAGTCTATTATAAGTGGTAGTTTCTGCTCTTGCATATAAGCACTCACCAAACAAGGAGTTGGACGAAATGGTTCGCCCGTAGTCAGTCTCATGTGACCAGGTGGGGGTGATAGTCTTGTGTTCGGCGCTTGCCTTAGTGATGTTGGCACTATAAAAAAGGGCAACAGTTCCACTATACAAGAAGACACAACACGAACATACCGCAGTCTCCCAGTACACTCACCTCGCACAACATACACGCAACCACACCGCATATACACGGGAGGCCGTCTTTGCATGACCATAGCTGTTAATAGGACGTTAATAAATCAAACAAACAAACAAACAAAGTCTCCCAACACACGCACCTCGCACATCATAGACGGCAAACGCACCGCAAACATGGGAGGCAGTCCTTACATGACCATAGCTGTTAATAGGACGTTAATGAATCAAACAAACAAAACAAAAAATCCTAACGTAAAACACTATAAGTTCAGTGATTTTATTAAAAGTAATCATATTGTAGTGTCGCTCTTCTGAAAATTTTAGAATAGTTAATTTGGATGCAAAGTTAAGTAGTTAACCATTTTTTAGAAAATATTGTTAATGGTATTTAAACCCTCATCAAATTGCATTTCATGGTTCCAACGGACTGATAATGCATAATATTAACAATTTTTTTTGTCGACATAGTTAAAAGTATATCTTAATCCAATGAACATTTATAAAATAAATAGTCCTACTACTATTCCTGCAAAAGTCTGTTAAGGGGTTATTCTATAGCAGACTCATTACACGATAGATCCTCGCTGTTTGTTTTTATAATCCTTAGGGAAATAATTCTGATTTTCAACATCAATACACACTTTCCTTTAAGCATTTTTAATTTCGCATCATGTTATCACATAAAAAATATAAGTTTTTGAATAGAGGAATATGCTGACTAAACACAATATCCGGACAGTACGTCCGGAGAACTTAATGACAATATTATCGGTGGATCATCCTAATTTACCTTTTCAACAATAGTTCAAAAACGAAGGACATAAAGTAACAGGGGAAAGACTACAGCCTTGACCGCACACCACGAGTCATGGAAAACACTTTTCTGAAATAATGGCCATTGACTATAACAGATGAAGATATGTCTTTATACAGAATTTTAATTCCAGCTTAAAATATTCAAGTACAAAAATTATACTTAGTTTTACACTTTAAATAAGGAATATTGTAATTAAAACTCTATCGATTGCCTTTTCTTGGACTAGGCTTACAAATATGCAACATTTAAAAATCTTTTCTGGTCAACATAATCCAAAATATTTCTTAACAAATGACATATTATCAAAAATAGTTTCTACCCTTCCACAGCACAAGTCTTATCATGGTAAAACTAAAAACAGGACATTATACACGATTAAGCCTTTTTTAAAAACGGGTTTATCATTGATCAGAAAATGTCACAGCGACTGACAGTTTTGGAGGTCTTGGCCTCCCACCATCTTTTAATCTTACATACATTAAATGTTGAACAACACTGGTGCACGATGTGGTACAGGACTTTTTTCACTAAAACATCTGATATACAGTGTTACAACAAGAATTGATCTGATAGCACTTCCTAATCAATTAATAACAATCTTATTCATACAAGAGTTTTGGGATGGAGAGCGTCACTCCTAGTCAAAACCAGAAACCCAACAAACCGCATTCATCGGGAAAGGCCCGGTCCTTACATGACCATGGCTGTTTGATGGGCACGTCCTAATTAATCTCAAACAAAACATAACAATCAGTGTCCATTATCTTTCCACGCAGGTAACCCGGTACCGTTTTGTTGCAGCCAATTCTTTCCCCCCTGCTGAAAGTTTCCCCGGGGAAAGAATAGGCTAGCTGATTCTTTCCCCCCCTAGTTATTTTTTCCCCCCGGGGAAAGAATTAGCTAGCTGATTCTTTCCCCCCTCTTGATTAATTTTTAGGGGGAAATCCATTGACTAGCTGATTCTTTCTCCCCTCTCGATTTATTTCTAGGTGGGAAACTATTGGCAAGCTGATTCTTTCCCCCTCTCGATTTATTTCTAGGTGGGAAACTTTTGGCTAACTGATTCTTTCCCCCCTCTGGAATTATTTCAAGGGGGTGGGAGAGACTATTGGCTAGCTGATTACCCCCCCCCCCCCATTTTGATTAATTTTAGGGGAAATATTGGGTAGCTGATGATGTCCCCATTTCCTGTCTCTTTATTTCTAGTTGGGAAACTAATGGCTAGCTTGATTCTTTCCCCCCTCTCGAATTATTTTCAGAGGGGGGAAACTTTTGGCTAGCTGATCACTTTCCCCAGTCTCAATTTATTTTAGGGGGAAATATTGGCTAAATGATTGTTTCCCCTCTTCCCTCTATATTTATTTCTATAAGGGGGAAACTATTGGCTAGCTGATTCTTTCCCCCCTTCCCTGTCTATTTATTTCTATATTGGGGAAACTATTGACTAGCTGATTCTTTCCCCCTTCCCTGTCTATTTTTATTTCTATATTGGGGAAACTATTGACTAGCTGATTCTTTCCCCCTTCCCTGTCTATTTATTTCTATATTGGGGAAACTATTGACTAGCTGATTCTTTCCCCCCTTCCCCCTGTCTATTTATTTCTATCAGCTAGCTAATAGTTTCCCCGTAGATATAATCAAGCAGGGGGAATAATCAAAGCTAGCACAATAGGTTTCCCCCACCCCCTGGTAAATAATTTGAGTGGGCGGGGAATGGGAATCACGCTAGCCAACAGTTTTCTCCCCCTAGACTATAGTTGAGAGGGGGGGAAAGATAATCAGCTAAGCCATTAGTTTTCTCCCCGTAGAATCATAATTTGATTAGGGGGGAAAGAAGAATCAGCTAGACCAATTAGTTTCCCTCATAGCTATAATCAAAAGGCGGGGGAATGAATCAGCTACGACCAAATAGTTTCCCCCTCTAACGTTTAATCGATGACGGGGGTGAATGAGATCAGCTAGCCAATATTTTACCCTAGAAATTCAACTCAAGAGGGGGGACATAATTCAGCTAGCAAAAATAGTCTCACCCACCCACCTGGAACCAAGTTCGACGAGGGGAAGGAGAAAGAAATCAGCTAGTACAATGGATTTCCCCCTAAAATTAATCAAGAGGGGGGAAAGAATCAGCTAGCTAATTCTTTCCCCGGGGGATGGGGATAAAAGTAATTAGGGGGGGGGGGGGGGGGGGAAAGAATCAGCTAGCCTATTCTTTCCCGGGGGGAAAAAAAACTCAGCTAGCCAGTTTTTTCCCCGGGGAAGAAATCAGCTAGCCAATTCTTTCCCCGGGGGAAAACTATCAGAGGGGGAAAGAAATGGCTGCTACAAACTGTTTCTTATGGTCACCTTCCCAATAACAGTTTTCTCACGCTCGATTTACCACCTTGCCATAGAAACCCATCGAAAAGAGAAACAGGTGGATGGCGTCATCCGACATACATGACGGCAGCCATTTTGGATGTTAATGGTAACCCGTCGCCTGTCACAGGGCTCCGGCTGCAGGGTATAATGTTTCTCCCAGGAATGGCCCCTGCTCCCACTATAAACGTCCACGTTCTCTGGGTCAGATAAACGTAGCGAACCAAGAGTTCGGCGGCCTCACAACGAAATACCGACTTCAGGTCGTCAGACTGGAGACCCGCCTTCTAGTTATGCCTTGACGATCTCGTATCGTGTCACTGAATTCTTTTGTAGTCCGGAAACATGAATTTTCACTTTTAAAAATCGCGTTTTTGGCGGTATTGTTAGGTAATATAAGGTGGCATTGGACTGGATTTGATTAGCTACAAGAATGCAACGTGCGCAAGCGCCGCCAACTCACCTGTACAGGTAGGCGAACGCATAGAACAGGTAGACGGCCAGGGTGGAGAAAATGGCCCCTGGCGAACACCATAGCTCTATTATATGCGCTAGACAGCTCAACTAAAATTCATTAAGGAAACATTGTGACTAAAAATTATTTAAAGACGGTGACGAAAGGAAATATGCACCGTCGTTCACTACAAAAAATAACTAGATAGGGTAAAGTACAAGGTTTATAAGAAACAATATGACTGAAATATGATCCTTATAACCAATCCGGGCCGAAAGAGGATCCGAAAACATCCCATAAAGGGTCATGTTTGGATGACCTTTGTACGTTCTACACATTGATTTATCAATTGACCACGCCATGTCGTCCCAGTATACACATACAATTAACTTTGTTTATGCTGTTTGGGAGCGAGATGACTTCGTACACGAAAATAATTTCTGACAGCTTTTTCAGTCAATTTTGTCCCTTTATATTCAAATTTCTGACAGCAGCAATTTAGTTGGCCGATTCCAAAGGTCACCTGGACATGACCCCTAATGGGATGTTTTCAGATCCTCTTTTCCATCGCAGTGATAATAATTTTTTTGGTTTTGTTTGATCTGTCATGTAAGGACGGCCTCCCATGTGTGCGGTGTGTTGCGTGTATGTTATTTTAATGGAACTGTTTTTTTATAGTGCTATATCACTGAAAGATATTATACTGACAACGGGCGAACCAGTCGTCCCACTCCCTGATAGAAAGAAACTGGAAGGAGAAAGATAAGGTGATAGAAATGGAAGCTGATAAATTAACTTGGCAATACCAAAACGGACATAATTGTAAAATGACGTTGCGTTGCAAAGGTAAAAGATATAAAGTTGAAAAGTACTGAAAACATAGACTAGACAAAACTTAAAAAGGCGCTAAGCTGACATAACTTGACTTTGCGAAAAAATGCTCGAGATACATCAAATTTATACACATAAACTCCATACAGTGAAAAAATCTATCGTTGTCCGTGGACGCAAGGTTCGAAATCACACCATATCAAATAGTCAATGATTACAATCGTATCAATGAGAAAATATAACAATAAACATCATATGAAATGATCACAACACGTTTATAAGTCGACGGACAAACAAAGGTCGGTCAGAAGGAATTTCAGAGCCGTCATAGTCAATGGATAGTTGTATAACATCAACGTCAACAAAAAGACAAGACTCGCAAATTTTTGACCGGTCCATCACTAACAGCCGATCTTCATACATCTGGGCCATCTTGATCACAGCACTGTCGAAAGACGTTGGGAAAATCACCCCATCAGTGATATAGCACTATAAAAAGGCAACAGTTCCACTATACAAGAAGACACAACATGAATATACCGCTGTCTTCCAAAACACGCAACCAGCACAACATACACACGGCATACATGGGAGGCCGTCCTTACATGACCATAGCTGTTAATAGGACGTTGATAAATTAAACAAACGAACAAACAAACCTCGCTGCTGGCGCCTGGAAACAAACTGGACACTTGGCCATTACATGACCAACCCCCGAGCATTTGAGGCACATTAGGGGACGTCCTAATACAGAGATAAGAGCAGACCTACCCACCACCTGGGCCGGATTTAGTATCTGGTCCTAGGTACCTTCAGTGATTAGAAGTTCCTGCATCCTGGTTCCAATCACCAAACTACAGTCTCCCATATTTACGGTCTCCCTCCGGAAATCATAATACATATCCACGATAGGGTCGTCACTCAGCCATATAACTTAAAATAGAGCCGACGCTGGTCGCACCTCACTGGCGCCAAAGAAAAAATGTCCTTGCCGTGGGATTTGTTGCTTGATGACTTCGGAAGCATGCTTCAGTGATATAGCACTATAAAAAGGGCAACAGTTCCACTATACAGAAAGAGACAACACGAACATACCGTAGTCTGCCAAGACACTCACCTCGCACTTCACACACGCTTTACATTGCATACAAGGGAGGCTGTCCTTACATATTCATGGATGTTAATAGGAGGTTAAAATAATCAAACAAACAAAGGATTACACCGCGGTCCAGCATCCTGTTCACCGACATGTCCTCGTCGACCGTCACCTACTCAATATCGCAATCAAATCGCATTGTTGTTGGCTCTGACACACGGAAACTGAGACTGAAAAATATATACAATTTAAAAACTTAACTATGGACACATAAATAATAATGACAACAATACAAAAAAATTGCATATCATATCAGGTATATAACAGCCTAGATCGCCACATAATATGGCACCGACACGCGGACACTGAGACTGAAAATATACACAATTTAGAAATTTCATTATAAATAGAAGACACTTAAGTTTTATGACAAATAAAAAAAGCTGACATAATAAATTGCTTATATTATGTACATGTATGTAGTATTATAACAGCCTAGATTACCATAACAAACATAAGAAATGGTTCACGCTAATATTTACAGATTTACAGAGTACGTATTTTTAATGCAGAAACTACAGGTACAAGAGTTTACTTTTTTCGTGTGTGACTGTATGTCTGCCTAATATGTGTGTATACTAGTATATTTTCACCAATATTTTTAGTTTTTCCAGATTGTTGTCTCTTGGCTGGCGGTTTTTTGCCGCAAGTTTGTTTTGTCTTGAGCAGTGGAATTAGAAAGATGTTGCCGAAATAGTTTCCATGTTGTCTGGTTTTTTTTTCACATTCAGGAATTTCCGAAAATGTCTTTTTCATGGTTTGACTAGGTCAGCCAGTCGTCCTGATTGATTAGGAATTGCGAAAATTTGGTCTCTAATTTGTGGTTTCCCCTACCGTGTAAAGCGCTCCGTATATCGAACATATGTATTTTTGATACACTAGACAGTTTTCCACAAGAACGAGAAATATCAAAGGACAGACCCAGTAGTATTGGCCAAATGTGATTCTCAAGTAAAAACCAAATCAGCATGTCATCGTAGGTACGAAACAATTCCCCAGATTAAAAGTTCTGTCGATGCCAATGGGGCTTCTGGCTTCTGTCCCATCAGTCCCAAAATGTATTCGAAGTTCTTGTTCTTTTCGAGTATCTAGTACAGTTTTTGTCTGGTACATAAAAACAAGTCTGAGTTCTTGAAGACATACATATGTAATGTAAGGCATTTGTCATCGCGCTTTCTTCATCGCTACCTTTCGTCAATTTGACATTATCTAGTTTTGATCGAATATACCAAAAAAAGTATCTTTATGTCCCTTCCTCCCCGTCCCAATGTAATGATTAAGGACCTCATATGGTTGGATTTTCCCCTGCCTTTTTCTTGACTACTCCTTGATTTTTGTATGTCATCGTAGTTACGAAACATTTGTCCAGATTAAAAGTTCTGTCGATGCCAATGGGGCTTCTGCCTTCACCAATACACAGTTAGATTCCATGTCATTTAATTCTTCTTCTGTGTATATTATTATATTTGGTAAGTTGTCTTCGCCAAATTTTACACTTTTGATAGATGGGTTTGATTGACTTTCTGACATAATCGTGAGAATTTCATCGGCTACATTTGGAATAGAATTAGATGTTTCTGTTTTTTATATTTATTATTTTTGTACCTATAAATTTAATCGCTAATCTGTCTGGCACTGTTTGGTCCTAAATCATTTTGTCAAAATTTTCTGTCAAACATACTTATGATGCTGATTTCGTTTTTACTTGAGAAGCAGTTTTGGCCAATACTACTGGCTCAGTCCTTTGATATTTCTAGTTTGATTTCGAATTGCCGTGACAGGATATTGCATCTTTCCGAACACAAGTATACTCTACCAACGCAACGTTTTCTAATGCTTGCATATATAGTGGCTATTGTGTTATTTTTGTGATTCTTTTTTGTAAGTCTTGTCCCCTTTTAAATTTATATAGTATCTATGTAATTGCAACAATCTGTTGAGTTTAGTGGTTTAGTACAATGTAGAAACTTGTGCATTTTCTTTACTTAGGATATATATATCTGGTATATAACCTTGGATTTTGGTTATATAATAAGATATAATAACTTGATAATTAAAGATATGGGAGCTCACATAATTGTTCGGAAAATAAATTAACGAAGTAATCTGAGAAAAATAATAAAAAAAGAAAAGAAAGGGTAAAGCTGACAAAGTCAATACCAGGACGGACATAATTGTAAACTGACAATGCGTTGCGAAGGTTAAAAATACAAAGTTGAATAGTACTAAATCATAGACAAGACAAACATTGAAGGAGGTGCTAAGCCTACATATTTGACAAAATCATGAACAGAATACTCGAGAGAAAGGATCACTGCATAAACAAGTTGACACAAAGTTATGAAAGGAAACACCATATACAAGTGAGAATAGTTACGAAGTCCGTAGGCGCGCGTGTGTCAAAAACCGAATCACATTACCGCCATCATTGTCCATTGAGAAAAGTTATTGTCGGTTGCCACAAACAGCACAACACTTACATTACTGGGGCCGCCCTCGTCAATAACTAATCTGTCACCAGTACTAGCATGGTCATCATCTTCTGTCCATTTCGTCCTCATTTACTGTAGGGGAGGGTTGTCCAGGGGCCAAATATCCATTACTTAATACAACAGGGGAATGCTGAGGACCCTGCTTACCCCTCTTCGACAGGGTGAAACCATCCTCTCCCGCAACAATGGGTCGCTTATTGCTGCATGTTTCGTCTGTTCCGGCACACCGCTACCTCCGACGAGGGCTCGCGGTCAAGGTCCCATCCATGGGAGGAGGTGACTCGGACCGACGATCTTCGCAGCGTATGAAGCATTGGTCTGTTCGGGTCTCCCAGGGCACTGAGACCGAACATGACCAACCTGGTGACATCGTAAACAAATTATGGACGACCTGGCACAATCACAAGGGCTGTCTTGCCAAACATGCGTGCATTATGCGGAATGGAGTCCTGGCCACCTTCCCTTATCAATAAAGTCAACTTCCGTGTTCCGGTTTCCAACTTCATCCCACTCACATCATCAATTTCCCTTTCTATACAGATAACCCTGGCATGGTAGCCATCAAAATAGTCTGATATGGCCTGATCGTCAATCCATGACGGTAACCCACTGCACACGAATAGTTAACCGTCGCTGGTCGCATGGCTCCGGCTGGAGAGAAATACTGGGCATTTCTCACACATTCGCTCTCATCACATTGTCGACATTGTGCCTGACTAGATAGATTGGCCAAACCATTGCTCACAGCGGAAATCTCGGACGAACCAAATATCTGAACGCGGAAGATTCCCTTCCTCACAGCAGAGCCCTGACAATTTGAACGGTGTTACAGTACTACCTTCCTGGTGGGGTTACGTATCAGATATTAAGCTGATAAGATCAGATAATTTTTTTTCAATTTTCATAAAATTTTGTTCAATATGTACATTTTAAAAACAACAGTTTTTACAAAAACATGATACAAAACAACAGGTATATATTTACACAACGAATCATGACAGTAGAAAAAGAACAAGGGACTGGTTTTTTTTTGGGGATTATCTATGCAGTGATGAAATCGCCAAAGTGCCGAATCGAGTTGGACTTTTTCCTCCAAAATCTGTTTTACCCACGAATTAACCAAAGATACCAATGGTTGGATAAAAGAACACTCATAGAACAAATGACTGATAGTCTCTACTTCCTTAAAACATAAAGAACATGTTTTACAAGAATAAACACCATTTTTACACATACGATAATTGACAGGGATAATTTCATGTACAATTCGAAAAACTACATCTCTGGAATGAGTATCCAGCAAACTATTGTGTATATTTCTAAAAACTCTTTCAAAATTAATAGATGGAAAAACAGAAACAATTCTTGGAGTTTTACATACACTTTTAACACATAGATGATAAAATTCTTAGGTTGTAATTTTCCCAAACACTAATGAGTTATTTTTTTAAACAAATTCTTTAAACATAGAAATCACATACCTATAAAAGGGCAGAATTTTGTGATCCCTTAGCAATAACTCGACATAGGATTATATAACAATAACAAAAACACGGAAGTAAGGCTGAAAAAGCTAACGATGCAACAACAAAACGGACATAATTATAAACTGACAATGCGTTACAAAGGCAAACATAGAAAGTTGAATATAGTAATTAAAGCTTAGAGAAGACAAAAATTAAAATACGCGATAAGCTGACAATGCTTGACTAAATCAGGAACAAAATGTTCAAGATACATCAAATCTATACAGGAAAACACCACACAGCAGAAAATTATATCGTAGTCCGTGGACGCGCAAGGGTCGAAACCACACCGTAGTAAATAGTCAATGACGATGAACTCAATGCAAGCTAAACTTATAGTAAAGTAAAAAGATATTAAATGACGTAAAGAAAACCACCGATAAAACATCATTTAAAATGATGAAAACACGTTTATAAGTGAAGTCCAGGGACAAGCATAGATCGGTCAGGGGGAATTCTAGAGCCGACATAGTCAATAAATAGCCTTGAGATATATAAAAAAAAAAAACAATTACTACGAGCTTTCCGACAGGTCCATAACTAACGGGAAATCATTTAAATATCTGGGCCCCTTTGAATCACACCAATGTCGAATGACGTTTGGAATACACGCTCACCGTCGGAGGGGGTAGGGTCTGGTTTGGAATCCATCCGTGACAGAGGAGACGGGAGGACGCCTCCTCTCCCTCCTACTGTTCACTACCTTAAACCCTTCATCATCCTCGTCCTCCAGCGACGTCTTGTGAGAAGAGGACATATCCTGGGGCGTCTCATCGGGGGTCTCCGCAACACCGGGCTCTGTACTAACAGTGACCTCCTCCTGCGGGGGAACCTGGGCCCGTAGGCCCTCTCCCCTGCAGGAACAGACGAATAAGATCTCGCCGCAGGCGCCTTTATTCGGACAGGGAACCTCGGCCCTCACGTAACCAACCTCGAGCACTAAATCACATCGGAACTCATAGCACCGAAATAGAGGGCACCTAACCCATTACCTAATTAGAGCATCTTCAGATCACTATATCACATAAGGCGTCCCTCATCACAAAGGCTCTATATACAGCAATACAGCTAACAGATAGACTATTCCCGAGTATCCCGAAAATCAACCCGTGCCGTCCGTAGCTCTAAACCAAACTAACTCATCACAGATGGCATAACACAGTGAAGATAGATGACAATAACAATAAACACAAAGATTAAACAATGGATTTAGATTCAAGTATCAGGTGAACTATTACCAGTTTGTAGTAGACCGTAAATTGACGACTTGTCACAAACGGAACAACGACACGAGTGCAGCGAGGTAAGATGCACGAGGTTTAGACTACAGGTAACAACGGATGGCACAAAGATTTAGACAACAGTAACACGGAGTGTCACAAGATTAGACTTACATCGAACACCGAGTGCACTACTGTGAACACGGTATGTCCATGGCACATCGTGCCCAAGTAAAATGTCCCACTACATCCAGTCCACAGACAAGACTAGATGGTGTGTCCACAGAAATATGATAAATATTATTGATTCTGCAGTCCTATATGAACTTGACAGATAGAAATAGTTATTACGATCAGAAACATAATAATTTATTGCAACATTAAAAATTGTCGTTAATGTTCTGGAAATTCAATCGGTACATGAAGTGTTTAACTTGAAATAGATACATATAAAGTAAAATGTAACAATATATCCAGTATTAAACAATTTAATTTTATAAATATGGACGTTAATATAGAATTTAAAAAAGCAAATTAAACTGCTTTGCAAATAAACTGCGTACGGTATACCACTATAATGTTATGTCTCACAAAAGATAGTTTCCCAGTAAAAACTATTATTCTTAGCTATGTAATTAGTTTAACAGAATGAAAGGCTATTTTCGTATCAAATAAAGTGATGAAAGTTCGTATAAGATTTTTTAGTATAACAAATCGTCGCCAAAGATATATTTTAGATCGCAAAATTTTTAGATTAAAAAGAATAATGATGGGCATAATAAAAGCAAGGACATAAAACAATAAACAAAATTAAATTCCTTCTAAAATGTTAACTAATTGTTATGTATGTGAATATAGTTTTTCTAAAAACGCAAGGTGCGCGAAATAGGTTTGTATAATACGATATCATTTGCTTGACATGGAACCTGGGCGTCGTTGCAAAGCATTGGAAAAAATGAAAGATCGACCATAGACCGTTAAAAAATCGGCATTAAGAAAATAGACATACTTTATACAACTCAACCGAATGAGAACCTGTAAGCACCTGCTTAAAAAGCAAAAATTTATTATCGTGCATGTGGCTGCCTCGTCGACATCAACACTGTACAAAGAACCGATCGCTAAAATGTAGTCACATGTCCTGATAACAATCAAACAAACAGATCAAAATAAATCCAACTCTAACCCATTTAAACTGAATTGCATAGTTGTTGATTAATTCTGAATTTTCATAATGTAATTTTACTTCTAGAACCCTTGATAATTTGACAATATCATATTCTGACCCTCTTTGCGTGAGTTATATGATAACAATTTTGATATACACTTGTATATTTAATTAGATCCAAACATGTATAGTAATAGTTGTTTCACTTGAATTTGCCTGCTCGAAAGTAGACCCCTAGGCTGCACTTGCCAGTTAGCATTGTCACTTGACATCATAGCTGTTCCATCATCCCACCACGGTATTATTATCTAAATTACCTAACTATGGCCAAGAGGGCCTGAGGGCCTTCTTTGGGCGACCCTCAAAATGTTCAGATCGATTGTATCACAGACTTAACCAACGACCTGTATACAGTACCTACCCAACCCCAGATGTTCCCATTTAAACATGCTGTACTTAGTTGGCAAACCTCTCTACAATACATACATTGATACTACATCACACAAATCGACAATATTATACACACAATGCAGTCATAGGGATAGTTGTATTTTAACTGGTATTGCATCCTTATATATATTAAAATTAAAAATATCTAAATTCCAAGTGTATAAGTTAACAAATACATTTATTTCAAGATTATTGGAATATCATATTTCATCGATTAATCTTTTCATTAATTTTAATTTTTTTATTTTACACTGGATTTTTACATATACAGAAACCTGATTATTATGACTATGTAATCTATATAACCATATACAATGTTGAATAATACCTAAATCTTACATTAATTTTGATTATAATTATACGGAAAATTCAAGGATGTGACAACATGCAGGATTTAACGACATTGTACATGCTACCGTCTGCTCCACGTCACGGCTGCCTGCATGACAATAACAAGAGTGTATTCAGCAATGCACTTACTACCGGAAGTATGTATTCGCACTAGTTTTTTCCCTCATACCTCATCCCAATCCTAACCTAACCCCCCCCCCCCCCCCCCCGGAACCCAGGCTCTACAACAAGCAGGTACAAGTATCTAGAAATAATGGTACTTTATGTGCTTTCAAAACTCATCGACCTATAAATTTATTAATACGGTACTAACAAACTACCATAGAAACAATTCTAAAATCTACATAATATATAAAGATACAGCCCCCATTCTCGATAAACATCCTGCCAGAAGGTAACGATTCTGCCCTCTGGCCATTCATCGAAGGTTACCTAAGGCACCTGTATAGCTGATACCGATGGCTTACCTGTATGTATTGACAAGTTAAAATTATTGACCATTGACGCAATATACGATCAAGATACTTTGCGGGTTGGATTCATAAACTTATTGTGTGTAACCGTAATAAGAATCAAAACAAGCTTAATGTACTTGTAGGTAACTATAGCCACCAATACTGGAGACGACATAATAGTTTAAGTGATTAAATCAGCATGAACTTTTAAAGAAGTTCATTTTTTAATAAAGAAATATGTAATAAGCTATTGTTTACGAGTACAATACTTTTAGAACTTAAAATAGCAAGAAAACAAATAGTAAAAGAACATTTTGATAAATATTTTAATAAAGACGATACTACAAGGTTATCGCTAACAAATTAGCTACTGTTGTAGCGAAAAGATAGCACGCTCTGACTGACTTGGTTATGACGGTGATATCTTTTCCGCCCAACAACGCAGTAGCACTAGCAACAACTGAATGGATACCACTCAAAATCATTTTGTTAAAAAGCTATGTACCGTATTACCCTTATATGAGATTAGTAATACTGATAACTTATTATAAAAGATAAAGTGTCTCAAAAGCACATTAGGACTGTTTTTTGCGCAATCCAAGTGTTTTAACGTTGTGTGAAAAATGCTTGAAATGTAGAATGATAGATATTATTCTTAATGAAATAAATCATCTTTATTACCTGCAGGTAATTGGAGATTAGAATTGTACCAGCTGTCCACCTATTGCATGAAATTCGTAAAAGGCGACTAAATTTGGATCATAGCTTTTCTCTTCTTCCTACTGAACTAGCTTTCCTAATGCCTCCCTATGGCACCCATTCTTGCCCATTTGGGCCCTTGATTGAGCGTATCGCCCTCTTGAAGGAAGCTCAGGTTCTTCCCCTGGCCAATACACACCAAATTCTATAAAATGCATATTTTCTGCTCCTGCTTAGCCGTTCACAATCAGGGAGTGGGACACTGTTCGCCCGTATGCAGTATAAATGTGACCGGGTGTGGTGGTGTTTGCTCTTGCTTCGGCGCATGCTTCATGAAATAGCAATATGAAAGGGCAACAGATCCACTATACAAGAAGACCACAAACACGAACATACACCTCTCCCAGACACTCACCTCGCATCAACAACACGCAACACAACCGCATACTAGGGAGGCCTGGTCCTTACATAACCATAACTGTTAATAGGACTTTAATAAATCAAACTAAACAAAACAAAATTAATACTTTTTGCTTGAAAACGTGGTTTTATTTAGTGTACTGGAAACAAAAATATTTGTTTTATATAGTATTTCACATAAATGTACAACATTATTACAACATATGAAAATGATTTAGCGAACAGTTTGTATGTATAATTAAAAGTTTCGCATAATAAATGATAATAAGCACTTTTTCCTTGTGTAATTGACATTACATGGTTAGAAATAATCTTTATATCTACATTCAACAATGAGATAGGGCGCCAATTTTTCATATTAGAAGAATTATCCGGGTCTTTACATAATAATGTGATGTATGAAAGCTTCTGACTGTCAGAGAGCTCGCCTCGATCAAAAATCTCATTATAGATATTAACCAAATGGTCAGACAAAATGTTAAAAAATGTATAATAAAATTCTTTGGTTAGACCATCACTACCAGGTGACTTATAATTGGCCATACCCTTCAAAATGTCTTCTTATGTAATACGACCTTTAAATAGACTTAGTGTCGTCCCAACACTGTAAGGAGATATTGTTGCCAGAGACCAAATCAGTCCAAAAATTCCTAAATGACAACTGGAAAGCGCTGTCAGATAATATACTATTATTTAATTTCCAAAAGGAGGGACCATAAGAACAATCAGACGACGTCTCTAAATTTAATACCACAAAGTCATGGTCAGAAAAACCAGACGGAAAATGGCTACAGCTTACGACAGAGCCTTTCAAAGAATTCGAAATATAAAATCTGTCTAGACGACAGGAGACTTGAGAACTATGCCAAGTAGTACTTACAGTCTGAGGATGTAAAAATCGAAACACATCAAACTTATCATTGTTATTGCTATGGTATTCTCTTGCTCGGCCGGAACTCCAATTATTACAACATACACTTGCGGGCGGTTGTGTTGATTGTAGTGTTTTCAGTTGTCTCTTAAGATCATATATTTGCGTTTTAAACGTACTATTTGATGCTATATAAAAACATTTTGACAGGAGATGTCGTCCAGTTTGTATGATTTTATACTTCAATTCCATAATTTTCATAATTTTTGAAATTCCCGTAGTCTTGAATTCTGCATTCGTAATAGGGCAAGCTCTTCACTCACTGTGTTGCACTCACACTGTTGGAACATTTCTGCTGTAATCCATCATTAGAAAGTTTTGGCGCTCTTCTGATAGTTTAGAGATTTGCTGCCGAAGTTTTGTTATTATTTTCTGATCTGCTATTCCATTCAAGTTACATACGGTAGATATTTCATCGTCCGAAATAGTTGAAAATGTTGGCATACCTTGAAGACTTTTCCCCTCTTTGAAAGCTGATATCCTTTCTTTGTCTCTCCTCTTTTTGGTGCAGGATTTACACTTGTTCCTTCTCTGTTTCTCGTGTCGATGCAACATCCCAGACAGTTGCAGATACGTAGCGTCTCTGTAATTTTAAATTCCGGTGTCCCTGCCGTTCTGAATTCCGTTTGATTCATCGAATTCAATTGTCCTTAGACCATTTTGACGCCTTCTTGTTTTGAAACGAAACTCACATGAGAAACAGCTCCTAGAAAAGTGTCCAATTTTTTGAGGCACTGGGATAATAAAACCAGGACATACACTAAGATGACCATTACTAAAGGTGAGGCCACAACGGGTAAAAATTTCTTTTACTCAGTAAGGTCCAGCTGCTTCGTCCAGTTCAGGTAGGATTCCAGAATTGCTGAGGAGTGCATCTTTGATAACGCGCCCCATAGAATATATATTCTTAGAGGAATTGCTCCATACAAGCATGGTTAACATAAAAACGAAATCCAATCCCTATATAACAATAACAAAAATCAGTGGTCTTACAGGTGAATTGATTATCCAATGTCCTGGGGGATATATACGTGTCATACTTGGTTGGACCGGTCTCTTTAATACTACAGCAAATAGATATAATTACTACAGAGTTAGGCCGACAACAATAAATCAAAGAATTACGAAAAACAATATCAAAAGTATAATGAATTGATCATAGTATTTCAGTACAATATATTTACAACATATTAAAATGGTTTATCGAAAGTTTGTAATTAAAAGTCTCGAATAATATAATGTACAGAAATGTTCTAATAAGCACTTTTTCCTTGTGAAATTGACATTACACGATTAAGTCTGTTTGTTAAAACCTTAGAAGTAATCTTATAATCATCATTCAACGATGAGATAGTCTCGAAATATATATATATAAAAAACACCTAGGTCCATAGCTAACGGGCAATCTTCAAATATCTAGGCCCCTTGATTTACACCACTGTCGAATGACGTTTGGAATACACGCACACCGTGCGTGTATTCCAAGGGTCTGGTTTGGAATACTACGTGACAGAGGAGACGGGAGGACGCCTCCTCTCCCTCCTACTGTTCACTACCTTAAACCTTTTGTCATCCTCGTCCTCCATCGGCCTCTTGTGAGAAGAGGACATATCATGGGGTTTCTCATCAGGGGTCTCCAACACCGGGCTCCGTACAGTGACCTCCTCCTGCAGGGGAACCTGGGCGTTGGCCCTCTCCCACGCAACAAACAGACGAATAAGATCTCGCCGCAGGCGTCTCTATTCGGTCTGGGCACTCAGCCCTCACGTGCACAACCTCCGAGCACTTGAGGCACGTCTCCAAATTCACATTTCCATCTTAACTGTTTCTCGTCGGACATGGAACCACTTTCCCAAAACTTTCAAACATCCCCACAATCGGGTAGTCGCTCAGCCATTTTTGTTTGTTTGGTTATTTTTAACGTCCTATTAACAGTGTCGTGTAAGGACGGCCCTCCCATGTATGCAGTGTGCAGCGTGTGTGAAGTGCGAGGTGCGTGTTTTTGGAGACTGCGGTATGTTCGTGTTGTGTCTTGTATAGTGGAACGTTGCCCTTTTTATAGTGCTATATCACTGAAGCATGCTGCCGAAGACACCAAGCAACACACCCCAATGGCAACCACATGACTTGACAAACAGTCGACGCTGGTCACACCTCTCAGGTACTGGAGTAAATTTTTAGTTACGTATAACACCGCGGTCCATAATCCTGTTCACCGCCAAATCATCCTCGACCGTCACAAACCATACATCGTTGGCCTCCATTTTAAAAATGACAACTAGGTCACATGGCTGAAGACCGGAGGAGATGAGAGCCTCGAAAACATCCTTTCGGGTCAAGGACGATCTCCTTCCACCAGTGGTTCTAAATCGTATAGATCGTCTCTAGAGCTCCATATCAATAGGGTCGTCCCTCATTGCAAAGACTCAAAGAACAGATACTTTTTTTTTTTACAATATATACAAGAAGTTTAATTGACCAAAAAAAATCAAATAGACTAAATAAAAATGAAACAAACGTTTGAGGATATCAATCTTAATAAATAAAAACACAGATAGCATTTTACCAACATGTGCACTCATTCGTTTTCCTATTTACAGACAGCTTGATCTTGGGACGGAGGACGCTATAAAGTCATTGACTTTTTACTACGGCGTGGTTTCGACCCTTGCACGTCCACGGACTACGATATAATTTTTTGCTGTGTGGAACATTTTGTTTCTGATTTAGTCAAGCATTGTCAGCTTATCGCGTATTTTAATTTTTTTTCTTCTCTATGCTTTTATTACTATTCAACTTTCTATGTTTTTGCCGTTTTGTAACGCATTTGTCAGTTTAAAATCATATCCGCTATTGTTGTTGCATTTTTATCTTTGTCAGCAATTTCACTTCCTTATCTATCACTCTGTTCTTTATAGACGTATCAACATGACTTTTTTCGTGTTACCTAGTTCCCTTTGCAAAGCGACGGTGGCGACCGGAGTAAAGCAACTTCCGGTTTAGGTAGGCGTCTATGGGATACAGCAGAAGCGAGTCGTCCGTGTGCTCACCGTCTTCAAGATGTAAACGCTATTCTAACGCGATTTGCGTGTGGTATTTTATATCCCATGGTAATTATTTATGTAATAATTTTTATAATTTTGTAACATTTTATTCAAATTTTCAACATGTTATAGTTAATTACACGTTATGTATTTTTCACAACGTAAACAGCAGGCTGTAAACATGGATATTGAAACAATCCTGATGATATGACTGTAGAGTTGTTTTGTATGTGGAAAGTTGATGCACTTAAACGTTTTCTGGAAAAAACGAGGTTTGAGTAAAGAAGGTACTAAACATGAATTGGGCTGCTCTGTGTTATTGCTGGAAACAAACTGAAAATTCCCACTAAGTTAAACAAGCGAAGAGATTATTGCTGAAAACGCACGCAAGTACAAAGACTTGTTTGTTTATTGGAACTGAAGGAATTCCAGATCCGTTCAAGTTATGTGAAGGCTGGTTTGGGGAAAAAGATGGTTTGTTGCCACTGGCCGCCCATATATCACCTATGACATAACAAGTTTTTTAGTGGTGAACAGATAAGGAAAATGCTAGGAGAAACATAATGAAACTCAAATAAAAGTTGTATAGACATATGAATACTTTCACATAAGTATTGGATGAAGGAGGTGTATTACCATACTATATCGGCGTCAAGCAGTTGACTGTTTACTCCGAGTCACTGATGTTGTCCTTCACCAAAGGGAGTCTTTCAGACAAGGACCATGGGGGTATTGGTTTCTGTGGAAAAGGCAGCTGGATCCGTCATCTAAGCTGCCTACTGCTCAATAGCACAGCTGGGTAATTTATTTTGACTAATTTTGAATTAAATCATTTCACTTTAAACGTCAGTTAAAGCCTACCATAATAGACTTTGTTAACAAAACTAAATGACTAGCACTTTGGTTCTCAAGTAAATATATCATACCCGATTTAAAGTCACATTTCATAGCTGTCTTTGGTCATTTCAGTTCAGACTACACTTCGTCACTTAGCTGATGAATTCATGTAATATCGAGGACAAAAATACATTTTTTTTTAGAATTTTTAATTTGTCAAAATTATTCCAATATGCGGTACACACATACCCACACCACTCAAAACATAAAAAAAATTAATGATTTTTGTAATTTCAGGACTTGAGGCAGACATGCAACCATATTGGCCTTCTATGCTCTTTCGAATAGAGCATGCACAATTCGGATGGGCTTGTATCTTAGTACTTGCATGCACCATCAACTTCCATGCACCATCGGAAACATAACATGGGAGAGAAAGTTAAAATTATGGGTCCTCAACCAAGTTTGCGGACCTACTTCCAAAAAAGTCAAAGCATGGAAAATCAGCGGTAAACCAAATATTCAGAAGGCATTGTAAAGTTGTCCCACATTTTATTTGCTGACTTCAATGATAACATATTATGAACAACAAAGTTCATAACTAAACCATAGAATAGAACATTTTAAAAAAATCACATTCATTTTTCAATACTACACTATGATACTACGATATCTAAAGGTGTATCAATTGATTATACAGAATATATTTGCTTAATCCTTATCATTGGATTAAATTGGATATACAAAGGATTTACGGTTGGTTTTTTAGTCTTTGTATGTTCTCTATTTAAAATGGTGGTAATGATAATAACATATAATTGAGAAATGAATATTGTTTTACTATATTGTAGCTATCAAGTAGACCCCTGGTCAGTTACGAAGAAAATGCTTTAATTCCAGCCAATCACTCAGACTTACCAGACAAACCCACTTGAGAGTCTTGGAGAAGCACATTATTGATATTTTAAACCCAAAAGCATGTCTTTTTAAAGCGTGTGTTAAATTATTAAATTCTTCACTTTTATAGTATTAACCAAAACACTATATTAATTCATCAGATGTCACAACGAAATAAACAATCTCTCAGGTATATTACTATGTAACCAATGACAAGTAATTCAAACTATGAGATATCACTACATTTACACACCAGCATGTTTATTTACTTTAATCTCTTGAAAAATTCTTTCCATAACAATCACATGAGCTAAAATGTTATAGTTACATGTACAAAAAATTGTATTGAAAAATGTAAATAACCAATGTAGTTATGTTGATAGAACTTCATTCAACATTCTTACGATGTTACTTTAAAAACAGGAATTATTTTGATTATTTTACTTATATAAAGGTTTCTATCAGCAAAGGAGGGCAAGTATCAAGCATGTCTTAAGAACACAAAACAGAAAGACCGTCGTGATGGTATGTTAACATGTTTTGAGGGTAGCATATTTAGTCACAAAATAAGTAACAAAATTGCAGATTGATTTTCTTCAATTCATACATACATCACCATCATGACTCAGTTTTGCTTGTATTTCAGAAAGACTATATAATATGTACATGTACTACACTGACCATTAAAAAAACTAATTTTCTCCAGGCAGATCAACAATTATGTTACTCAAATGACGCTAACGCGCAGTGCTGGTGAAGAAAAAAGCAAAACAACACAGAGATAATATCCCAAGTATTTCAACAAATACAGCTTTTCTGCTTGTAATGAGTGTCAAATCACAATCATCGTTGTATCTGTATGGTCCCTTAATGGAAAGAAAGTTAATCAATCAGGTAAAATTTTTTAGTTTGTTTGACTTCCTGACCAACTGGTCCCAACTGTTTTACAAAAAATAGCATCGTCACCCAAAAGTTGCATAAAAAATATCACACAAAATCTCAATATTTACAAGCCGATAATGTCATTAGTAATTGCTTTTGATATAAAGGCGCCTTTGAAAATTTACTGAAATTATGGGTAGACTCATTTTTTAAGATTATTTTGCATTCCATTATGATGAACAGCATAATAAAGATTTTGCTCAGATTCAAATTAGTATGTTTGGCTTAATAAGTACGCTTCACACAGGCTAACCTGGTTACTCAAGTATCTGAACATGCACAAAAGTTAGCCAAGTGTGAGGGAAAGGCATTTTTAATTATTGCCAAAACACTTCCCCTCCCTCGAGGAAAATAAGATTTTTTCTTGGCAGTCCGCAAAGGCTACTTGAACAACAGTATCTCTTCCCCAATTAGTGAGCATTAACCCTGCGCAAGGGACGCATATACCAGCCTTCACGGTTAAAACAGAAAATAATTTGTTTAATTTCTTTACTAAGCAATAAACTGCTACCTGTTGAACAGTGATGGCATGGATCAATAAGTACACTGTGGAAAAGTAAATTATATGTAAGTGTGATAATAGTTTCATGCTTATATTTAAATTTGATAACATTTTTTTAGATACTACCATATACAAGTAATTTGACATCACAGTTATAACAATCATAATACATGGTTAGCATTGCATGCTCTTATGACTAGCCAACTGGCGGTAATGTTACATAGTGTGGACTGCAGTGCTAATGTAACATATTGTAGAATTTTAAAATGTTATATGTATATACACTATTTCAAAAACGGGATTGCTGTATATGCTTTGTTGAAGTACTTAATAATTAAGTGCAATTACTCTTCAATGATTGGCCAGGTAGCATGGGCTGGATCATAAAATATGAACCAATTCCTAATTAACATTTCCTTGTTATGTTCTTGATCCTTAGAATTATATTATATGTCATTTATATACAAATTGAGTTTGATGTGCACTTTATGGTACTTTTTTGTAAGAAGTTAAATGCTATACATACTAGGTAAATGCCATCAAGGAAGGCAGAACAAGGGACATTGAACGACCAAACGCTCCTACTTTAAATGTTGAGAGGGTGAATCAGGGTCACTTTTATGGTAAATAATATATACACTGTTGTGAATTAGAGGGGGATATTATGTAAAACTCTTTATCAAAGCTGTATCCAATATCAAAATTGATCCACTTAATGAACTTATATAAACCACTTATACTTTTCATGTTTTAATTTATTATCATATTTTCAAAAATATTGATTATGCATTACTCAGAAGAATTCAGTAAACAAAGGGTCTTCATTATATTCATAATTTTTGACACCGAGGTATTCATGCATGTATATGTTAACAATTCTTTATGTATGAACACCGAACCAATCCGAGATCAGGAGATAAATTGTAATATGTATCCAATTATGATATACTATTCCAGATGATCCATGCCAAAGGTACCAAAGGGCAATGAAACACGGGACTATTAAATGGAAACCAACTGCAAAGTGCTATTTTATCCGAGCGGAAACAAACAACAACTTCAAAATTTCATTGCATGTTTTAAATTGTGGGATTTTTTGTTATACATCCAACAAAATCCTTCTTTGGGAGCAAGTCCAGACTTGTTATCAATCGTTGCAGTTGCTGTGGTGATGGGATTCGTTAGAGAGAAGAATGCCCTTGAATATCCCGTCAATGTAATACTTGGTCACATCAACAATTTGTGTGTCATGAGTTATTGTGTAAGAGCGGTATTTAAATAATCATTGGATACTGGCAAAAATGGCAATGCCTTTTTTAAAGCAAAGTCATGCATACTATGCACAAATCCTAAGGACAAATGGCTGTAACTGGAAGACACTTTTGTGACTTTTATGTATATACAACATATGCCACATTTCAACAAAGAATACTCTTCAATAGTATATACTGGGAAAATGTGTGCAGCAATTTGGAATTTTTTTTCCTGAAATACATGGTCCCTGATATGCTTCAAGCCTCCAGCACAGACACACAAACTGAAGATGATAGAGATGTTGAAGATATGGAGACCGATGATCAGATGGGAAATGTGTTTTTTTGCCCAATATGTCACCAGGTCATTAAGGAACAAGAGAACATTTCAAGCTTTGGTCAGAGAAGTGTTTGTTGTGACTTGTGCGACAAATGGCATCACTTCAAATGCATTAAAATGTCAAAGGCTTCCCTGAAATCCTTGGGTGACTGGATATGTTCATCATGCAACTCAAGTTAAATATATATTACCATGTTATGATACAAATGAACATTATCTTTATTGATTTAACTGAATGTTTTATTGTTGTATATTTTGACAAAGGAGCGATAACCATATTGCACATTCTGCAACTCATACGAACATTGTCATCCAAGTGAATGAAGCATTGATAAAGGCAATTCATTATTCAGTATAAGGGAAAGCATTTCATCCTTCATAAGTAGCTTGTTCAAATATATTCTTTCTATTTGCTATTTGTTTAGTTTTCTCACCTCATCTTTAGTGAATTGTGTAGTACCACGTCTACACGGTGGAAATAAGTAATTGAAGCTCCTGTAGAAGTGCAAGACTATTGTGCTATGGTAAAACCACGGTCAGCTAAAACTGTGTAAGTTGGCTCGTACAATTGTCAGTAAAACCACAGTGCGTAGCTGGTTTGTGAGGTGTTTTTTCAATAGTTCTTCACACACCCCCATCCTTTTGATACAAAGTTGATCATTCCTGATGGTGTGGATACTTATTAAATATTTTGGCAGTGTGTATGATGTTTTTATATCAATACTTGCTCCGACGCCTGGTTTTACGAGTGTGTTTGTTTCACAGTGGTCACATTTTGTCGGCCCGGGCTTTATAGATCTTATTTCCGGTATACAATCAATAATAGTGTCGAACAGCTGAGACATTTATAGGGCCATGGGCTAGCGAGTGGTCCCCACAATGCACTAAAACGCCACCCCACAAACCTCCGAACACAAATAATTTTTCATGATCACACTTATGCACCACACTCCGACTCACATAATCTCAAAAATAGTTACTTTGAATCTTAAGATTGGGCCAATGATACTTCCAGAGTTTTGTCCTCATCCTTTGTTGGCCGCCATCTACCGGAATTATGAATATAAATTGATAATACTAAGTCATAACATTTGGGGCGGGGGGGTGCACTTGTGGGAAAAACTATTCTTCCCTTAGATCCATACGGCCTAATATTCTCGTGTTTTTTGAAAACGGCCCAGTGGTAAGTTTTCTTCTTACAAGAACCTCTTTTGGTGGCGATTGATAAACACATCACATACAACGCAGCTAGCCATACCAAGAAATTTGGTTAGCAAGTATGGTCCATTGAGTAGTCGAATATGTTTGTGAGGGTGGTTTGTCCGTGAAACACCAAACTTTAAACAGCTAGCTCTTGGGTACCCTTCAAAATAACCCACAAAGTCGTAATTTCATTAATGTGTCAGTGAGCATTTCATCTTTGGATGAAGAAGCACATGATGCGGGTAATAGTTATTGTAGGGATGCGTTTGTACTTGAGAGGTTTGCACACAATTCTTTCCAGAGCCATGCTACTACTGCCAATATTTCTTCCCGTGTAAAAATATTTGGTCCTTAACAAAACATTGATAATGGCATCAAAAGAGCTTTAATGCTCTGACTATCCCAAGTGTAAAACACTTCATGGACTTTGTTGTCGAGCTTTTGATAATTCATTGTAACAAAAAGGTAGCCTTTAACTTTATCCGTGATAACATTCCTTTCCTACCACTGAGGCGAGTTCATTTACTGAGCGTTCTAAGATATTTGCTTTCTTTCATTAACATGTATACTGAATTTGAACATCTTTATTTAATCTCACGATTTGGACAACGCTTGGTCAGTGTCGTACAGTACAAGCATGATCATAGTGTACAAACGCAGTACTGGTCTACTTTTTCAGTGGTAGTCGTGTCATGTTGGCAGGACACCTGTTTGTGTGACTGCAGTATCCTGTTTTATTTTTGTTGTAGTTGTTTCTCTCTGGTGGATCTGGAATTAAAGTGTATGTTCATTGCGACTTTTTTCGGTAGTTTACGAGGTGTAATTTTACTGCTAACTACTCCATATCCCAAGAAGAAGTTGTTGGTACAGGATTTCTCTGCTGAAGGAGCCCCGTCAATTAAAATAGGGATGGAACATATCCTTGACGTCTGCATTGTGCTGCCAGGTTTTTTTATTTGCTACCTTTACGAGTTAACATTTTTTGTCCAAAGCTATCCTGATAGAGGTTATCATTAAGGGAAAGAGGGAATAAGTTTAATCAAGGAAGGGTCTTACAAGTAAATGGGTTCAGTAAATCCCTATTTAGCTATCTATGATGTAGTCACGCACATACTGTCTACTTTTCCAAATAGCACATTGAGTCGATAACCCATTACGGCCCATTAGAACAATAGCCCCGTCATCAAGACTAAATGCGTCCTAATTTTGGACTGGGTTTATTTACCCATGTTTGTCTTTAATAACAATTAAACGAACAACAAATACTAAACAAAGAGACATCTAGTCAATGGTTATGTATTCCATGTATCTGTATTGTAAATGCAATTATAGTATATATATCATAAATTACAAAATGTACAGGTTATTATGACTTACAGAGATATTAATTAAATTAGAGCAAAATACAATAGGAACATAGTACCTTGTCCCATTGCAAGGTAGCTGGCATGATATCCCCCCCCAATGATACAAGTAAAAAGCAGCCCGTGAACAAGCATAGAAAAATTAGTAGTTGAGATACATGCTTTGTTAGTATGTAAAGAAGATATATGTTTTCCATATTTTTGTAATTTATTAACAATCTAATAATGACTAGCATGCGAATTAATTTCAGAACACATGCGCAATTATATTTATGCTAAGCTCTTATAATTTTACACACACACTGATATTATGATATAGCAATTACCACAAGTGAATAGGTGCAACAGCAAGGATACAAGTACATCACATTGTTACATGTCACATGTTGTTAAGTTATTATCAGTGGAAGATATATAGCCAAGTGTAAAGCCGTTACACTGTAGATCTAGGAATGAATAACATAGTTTGCAATGGACTGGTTCAAGCAGGTTTAGAGCTGGTATAATGTACATGTACCATGCAAACATAGGACACACACGGAGGTTAAGCTCGGTATCAATATAATTTATGTATATGTACAATTTAGCGCACGACCTTACATGTAGGTTAAGCTGGTAGTAATACATGTATGTAGTGCATCACACTCCGCCAATTTACGGTTTATAGGCTGGTATATATGTAGAGAGCACACACAGGTTAGGCTGTAGCAAACATCACAGTTAGGCTTGTAGGCGGGTCATCTGCATCATGCACAGGGTAGGTTGGAGCATTCAAGCTAGAAGTTTTATGTCACAAAAGGTGACAATGTATGTAAAAAGTGTTAATCGTAACAACAGGGGCCATCAGTATTACCATGTCGTTTTACTTTATTGTAGTTGGTTTATGTTGCATTCTCATCTCATGTATTGTACTTGATCTCAAATCCACCATGAATATTTTATTTTTGTTTTTTTTCTCTGTAAATCAAATAGAGATATGTAGATGTACAAATTGTAAATACAAAAGATGATTTATTCTGAAATCTTTCGTGTGATACATCATAATTGCATATGTTTTTTTAACTTTACATTACCATGAGAACTTGCATTTATTAAAGTATATCAAGTAAAAGTTAGTAGACACTGTCCAAAAGGAAAATTATAGGTACATGTATACCCTTGAGTAAATACTCAATAAGCATTGCAATTTTGTTTGTTTGTTATTACTAATATGACTAGACCATTGCGGCCTAATCAATCGTGGGGAGAGGCGAAATTAACTCAGCGTTGCAAATTCTAACAACAAATACAACTTGTACCTTCTGACATTATCAGAGAAAGGCGCGCCTATTAACATACGCCGCTCTCACCTCAACGTAAACCGGAAGTATCATTACTCCGATTTAAGGGAAGTAACTCTAAAAATCCAATATGGCGGCTCTATGTTGATACGTCTATAAATCTGGTACACATTCCCTATCTGGTTATATTTTGTATAAGTGGCAGTATGCATTTCCTTTCACTGCCTTCTTTAAATATACATTTTTGTCGAATTTTTATTGTTTTTTTTGTGCACGAATTTATTCCTAAAATTTTTGTTAAGCTGGTCATCATTACCATCTATAGTAGAGCTATGGTATTCCCTCGGCAGGGACCATTCTCTCCACACCTTGGCCGTCTAGCAAGATAACAAGAAGTATTGATATTTAGTGTCGTATACATACAATGAAATAACATCTAGCTCTGTAAGAGCTGACATACTTACGGACAAAACTGGGATGGTGTATAAACATTCTTATAACAACAAAGGAGATTGCATTAAGAAGTAAAAGATAGGATAGTAAAGTAATGTCAAGTTTATAAAATAGTTTAAATTTGAAAAGAATCACAGCATCATGCGAGTTTAGTTTCAAAACAGAAAACACACAATATATATATAGATACATTCAAATGGGGGACCATGTTAAAAAAAGCAAATGCTAAAACGAGATGCTGTATGAAAAAGGACTATTTCAATGCAACATTCTACAAAACCAAAAACTAAAAAAAAAAAAAAAGAGAAGAGGCTAAAAAATAATAACCTTGCGAGACAAAGGTTCGTATATAGCAATACAATACCAATATGGTATAGGTTGGTTTGTTTATTTGATTAATTAACGTTCCTATTAACAGCCAGGGTCATGTAAGTGGACGTGGCCTCCAATTGTATGCAGTAGGTTGAGTGTATGGTTGTGTCGAGGTGCGGCGTGTTTTTTGGTGACGACCCACTGCTTTTGTTCTATACTCTCACAGGAACTGTTGGCTGCTCAGTACTGTATGATTGCAGGTATATTTTTGGATAGTAGTTGTCTTCTTGTATAGGCGTGGAATATACTGTTGCCTCCCTTTTATATAGTGCTATATCACTGAACAGCATGCCGCCGAAGGAACACCAAGCAACTACACACCCCACCCGCTTACTCACATTATACTGACGAACGGGCGAAACCAGTCGTCCGCTACCACTCCCTGTATGCTGATGCACTAAGAGCAGGAGCAGAAACTAAGCCGTACTTTTACCACTTTTATATACTTTGGGTGTCTTCTCGGCCAGGGGGACAGAACCCAGAGCCCTTCCTCACAGGGGCGAACGCTCAAACTTCAAGGCCAAAAGTGAGGCGGTGCCCAAGGTAGGCATTAGGGAAAGGATAAAGTCATTTAGGAAGAAGAGAAAAAGATAAGATCCTAAATTTAGTCGCCTTTTAAAACGATCAAAGCAATAGGGGCAGCAGGTACAATTCTACACACCCTACCTGCATGGGGAGATGGTATAGGTTTAAAAACATTGGACAGAATTATCATGTTAATATTGAGCATAAACAAAACAAATGTGTAACAAAACAAATGGTAGCACGTTTGAGTAATACATACAATGATGTGGATAGTAAGGAAGAAAAACATAACGCGTATATATGCATGACCTTCTCAAAAAAAAACTTTGGACAATGTAGGTAAGATACTACTCACAGGTCTATAGTTTTCTTTTTATTCAAAGCGGTCGATTTTATTGATAAATAGGTGTAATATACTGTGTCTGTTTTAATTTGTCCGGGAACAAGTTTGTGACTAGAAATGCAGTAGTTCAAAAGTGTGGATGACTGTGGAGAGTGTTCAAGGCCTGGGACTCCGGCGTTTAAGTATCTTAGCTGAGATCCCATCATACCCACTTGATAGATTTCTTAGTATCCCAGACTATAGAAAGGAGTTTTGTTACCTGTCACTAGATCAGCTGTTCCCTTCCAAATTGTGAAAGATCTTTCCATCTGTAACAGGTTTTATTTGCGTGTTTGATATGGGAAATGCTTGGATGGTCCGAGCTGAGAATTTTTGTTCTCCATCAAGGTCTGTCTCGATATCATTTGTATATATTGATTTTTTGTTTTTTGGTTTGTTTGTTTTGATTTATTTAACGGTCCTATGTAAAACTCCAAGAATTGTTTCTGTTTTTCCATCTATTAATTTTGAAAGAGTTTTTAGAAATATACACAATAGTTTGCTGGATACTCATTCCAGAGATGTAGTTTTTCGAATTGTACATGAAATTATCCCTGTCAATTATCGTATGTGTAAAATTGGTGTTTATTCTTGTAAGACATGTTCTTTATGTTTTAAGGAAGTAGAGACTATCAGTCATTTGTTCTATGAGTGTTCTTTTATTCAACCATTGGTATCTTTGGTTAATTCGTGGGTAAAACAGATTTCGGAGGACAAAATCCAACCCGATTCGGCACTTTGGCGATTTCATCACTGCTTAGACATTCCTCAAAAACCCCAGTCCCTCGTTCTATGTTTGGTGGCAGACGCCCTTCACTGTATTTGGCAAGTTAGGTGTATATGTAAATTTGATAAAAAACCTTATACTTCTCAGTCTTTAGTCTGCCACTTTATAAATAAGCTCTCGCTCCGTATAAGAGCTGATTTTTCTCGGCTCTCCTCAACTCGTTTCTATGAAATCTGGTGTACCACGAATATTTTTTGTGAAATTGTAAACGATAAATTGAAGCTAAAACTTCCATTGTAATGTAGTGTAACGCTCGGCTATTTTTAGTCTCCCGATATGTTGTACATTATGTAGCTATGCCTAGGTCACTATAGTCATTTTCGGAATTCAGTTACCTGTGATTATCGTCTGTTTCATATTTGTACACGTGTCGTTCTTACCTGTTGTCATAATTTCATGTGTATATATACACGTGTCGCTCTACCTGTAGTGCACTAGTTGACCAGGTATATACGCTTTACCTGTAGTAGATGTATCGCTTACTGTCATGATTCGTTGTGTAAATATATACCTGTTGTTTTGTATCATGCTTTGTAAACTGTTTTTAAAATGTACATATTGAATAAAATTTTATGAAATTGAAAAAAGTATCTGTTCTTATCAGCTTAATATCTGATACGTACCCCACCGGGGTACTTCGATATTAAACTGATTTTTGGACATAGGTGAGATGTTAGGGGCTTGCTCCGCTCTTACCACGGGTTGGCCCGGTATTGCAGTACCTCCGGGAACGGCCCACTCCTCCAATAGGAGGAGAAAAATAACCTTAACAATAGAATACCATTTCCCCTTAATCCTACTATAACCATTTAACAATCCTAGCTAACATGCACAAATAAGCAAATAAATACTTTATGTCCCTCCGTCCGTCCGTCTCATGATCCATATGAAAAACGAATGAGTGTGCACATGTTCTTAAAATGTTGTGTTTTTATTTATTTAGATTGGTATCCTCAAACGTTGTTTCACTTTTATTTACAAGATGTTTTGTAAATTAAACTACTTGTAAATATTGTCGCCTTTGTTCTTTGTTTTTTCTTTTGTTGTTTTTTGTTTTCATTGTTTGTTTTTTCCGCGATCCTTTTGGCAGATATTTGTGAGATAAAATGGTGGGCGCCAAGGCTCAAAGCTTTCATTCGTGACATTTCCTTGTAAAAAATAAACCGCTGTATCAATTGCATCACATGAAAAGTAGAAATAAAACATTAACTGATATTGGTATAGTTACAGCACAAAGGCTTTTTATATATATCCCATATTTAAAGTCTGTATTTGGTTCGAGATTATGTACAATAGATTGACCGCACATGAAAAACTAGCTCTACAGGAAGTACATTTTTGATACTGCCAAGGCGGAAGATGTTGACGAAAGAATATTGATAAAACTATACTATTTCTTACAGCTGGTGAAAGGTGTGCTCTGCTACCTATTTTGTGCCATAATAATATTGCGTCGTATCAACTTTACTTTAGAGTTGCTTCCCTTCCGCCATATACGTTGCAAAACGTTGTCCCGACGTTGCCTCGTCCTTCGACTATACCAAATAGTATGCCTTCCGTCAAAATAAACCGCCTTCGGTACCGGCTACCACTCATAGTTAGTTTTTAAATCATCCAATTCATCCTAAACTACACACACAGTTCCAAGAAAAGTCTATTACCGTTATTTCCGCCTGCACAATGTAATTTACTCACTGCATACACATGATGAATACCGCGAAAACGCGAATATTTTATTGAATATAGGAAAGTTCCGGAGCAAAAGTTGGTATCGCTTCTCGGCCTTTTGGCTAAGATCAAAGTGTAGTATCTGTTTTTATCAGCTTAATATCTGATACGTACCCCACCGGGGTACTTCGATATTAAACTGATTTTTGGACATAGGTGAGATGTTAGGGGCTTGCTCCGCTCTTACCACGGGTTGGCCCGGTATTGCAGTACCTCCGGGAACGGCCCACTCCTCCAATAGGAGGAGAAAAAATAACCTTAACAATAGAATACCATTTCCCCTTAATCCTACTATAACCATTTAACAAATCCTAGCTAACATCACAAATAAATAAGCAAATAAATACTTTATGTCCCTCCGTCCGTCCGTCTCATGATCCATATGAAAAACGAATGAGTGTGCACATGTTCTTAAAATGTTGTGTTTTTATTTATTTAGATTGGTATCCTCAAACGTTGTTTCACTTTTATTTACAAGATGTTTTGTTGATCAAACTACTTGTAAATATTGCCGCCTTTGTTCTTTGTTTTCTCTTTCGTTGTTTTTTTTTTCATTGTTTGTTTTTTTCCGCGATCCTTTTGGCAGATATTTGTGAGATAAAATGGTGGGCGCCAAGGCTCAAAGCTTTCATTCGTTACATTTCCTTGTAAAAAATAAACCGCTGTATCAATTGCATCACATGAAAAGTAGAAATAAAACATTAACTGATATTGGTATAGTTACAGCACAAAGGTTATATATATATATATATCCCATATTTAAAGTCTGTATTTGGTTCGAGATTATGTACAATAGATTGACTGCACATGAAAAACTAGATCTACAGGAAGTACATTTTTGATACTGCCAAGGCGGAAGATGTTGACGAAAGAATATTGATAAAACTATACTATTTCTTACAGCTGGTGAAAGGTGTGCTCTGCTACCTATTTTGTGCCATAATAATATTGCGTCGTATCAACTTTACTTTAGAGTTGCTTCCCTTCCGCCATATACGTTGCAAAACGTTGTCCCGACGTTGCCTCGTCCTTCGACTATACCAAATAGTATGCCTTCCGTCAAAATAAACCGCCTTCGGTACCGGCTACCACTCATAGTTAGTTTTTAAATCATCCAATTCATCCTAAACTACACACACAGTTCCAAGAAAAGTCTATTACCGTTATTTCCGCCTGCACAATGTAATTTACTCACTGCATACACATGATGAATACCGCGAAAACGCGAAAATATTTTATTGAATATAGGAAAGTTCCGGAGCAAAAGTTGGTATCGCTTCTCGGCCTTTTGGCTAAGATCAAAGTGTAGTATCTGTTCTTATCAGCTTAATATCTGATACGTACCCCACCGGGGTACTTCGATATTAAACTGATTTTTGGACATAGGTGAGATGTTAGGGGCTTGCTCCGCTCTTACCACGGGTTGGCCCGGTATTGCAGTACCTCCGGGAACGGCCCACTCCTCCAATAGGAGGAGAAAAATAACCTTAACAATAGAATACCATTTCCCCTTAATCCTACTATAACCATTTAACAAATCCTAGCTAACATTCACAAATAAGCAAATAAATACTTTATGTCCCTCCGTCCGTCCGTCTCATGATCCATATGAAAAACGAATGAGTGTGCACATGTTCTTAAAATGTTGTGTTTTTATTTATTTAGATTGGTATCCTCAAACGTTGTTTCACTTTTATTTAACAAGATGTTTTGTAAATTAAACTACTTGTAAATATTGTCGCCTTTGTTCTTTGTTTTCTCTTTCGTTGTTTTTTTTTTTCATTGTTTGTTTTTTTCCGCGATCCTTTTGGCAGATATTTGTGAGATAAAAATGGTGGGCGCCAAGGCTCAAAGCTTTCATTCGTTACATTTCCTTGTAAAAAATAAACCGCTGTATCAATTGCATCACATGAAAAGTAGAAATAAAACATTAACTGATATTGGTATAGTTACAGCACAAAGGCTTTTTATATATATCCCATATTTAAAGTCTGTATTTGGTTCGAGATTATGTACAATAGATTGACTGCACATGAAAAACTAGCTCTACAGGAAGTACATTTTTGATACTGCCAAGGCGGAAGATGTTGACGAAAGAATATTGATAAAACTATACTATTTCTTACAGCTGGTGAAAGGTGTGCTCTGCTACCTATTTTGTGCCATAATAATATTGCGTCGTATCAACTTTACTTTAGAGTTGCTTCCCTTCCGCCATATACGTTGCAAAACGTTGTCCCGACGTTGCCTCGTCCTTCGACTATACCAAATAGTATGCCTTCCGTCAAAATAAACCGCCTTCGGTACCGGCTAGCACTCGTAGTTAGTTTTTAAATCATCCAATTCATCCTAAACTACACACACAGTTCCAAGAAAAGTTTATTACCGTTATTTCCGCCTGCACAATGTAATTTACTCACTGCATACACATGATGAATACCGCGAAAACGCGAATATTTTATTGAATATAGGAAAGTTCCGGAGCAAAAGTTGGTATCGCTTCTCGGCCTTTTGGCTAAGATCAAAGTGTAGTATCTGTTCTTATCAGCTTAATATCTGATACGTACCCCACCGGGGGGTACTTCGATATTAAACTGATTTTTGGACATAGGTGAGATGTTAGGGGCTTGCTCCGCTCTTACCACGGGTTGGCCCGGTATTGCAGTACCTCCGGGAACGGCCCACTCCTCCAATAGGAGGAGAAAAATAACCTTAACAATAGAATACCATTTCCCCTTAATCCTACTATAACCATTTAACAAATCCTAGCTAACATTCACAAATAAGCAAATAAATACTTTATGTCCCTCCGTCCGTCCGTCTCATGATCCATATGAAAAACGAATGAGTGTGCACATGTTCTTAAATTGTTGTGTTTTTATTTATTTAGATTGGTATCCTCAAACGTTGTTTCACTTTTATTTACAAGATGTTTTGTAAATTAAACTACTTGTAAATATTGTCGCCTTTGTTTTCTCTTTTGTTGTTTTTTGTTTTCATTGTTTGTTTTTTTTCCGCGATCCTTTTGGCAGATATTTGTGAGATAAAATGGTGGGCGCCAAGGCTCAAAGCTTTCATTCGTGACATTTCCTTGTAAAAAAAATAAACCGCTGTATCAATTGCACATGAAAAGTAGAAATAAAACATTAACTGATATTGGTATAGTTACAGCACAAAGGCTTTTTATATATATCCCATATTTAAAGTCTCTATTTGGTTCGAGATTATGTACAATAGATTGACTGCACATGAAAAACTAGCTCTACAGGAAGTACATTTTTGATACTGCCAAGGCGGAAGATGTTGACGAAAGAATATTGATAAAACTATACTATTTCTTACAGCTGGTGAAAGGTGTGCTCTGCTACCTATCTTGTGCCATAATAATATTGCGTCGTATCAACTTTACTTTAGAGTTGCTTCCCTTCCGCCATATACGTTGCAAAACGTTGTCCCGACGTTGCCTCGTCCTTCGACTATACCAAATAGTATGCCTTCCGTCAAAATAAACCGCCTTCGGTACCGGCTACCACTCATAGTTAGTTTTTAAATCATCCAATTCATCCTAAACTACACACACAGTTCCAAGAAAAGTCTATTACCGTTATTTCCGCCTGCACAATGTAATTTACTCACTGCATACACATGATGAATACCGCGAAAACGCGAATATTTTATTGAATATAGGAAAGTTCCGGAGCAAAAGTTGGTATCGCTTCTCGGCCTTTTGGCTAAGATCAAAGTGTAGTATCTGTTCTTATCAGCTTAATATCTGATACGTACCCCACCGGGGTACTTCGATATTAAACTGATTTTTGGACATAGGTGAGATGTTAGGGGCTTGCTCCGCTCTTACCACGGGTTGGCCCGGTATTGCAGTACCTCCGGGAACGGCCCACTCCTCCAATAGGAGGAGAAAAATAACCTTAACAATAGAATACCATTTCCCCTTAATCCTACTATAACCATTTAACAATCCTAGCTAACATGCACAAATAAGCAAATAAATACTTTATGTCCCTCCGTCCGTCCGTCCGTCTCATGATCCATATGAAAAACGAATGAGTGTGCACATGTTCTTAAAATGTTGTGTTTTTATTTATTTAGATTGGTATCCTCAAACGTTGTTTCACTTTTATTTACAAGATATTTTGTAAATTAAACTACTTGTAAATATTGTCGCCTTTGTTTTCTCTTTTGTTGTTTTTTGTTTTCATTGTTTGTTTTTTTTCCGCGATCCTTTTGGCAGATATTTGTGAGATAAAATGGTGGGCGCCAAGGCTCAAAGCTTTCATTCGTGACATTTCCTTGTAAAAAATAAACCGCTGTATCAATTGCATCACATGAAAAGTAGAAATAAAACATTAACTGATATTGGTATAGTTACAGCACAAGGGCTTTTTATATATATCCCATATTTAAAGTCTCTATTTGGTTCGAGATTATGTACAATAGATTGACTGCACATGAAAAACTAGCTCTACAGGAAGTACATTTTTGATACTGCCAAGGCGGAAGATGTTGACGAAAGAATATTGATAAAACTATACTATTTCTTACAGCTGGTGAAAGGTGTGCTCTGCTACCTATTTTGTGCCATAATAATATTGCGTCGTATCAACTTTACTTTAGAGTTGCTTCCCTTCCGCCATATACGTTGCAAAACGTTGTCCCGACGTTGCCTCGTCCTTCGACTATACCAAATAGTATGCCTTCCGTCAAAATAAACCGCCTTCGGTACCGGCTACCACTCATAGTTAGTTTTTAAATCATCCAATTCATCCTAAACTACACACACATTTCCAAGAAAAGTCTATTACCGTTATTTCCGCCTGCACGATGTAATTTACTCACTGCATACACATGATGAATACCGCGAAAACGCAAATATTTTATTGAATATAGGAAAGTTCCGGAGCAAAAGTTGGTATCGCTTCTCGGCCTTTTGGCTAAGATCAAAGTGTAGTATCTGTTCTTATCAGCTTAATATCTGATACGTACCCCACCGGGGTACTTCGATATTAAACTGATTTTTGGACATAGGTGAGATGTTAGGGGCTTGCTCCGCTCTTACCACGGGTTGGCCCGGTATTGCAGTACCTCCGGGAACGGCCCACTCCTCCAATAGGAGGAGAAAAATAACCTTAACAATAGAATACCATTTCCCCTTAATCCTACTATAACCATTTAACAATCCTAGCTAACATGCACAAATAAGCAAATAAATACTTTATGTCCCTCCGTCCGTCCGTCCGTCTCATGATCCATATGAAAAACGAATGAGTGTGCACATGTTCTTAAAATGTTGTGTTTTTGTTTATTTAGATTGGTATCCTCAAACGTTGTTTCACTTTTATTTACAAGATGTTTTGTAAATTAAACTACTTGTAAATATTGTCGCCTTTGTTTTTGTCTTTTGTTGTTTTTTGTTTTCATTGTTTGTTTTTTTTTCCGCGATCCTTTTGGCAGATATTTGTGAGATAAAATGGTGGGCGCCAAGGCTCAAAGCTTTCATTCGTGACATTTCCTTGTAAAAAAAAAATAAACCGCTGTATCAATTGCACATGAAAAGTAGAAATAAAACATTAACTGATATTGGTATAGTTACAGCACAAAGGTTATATATATATATATCTCCCATATTTAAAGTCTGTATTTGGTTCGAGATTATGTACAATAGATTGACTGCACATGAAAAACTAGCTCTACAGGAAGTACATTTTTGATACTGCCAAGGCGGAAGATGTTGACGAAAGAATATTGATAAAACTATACTATTTCTTACAGCTGGTGAAAGGTGTGCTCTGCTACCTATTTTGTGCCATAATAATATTGCGTCGTATCAACTTTACTTTAGAGTTGCTTCCCTTCCGCCATATACGTTGCAAAACGTTGTCCCGACGTTGCCTCGTCCTTCGACTATACCAAATAGTATGCCTTCCGTCAAAATAAACCGCCTTCGGTACCGGCTACCACTCATAGTTAGTTTTTAAATCATCCAATTCATCCTAAACTACACACACAGTTCCAAGAAAAGTCTATTACCGTTATTTCCGCCTGCACAATGTAATTTACTCACTGCATACACATGATGAATACCGCGAAAACGCAAATATTTTATTGAATATAGGAAAGTTCCGGAGCAAAAGTTGGTATCGCTTCTCGGCCTTTTGGCTAAGATCAAAGTGTAGTATCTGTTCTTATCAGCTTAATATCTGATACGTACCCCACCGGGGTACTTCGATATTAAACTGATTTTTGGACATAGGTGAGATGTTAGGGGCTTGCTCCGCTCTTACCACGGGTTGGCCCGGTATTGCAGTACCTCCGGGAACGGCCCACTCCTCCAATAGGAGGAGAAAAATAACCTTAACAATAGAATACCATTTCCCCTTAATCCTACTATAACCATTTAACAATCCTAGCTAACATGCACAAATAAGCAAATAAATACTTTATGTCCCTCCGTCCGTCCGTCCGTCTCATGATCCATATGAAAAACGAATGAGTGTGCACATGTTCTTAAAATGTTGTGTTTTTATTTATTTAGATTGGTATCCTCAAACGTTGTTTCACTTTTATTTACAAGATGTTTTGTAAATTAAACTACTTGTAAATATTGTCGCCTTTGTTCTTTGTTTTGTCTTTGGTTTTTTTTGTTTTCATTGTTTGTTTTTTTCCGCGATCCTTTTGGCAGATATTTGTGAGATAAAATGGTGGGCGCCAAGGCTCAAAGCTTTCATTCGTGACATTTCCTTGTAAAAAATAAACCGCTGTATCAATTGCATCACATGAAAAGTAGAAATAAAACATTAACTGATATTGGTATAGTTACAGCACAAAGGTTATATATATATATATATCCCATATTTAAAGTCTGTATTTGGTTCGAGATTATGTACAATAGATTGACTGCACATGAAAAACTAGCTCTACAGGAAGTACATTTTTGATACTGCCAAGGCGGAAGATGTTGACGAAAGAATATTGATAAAACTATACTATTTCTTACAGCTGGTGAAAGGTGTGCTCTGCTACCTATTTTGTGCCATAATAATATTGCGTCGTATCAACTTTACTTTAGAGTTGCTTCCCTTCCGCCATATACGTTGCAAAACGTTGTCCCGACGTTGCCTCGTCCTTCGACTATACCAAATAGTATGCCTTCCGTCAAAATAAACCGCCTTCGGTACCGGCTACCACTCATAGTTAGTTTTTAAATCATCCAATTCATCCTAAACTACACACACATTTCCAAGAAAAGTCTATTACCGTTATTTCCGCCTGCACGATGTAATTTACTCACTGCATACACATGATGAATACCGCGAAAACGCAAATATTTTATTGAATATAGGAAAGTTCCGGAGCAAAAGTTGGTATCGCTTCTCGGCCTTTTGGCTAAGATCAAAGTGTAGTATCTGTTCTTATCAGCTTAATATCTGATACGTACCCCACCGGGGTACTTCGATATTAAACTGATTTTTGGACATAGGTGAGATGTTAGGGGCTTGCTCCGCTCTTACCACGGGTTGGCCCGGTATTGCAGTACCTCCGGGAACGGCCCACTCCTCCAATAGGAGGAGAAAAATAACCTTAACAATAGAATACCATTTCCCCTTAATCCTACTATAACCATTTAACAAATCCTAGCTAACATTCACAAATAAGCAAATAAATACTTTATGTCCCTCCGTCCGTCCGTCTCATGATCCATATGAAAAACGAATGAGTGTGCACATGTTCTTAAAATGTTGTGTTTTTATTTATTTAGATTGGTATCCTCAAACGTTGTTTCACTTTTATTTACAAGATGTTTTGTTGATCAAACTACTTGTAAATATTGCCGCCTTTGTTCTTTGTTTTCTCTTTTGTTGTTTTTTGTTTTCATTGTTTGTTTTTTTCCGCGATCCTTTTGGCAGATATTTGTGAGATAAAATGGTGGGCGCCAAGGCTCAAAGCTTTCATTCGTGACATTTCCTTGTAAAAAATAAACCGCTGTATCAATTGCATCACATGAAAAGTAGAAATAAAACATTAACTGATATTGGTATAGTTACAGCACAAAGGCTTTTTATATATATCCCATATTTAAAGTCTGTATTTGGTTCGAGATTATGTACAATAGATTGACCGCACATGAAAAACTAGCTCTACAGGAAGTACATTTTTGATACTGCCAAGGCGGAAGATGTTGACGAAAGAATATTGATAAAACTATACTATTTCTTACAGATGGTGAAAGGTGTGCTCTGCTACCTATTTTGTGCCATAATAATATTGCGTCGTATCAACTTTACTTTAGAGTTGCTTCCCTTCCGCCATATACGTTGCAAAACGTTGTCCCGACGTTGCCTCGTCCTTCGACTATACCAAATAGTATGCCTTCCGTCAAAATAAACCGCCTTCGGTACCGGCTACCACTCAAAGTTAGTTTTTAAATCATCCAATTCATCCTAAACTACACACACAGTTCCAAGAAAAGTCTATTACCGTTATTTCCGCCTGCACAATGTAATTTACTCACTGCATACACATGATGAATACCGCGAAAACGCGAATATTTTATTGAATATAGGAAAGTTCCGGAGCAAAAGTTGGTATCGCTTCTCGGCCTTTTGGCTAAGATCAAAGTGTAGTATCTGTTCTTATCAGCTTAATATCTGATACGTACCCCACCGGGGTACTTCGATATTAAACTGATTTTTGGACATAGGTGAGATGTTAGGGGCTTGCTCCGCTCTTACCACGGGTTGGCCCGGTATTGCAGTACCTCCGGGAACGGCCCACTCCTCCAATAGGAGGAGAAAAATAACCTTAACAATAGAATACCATTTCCCCTTAATCCTACTATAACCATTTAACAATCCTAGCTAGCATGCACAAATAAGCAAATAAATACTTTATGTCCCTCCGTCCGTCCGTCTCATGATCCATATGAAAAACGAATGAGTGTGCACATGTTCTTAAATTGTTGTGTTTTTATTTATTTAGATTGGTATCCTCAAACGTTGTTTCATTTTTATTTACAAGATGTTTTGTAAATTAAACTACTTGTAAATATTGTCGCCTTTGTTCTTTGTTTTCTCTTTGGTTTGTTTTTTGTTTTCATTGTTTGTTTTTTTCCGCGATCCTTTTGGCAGATATTTGTGAGATAAAATGGTGGGCGCCAAGGCTCAAAGCTTTCATTCGTGACATTTCCTTGTAAAAAATAAACCGCTGTATCAATTGCATCACATGAAAAGTAGAAATAAAACATTAACTGATATTGGTATAGTTACAGCACAAGGGCTTTTTATATATATCCCATATTTAAAGTCTCTATTTGGTTCGAGATTATGTACAATAGATTGACTGCACATGAAAAACTAGCTCTACAGGAAGTACATTTTTGATACTGCCAAGGCGGAAGATGTTGACGAAAGAATATTGATAAAACTATACTATTTCTTACAGCTGGTGAAAGGTGTGCTCTGCTACCTATTTTGTGCCATAATAATATTGCGTCGTATCAACTTTACTTTAGAGTTGCTTCCCTTCCGCCATATACGTTGCAAAACGTTGTCCCGACGTTGCCTCGTCCTTCGACTATACCAAATAGTATGCCTTCCGTCAAAATAAACCGCCTTCGGTACCGGCTAGCACTCGTAGTTAGTTTTTAAATCATCCAATTCATCCTAAACTACACACACAGTTCCAAGAAAAGTCTATTACCGTTATTTCCGCCTGCACAATGTAATTTACTCACTGCATACACATGATGAATACCGCGAAAACGCGAATATTTTATTGAATATAGGAAAGTTCCGGAGCAAAAGTTGGTATCGCTTCTCGGCCTTTTGGCTAAGATCAAAGTGTAGTATCTGTTCTTATCAGCTTAATATCTGATACGTACCCCACCGGGGTACTTCGATATTAAACTGATTTTTGGACATAGGTGAGATGTTAGGGGCTTGCTCCGCTCTTACCACGGGTTGGCCCGGTATTGCAGTACCTCCGGGAACGGCCCACTCCTCCAATAGGAGGAGAAAAATAACCTTAACAATAGAATACCATTTCCCCTTAATCCTACTATAACCATTTAACAAATCCTAGCTAACATTCACAAATAAGCAAATAAATACTTTATGTCCCTCCGTCCGTCCGTCTCATGATCCATATGAAAAACGAATGAGTGTGCACATGTTCTTAAAATGTTGTGTTTTTATTTATTTAGATTGGTATCCTCAAACGTTGTTTCACTTTTAGTTACAAGATGTTTTGTTGATCAAACTACTTGTAAATATTGCCGCCTTTGTTCTTTGTTTTCTCTTTCGTTGTTTTTTTTTTTCATTGTTTGTTTTTTTCCGCGATCCTTTTGGCAGATATTTGTGAGATAAAATGGTGGGCGCCAAGGCTCAAAGCTTTCATTCGTTACATTTCCTTGTAAAAAATAAACCGCTGTATCAATTGCATCACATGAAAAGTAGAAATAAAACATTAACTGATATTGGTATAGTTACAGCACAAAGGCTTTTTATATATATCCCATATTTAAAGTCTGTATTTGGTTCGAGATTATGTACAATAGATTGACCGCACATGAAAAACTAGCTCTACAGAAAGTACATTTTTGATACTGCCAAGGCGGAAGATGTTGACGAAAGAATATTGATAAAACTATACTATTTCTTACAGATGGTGAAAGGTGTGCTCTGCTACCTATTTTGTGCCATAATAATATTGCGTCGTATCAACTTTACTTTAGAGTTGCTTCCCTTCCGCCATATACGTTGCAAAACGTTGTCCCGACGTTGCCTCGTCCTTCGACTATACCAAATAGTATGCCTTCCGTCAAAATAAACCGCCTTCGGTACCGGCTACCACTCATAGTTAGTTTTTAAATCATCCAATTCATCCTAAACTAAGACACACACACAGTTCCAAGAAAAGTCTATTACCGTTATTTCCGCCTGCACGATGTAATTTACTCACTGCATACACATGATGAATACCGCGAAAACGCAAATATTTTATTGAATATAGGAAAGTTCCGGAGCAAAAGTTGGTATCGCTTCTCGGCCTTTTGGCTAAGATCAAAGTGTAGTATCTGTTCTTATCAGCTTAATATCTGATACGTACCCCACCGGGGTACTTCGATATTAAACTGATTTTTGGACATAGGTGAGATGTTAGGGGCTTGCTCCGCTCTTACCACGGGTTGGCCCGGTATTGCAGTACCGGGAACGGCCCACTCCTCCAATAGGAGGAGAAAAATAACCTTAACAATAGAATACCATTTCCCCTTAATCCTACTATAACCATTTAACAATCCTAGCTAACATGCACAAATAAGCAAATAAATACTTTATGTCCCTCCGTCCGTCCGTCTCATGATCCATATGAAAAACGAATGAGTGTGCACATGTTCTTAAAATGTTGTGTTTTTATTTATTTAGATTGGTATCCTCAAACGTTGTTTCATTTTTATTTACAAGATGTTTTGTAAATTAAACTACTTGTAAATATTGTCGCCTTTGTTCTTTGTTTTCTCTTTGGTTTGTTTTTTGTTTTCATTGTTTGTTTTTTTTCCGCGATCCTTTTGGCAGATATTTGTGAGATAAAATGGTGGGCGCCAAGGCTCAAAGCTTTCATTCGTGATATTTCCTTGTAAAAAAATAAACCGCTGTATCAATTGCATCACATGAAAAGTAGAAATAAAACATTAACTGATATTGGTATAGTTACAGCACAAAGGCTTTTTATATATATCCCATATTTAAAGTCTGTATTTGGTTCGAGATTATGTACAATAGATTGACTGCACATGAAAAACTAGCTCTACAGGAAGTACATTTTTGATACTGCCAAGGCGGAAGATGTTGACGAAAGAATATTGATAAAACTATACTATTTCTTACAGCTGGTGAAAGGTGTGCTCTGCTACCTATTTTGTGCCATAATAATATTTCGTCGTATCAACTTTACTTTAGAGTTGCTTCCCTTCCGCCATATACGTTGCAAAACGTTGTCCCGACGTTGCCTCGTCCTTCGACTATACCAAATAGTATGCCTTCCGTCAAAATAAACCGCCTTCGGTACCGGCTACCACTCATAGTTAGTTTTTAAATCATCCAATTCATCCTAAACTACACACACATTTCCAAGAAAAGTCTATTACCGTTATTTCCGCCTGCACGATGTAATTTACTCACTGCATACACACATGATGAATACCGCGAAAACGCAAATATTTTATTGAATATAGGAAAGTTCCGGAGCAAAAGTTGGTATCGCTTCTCGGCCTTTTGGCTAAGATCAAAGTGTAGTATCTGTTCTTATCAGCTTAATATCTGATACGTACCCCACCGGGGTACTTCGATATTAAACTGATTTTTGGACATAGGTGAGATGTTAGGGGCTTGCTCCGCTCTTACCACGGGTTGGCCCGGTATTGCAGTACCTCCGGGAACGGCCCACTCCTCCAATAGGAGGAGAAAAATAACCTTAACAATAGAATACCATTTCCCCTTAATCCTACTATAACCATTTAACAATCCTAGCTAACATGCACAAATAAGCAAATAAATACTTTATGTCCCTCCGTCCGTCCGTCCGTCTCATGATCCATATGAAAAACGAATGAGTGTGCACATGTTCTTAAAATGTTGTGTTTTTGTTTATTTAGATTGGTATCCTCAAACGTTTTTTCACTTTTATTTACAAGATATTTTGTAAATTAAACTACTTGTAAATATTGTCGCCTTTGTTTTGTTTTCTCTTTTGTTGTTTTTTGTTTTCATTGTTTGTTTTTTTTCCGCGATCCTTTTGGCAGATATTTGTGAGATAAAATGGTGGGCGCCAAGGCTCAAAGCTTTCATTCGTGACATTTCCTTGTAAAAAAAAATAAACCGCTGTATCAATTGCACATGAAAAGTAGAAATAAAACATTAACTGATATTGGTATAGTTACAGCACAAAGGTTATATATATATATATCCCATATTTAAAGTCTGTATTTGGTTCGAGATTATGTACAATAGATTGACTGCACATGAAAAACTAGATCTACAGGAAGTACATTTTTGATACTGCCAAGGCGGAAGATGTTGACGAAAGAATATTGATAAAACTATACTATTTCTTACAGCTGGTGAAAGGTGTGCTCTGCTACCTATCTTGTGCCATAATAATATTGCGTCGTATCAACTTTACTTTAGAGTTGCTTCCCTTCCGCCATATACGTTGCAAAACGTTGTCCCGACGTTGCCTCGTCCTTCGACTATACCAAATAGTATGCCTTCCGTCAAAATAAACCGCCTTCGGTAACCGGCTACCACTCATAGTTAGTTTTTAAATCATCCAATTCATCCTAAACTACACACACACATTTCCAAGAAAAGTCTATTACCGTTATTTCCGCCTGCACGATGTAATTTACTCACTGCATACACACATGATGATTGGAGGTTCCGGTGACGGATCACACTGATCATGGGGAACCCGTTAATGATCAGTCAACGACTGGGTCCGCTGCGAGCCCCTCGTCCGGAGGGAGCAGCTCTGAGGAGAGCGGTAAGCGTGTGGCCACGGATGTTGACGACGAAGGTTTTAAGAGGGCCAAGAAGGGGAAACACGGTGCATCCCCTCCACTGATGTCCAATGGTGATCTAGTGCCCGGGCAGCAACATAGTATCATGGATACAGGAGATACTGTCAATGTCCCATCTGACGATGAGAGACTTGTTATTGATGAGGACCTGTCACAGTAACGTGAGTACGAACACTTTTATTTATTAAACGGACTATGGCGGTGTTACAACGAACCCTGATTTACCCTTGCGCGCCCCTGGACATTGTGAACTCGCTCACCTGTATGGTGTTTCTCAGTTTTCTAATCTCTTTTTATAAGATTATAAATAGTTTTGCTTTCATTTGTTATTGTTCATTTATATTCATTTATTTAAAAGTCTCCTTTTCAACGGTATTCCTTTGGTTTTTGAATGATAGTAATTTTATTTTATCTAAATTCTTGCATTGTCAGATTGATTTGGGTTTACACCTTACACTATATTATATTTTTGCTACTGTTCAGTATTGCCACAGTTACAATATTTATGCATTGTTAGCATATCGCACTATATCTATTTTTCATGATTATGATTCACTGTCAGCTTTGTTAGTTTTAGCTACTTGTGATGTTACCTGTTACCTCTGTATAATTACCGCAGGTATTAATACGATATCCATCACTTTGAGTCTATTATTTGTTTGTAAGTTTAATCCTTATACAAACCAATACTTTATTTTTAAACACATTCATTCTATCGTATCTTTCATGGCTATTTATCGGTTTCTATTAAGATGTCAATTCTTTTTATACGTTTGTTATGTAATCCTCGCCTGGGGCTATTACCTTGGCCAGCTACCTGAGCTCGGCCTTTTAAATACCTGTCCTGTTTGTGAGTTCGCTCTCGCTCACGTGCATTTTATTCGTAGTTTTTTACAATATAGTGTCTTCGTACGCTTTAGATTGTTACCTGTTTTTTACTTCCTATACACACGGTTAAGCTTGCACGCTTACGTCTTGTCAGTTTTTCCACTTTTGATTTCCGTCCTTTTCTATTCTATTAAAAATGTATCATGGCTTCTTCAAACAAATTAAATATTTTATCAATCAATTGTAATGGGTTTTCTGACACGTGTAAGCATTATCAGTTACGTGATTTTATTAA